>NC_092865.1:54269614-54379974 GCF_032062135.1 Pyxicephalus adspersus | reverse complement strand
GCCGGCATCTTGTGAACACAAGATCATTGCATGTGAATTAAATATTTATAGAAAACAAACACTTTAAGCAGTTCTAATTTTTTTTCTGTGCTTTTTGATATGTAATTTAGGATGTTGGCAGGGTCTCCATATCCCCTTAATTACGCTAATCTAAATATTACCACAACTCTCCATCAATAAACCGGCTCCCCATCAGCTGACTGCTTTGTGTCAACAATCGGTAATGACCATGTGATCACTTTGACATGACACTACAAGGTGCTGTTGTGTATCTGTTTAGTACTGTAATTGTCAAATACAGTAACCATATTTGACCTTTCTAAACATTCTGTGAAAAATGCTTATTCATTTATCGGCCTTTAAAAAAACAAAAGTGTATTTAGTACATTATTTAGTACACTAATTGAAGCATTTAAAGCAAACCTAAACTGAAAAAAACAAAAAAGGTCACCAGGAGGTGGAGATTTGTGGCAAAGGCGACATGTCTTGTATTGCTCAGCACTGTTGCATATAGAGTCAGCCCCTGGAAACAATGTAACTTGTGCAGCAGTTATATCATCAGTGGCTGAAAAGAATTGGCAGCCAAGATGGCAGCTATGACCTGCTCCTTTACCTGTCATCACTGCAGGGTGTCTGCAAACAGGTAAATCTGTGCCAGAATTGGCAAGTTTGCATACTTGTATAATATGGCTTAGGCTTACCCATCCCAACAAATTCAGTTGCACTTTAATTAAAATGTATAAAAATCATCAAAAAACAGGTCATTTATACAGAGTTATAGTACATTCTAAGTGAAACTTGGGCAAAATTATTATTTGCAGTAAGCAATCTTAAAAAAAAAAATAAAAAAATCAAACTGCAGTGCTCGCCCAACCTTGTCGCTGTCCCACACAGATTCTTCAAGCCAGTATTGTTTTTCTAATTTCTCCTTCCTTTTGAACTTTGCTCTGTCATTCAGCCTACTTCCCCTTAGACCAGGGTGTGAAGGGCCCGTTCTAGACTTGCTGGAATGCTGAAGAGATCAGTGCTGCATAATTGCTGGTCATCGCTTTCTTCAGCATTTTAGATCTGTGCAATGCTAGAATAGGAAGAGGGTGAAAAGGGACAGTTATGGGGCAAGGGTTCTGCAGTGAGACAAAGGGGCAAACAAGGAGGCAGGAAAATGGAAGAGTAAATTGTGCAGCCTTAAATTAATTAAGAATATTAATAATAGTATTTACATAGCAAGAGCATATTACACAGCACTGTACAATAAATAGTGTTTGCAAATGACAGACAGATACAATGTTACAGGAGGAGGAACCCTGCCTGGAAGTAGCTTTTTTATTCTATCAGTTCACAACTTCATAACATGCCTTTTAGCTATTTGTGTCTCTGTTTGGCTATATAAAACGTTGGAGAACAGATGGTATCTGTGGGTGTATGTAGCAGAAGGGCTCTTTATCTCCATACATATTGAACCTGTAAAATATTGGGGTTGATGTGTTTGGAAACATGCTGCAAAGGGGTACTTACTATATCATTCTTTCTAGGACACCATTTACTATTCAACGACTCTGCGAGCTTGTCACTGACCCCCGGAGGAATTACACAGGCACAGACAAGTTTCTTAGAGGAGTGGAAAAGGTAATTTAGGGATTTGCCTATATGTTGTATGTGTTTCTATAAGTGACCTTGTTTTACGTGTAGATTTGATCCCTTGCATACGATAGGTGAGTGTGTCACATTTATGTTTTATAATACTACTTGCTGCAGAGGTTGCTGGCAGGTCTTTACTGTCTTCTAGTCATGTCTGACTAACTAAAATGTGTTGCAATTCAATCTCCGCAGTTGTTCAGCGCGTTGCTCTTATGGATTTTGGAAAAATAAAATCGGCCTTTTAGAAGAAAAATCTACATATCTAAAAGTATAGGAACATATTTGTGGTAGAGCAAGCATATGTGAGAATGGTAAATTAAGTTTATAAATGACTGCAGAGGAAAACATAACAGTAAAAGAAAACACACTATAGTTTTGCTTTAATGCTTCCCTATTTGTTATTGCTGACAATGGCTCCATATGGACATGATTTATTTTATTAGAATCACAAATAATATTCCTATAAATTCATGTTTTACTTGCCTCTCCTTCCGTCTGTGCTGTCAAACCCCACTTTTTGGAATGTAAACTTTAATTTCTAGGAATGTTTATTATGTTGTGATGTTGTGGTCGACTGGAGAAAAATCAATGCTGTAGGTGACACAAGAGGTTGACATTCCCAGAAGTGTCTGTTTCTGAAGAAACTTCCTCCTATAATTAATTTTCAGTTGAGCGCATGATAGGAGAGGCAAGTATACTTTCTGCTTTACAAGCATGATTTTAAAGAAGGGGGACATCCTTTCTTTAACTCCTGTTTATTGAGTTGTTGAGTTCACATCCCTGCTCTGTGTACTAGACTAATTGTTCGTTTTTTTTTTGTTTGTTTTTTTTTATCCTACAGAATGTTATGGTGGTAAGCTGCGTATACCCAACATCCGAGTAAGTGCAAATGTACTATTTCTGCCCTACAAATCCTTGCCAGCTATGAATAGCTGATATTGTAATGTTTTAACACAAATTGTGGCTCTCATATAATACTAGAATAAGTATGGTTTATGCTGATATAGATTTGTGGAGTCAGAAGATGTGCACTTTATGGCTCAAAATATGTTGATACCCAACTTTGTTTTAGAACATGATATCTAACAAGCTCATATAAGTGAGATGGTCCGGTGTCTGCAAACGTTTGCCCTTATTGTGCATCTGCTGCAAAGGTAGTGGTGAAATTAGCTGGAGTTTTTAAAAAAAAAAGATTTAACTTTTGGGCATTTTTTTATAATCATGTACATTTCATGTAAATTTAATTTTATTCTTTCAAAGGAAAAACAGTTCATCGAGCTTGAACCGGATGAATGGAGTGATGTTTCCTGGAAACTCACAAAATTACACGGACAGGTATGTGGTAAAATTTGGGACTGTCTGTTAAGTAGGCTTCTGTGCTTTGTGTTATAACTATTGGGTTGAGCTTTTGTCTGTTTAAACATAAAACCTTGTTTCTTTTTCTCGTAGATCAAACATAAATGGTCCAGGCACCCCAAGACCACTGAGCAAACCTAAGCTGTCCTTATCGAACCCCACTACATCGAACGGTTTACCTGACGGCGCTGATAATAAAGACTCTGATGTGTGTCAGAAAGACAAGGCTCACAGGTTGTTGTTTTTCTTATCTAGAACCTGAGTCGGCCTGTACCTGAATTAGCTCAGTCTTTAGTGTTCAGTCATGCCAAGTAACCTGTATTAAAAGTGTTTTATAATGGAGTTCTCTTGGGTACCTTTTTCACTTCCTTGTCCAGACTGCAAAGTTCCTGCCACAAGAAGCTTTAGCCCAAAAAAAAGGAAATTGTTTGCAGATATTCCCCATGCAGAGAATGGAAATACTTTGTAAGCCTGGGAGAGAACTAAAAGTTGAATATCTGATCTGGGACTTTCTAATGTATTACCATGAGTGAGAGCAAGTGTCTATGCAAAGTTGACAAGGAAAGAAAGGGTCAGGTTAACAGTGTTCTCCCCAGCACCTTTTATCTGGACTTAACACCCAGCAACCACCCGGCTGTTTTTGGGTGTTACCTGAAGAGTTGGGTCACAATACAAGGGCTGACACCCGCCTACAAATTCTTCCCATCTGGCTTCTAGGTTTATATTGCTATGTTTGTTAACCTGTCCCAACAATGAGCTGCTAATGTTACCTTCTTTTGCAAATACCAGTTGCTTAGCCCATCCCATGCCATCAATACATTGTGACACTGACATTATTGGGATTGCAGTCCACATAATTTTTTTACTGAGTTAGTGATCATTGAAGCCATTAGCATGACAGGTAAATAACGTCCATGCTCAGTCCTAACTTTACTAGCTAGACACTTGTCAGCGAAAATATTTAAGAGCTAGATAGTCAGGAAAGTGGCATTTTTAGGATGGATGCTTAGCTGTGACAGCATCCCTGTTTTTCATCTCTTTACAGTCTTTAAAGCAAATCATAACAGTACTTCCTTTCATAAAAGTATATGCACTACTCTGCTCTGGTATTGCCCAACTCACTTACTTTTGCTCTAGGTCAGACCTTAATTGTGGCGCTGTGGTTCCATTTTCTGCAACACAACTCATGATGGGAATAACGGGCATTGAACACCCTCAATGTCAAATGCCAAATAGATTGTAATAGTTGAAAAAAGATAAAAGTTGTAGACTTTTGCAAAAAAGTGGCCCAATTTTAGCTAAGCTAATTGCACAACTCTAACTGGACTATTTCTTTATCTGCCAACAGTGACTCCCTGTCACCTGATCTGAGCTCTCCTTCAAGCACTGTGAAGAATAAACACTTGGAGGAAGACTCAACAGAGGAGCACGAAGTGAAAAGACTAAAGTTTGATGCAGAAGATGAAGAAGAGGAGCAGACTGCCCAATCGGAGACCTCAACAAGCCAAACTTCCATTGAAATGGCTGGCAAAGATGAAGACTTGTCTTCAAGTGAAGATAAAGGAAAGGAGAGCGGTGATTTGGAGGACACTGCAGAAGGTGGGCAATTGTCTCAGTCCAGCAGTTTTGCAGCATTAAAATGGTTCTACTGCTACCGGACTGCAATACCAAAGTGGTGTCGTCCATCTGGCAGAGCTGTATTATTCTTTTATGTTCAGGGCAGGGTCCTCTCTTCCTTCTGTCACTATCTCTATCTGTCTGTTATTTGCAACCCCTATTTAATGTACAGCGCTGTGTAATATGTTGACGCTCTATAACTACTGTTAATAATAATGTATTTTTTGAAAGGTGACTGTTTCTATTCATTTACTCCAAAAGTCCCTTACAAATACCACTCTGCACAAATCTTTTTGGTACAATTCACTTTAAAGACACCCCATCACAGGACTATTTTTAGACTTTTTTTTTCATAGTTTTTATACATGCTCTGGGACTGCTGATCACTGCAGTCTGAAATGGGATGTCATTGCAAATAACACTCAGTGCTGATGGTCTATAATATTACCCTTTACCCTCATCCTTGGAAGCTACATCAAAGGTTATGTCGAAGCTGAGCACAGACAAAAAATTAGACACTTTAGGAAGAACATTGGGCTTTGAAGTTTTAGGTAGAAAGTTATGTGTTAAAGCTGGATTTTCACATCTTTCCACATAATTCTGTCCAGCAGGAAATCCAGTTTTATTTATTTTTTGCTGCAATTACACAAACCAGTCCTGTCCCTCTCCAAGTCTGATACTGGACAGCAAAGCTGAAAGAGCAGATTCTTCCTGTTTGTCATTTGTTGGCAGGTCTGTTCTAGCCTAACCCTGCAGGGCGATAATAAAAAAGACAATCGCTAATAAAGCTCTATAAAGAACATAGGGGTATTATGAAATATAAAGGTTCAAGATACTGTTTTCCTTTTTATAAAATGTTAAAGGTTGGTTTATCACTGCATTGTTGTATTTAATTGCAGAATCTTTAATGACACCAAGCGAGCCCACAGCAGAGACCTCTGACAAGCAAACCAGTGAATCTGAAACTGTGAGCAACTCTGAAGAGCCTCTTCAAATGGAGGAATCGGGACATTGTGAAGCAGAGAGAGATTTGCACAGCGAGGAGGAGGCGGCAGCAGAAAGCGCGGCCGCCACAAGTAAAGCTGACACTGACCACAGTGACACTGAGCAGCCGGAAACTTTTGATAAGTCCCCTGAAATCCCTCCAGAATCCCCCATGGAAAACAGTGAGGAAGCCACAGATGTAGCAGATGAACCTATGGAACAAGACTAACTACAACACTTAATAGACACAGTATTTTCCCAACAGTTCTGTTTTTACACTGTAAACAAATTTTACTTAAATAAAGTGGACCTTTAGTTTTACAAAAAAAAAAAAAAAACAGGTTGTAAAAACTCAAAACTTTTCTGGAATCGAAAATGAGCTTTATTCACCCTTTCCCCTCTTTACCCTCCTATGTCAGAACTGTGAAAACCCTTCAGGTTCTGTTCACCACTGACTTTGGTGGTTTTTGGTAAAACAAAACAGTGGTTTGTGTATAGATGTTTTTTTATTAATTTAGAAGAGGTTTTTAAACTGGAAGGTTATAATTTTGACAACCCTTTTTCAAGGTTTCCACATTTTGGTTAAAAATTAAAAAGGAAAAAAAAAAATCAAAATAAACCTATGGCGTCTCGTCCTGTCATTAAGTTCATTTCAGCAGAGCTCAAACCACAAAATGATATTTTCTGTTGGATTTTTTTCACTGAATAAGCTAGAAGTTTTCGACCCCTTTGCCCACATTTTCTTTGGCAGTGAATGTTCAAGGTTAAAATTCAACAAATACTTGTTTGGTTTCTCATTTTATAAGGTCTACATTTTCTTTTCATCACATGACTGAGTAGACCATTTGGCTTGTTGAGCTACTGTTTAGGCTTTGCAGATCTGATCTTCAAAGTTCAGGCCTCCTCATAGTAGTTTTCAGGATTGATATCCAGCAAACTAACCCATTTTGCTAAATGCAAGATCAACCGCTTTGTATACAATGACTTCCTCTAAAAGGTGCTGTCTGCATTAAAAACAACGTTCAAGTACCTCGTGAAGGAGATGAAACATTGCAAATTTTTAACATTCCAAAAAACTGAACCACCATTTTTCAGCAATATTTCATTTTTTAAAAAATGTTTTCATTTTTATTTATGGGGGAAAAATAAAATGTACTTTCTATTTCCTGCGCTTGAAGTAAACAGGTCATTGTAAGGTAGATACTTGCTGGCCTGGGTAAATAACAATAAAAGGGTACTATATTTTTCTTTTGTTGCTTGAATTTAAATTTTCTTGACTACAACATAACTTGTTGTTTATCCAAGATGATACTATTGTATGCAATACCATTGCAAAGTTGTTCAGCTGTATCGAGAGAGAGATAATATATTTACGTGTGAACCTGGACTGAATGATTGAAGTTCCGCAGGGTGTTGAAATTGCCATGATTTGTATTTTTGAAGTAAACTGAAATTCAGATCTTAAATTTTTTTTTTTTCTTCCCAATTTTCGCCTTCTAAACAGCCAGTGAATTTAATGCCCTTTGACCTGCTCGAAGCACAATTCCTGCTGTTGAAACACCTTTTGCCATCTAGACTGACAACTGGCCGCCGCATGTCATGATCGCTGGCTGTCGAGTTTCTACCTGTTTCTTCAACTGAATAGCTTTTTGATATATAGAATTTTTAAATTTCGGTAAAAGTAGATTTTGTAGAATGTAACGAGTGTTCACTGCCTTTTGTGGAGCGTTCTTTAATTGTATAATTTCTGTGTGTACAACTGATTGCTTTGGGCTTTCAATACAGTATTCATATAAAGCAATAAATATTTATGTTATAAGAGACTGAGTACATTTTTATCAGATATATGCACCTGAAAAAAAAATAAAAATGGATGAATCCAAAGTTCATAAAGGAAGTCTAAGCTGATTCATCTCTGGTCATGGACCTGGTTTTCTACTAAAAAACAAAACAAAAAAAAAAAACCGCTTAAATAGGTGTTTCAGCTTTGCTGGTAAAGTTTAGGTAGCTTCCGTGTCCCTTATATAAAGGGTTCCTAAAGCCGAACTCCAGAGTTGTGTACAGTACCCTAGGATCCCTACCGTAAAGACAGTATTTGAAAATGTTTAGAAATCTTCAGACCTTTCAGATATTGTCCTAGGGACCTTTTTCCTGCACCACTTTATTGATGCAGAACAGCATTGGTGTGATGTCAATACTGGTATTTGTATTACAGTGGAAGTGTGGGAATCACTTGCGGTATAAAAAAAATCATTTACCTGAGGGACTTAAGCTGTCAAGTGCTAAAAAGAGAGTACTGCTGGGGAGCGCTTAGGTTACTACATTTTCAGTGTGTTGTATATAGGGCTGTTGACTACTTTGTCACATGTGATAATGCTAGGCCAACCACATTGTCGCAAAGTAAAGGGAATACATTGCATACTTCCACATATTGGAGAAAAAAAAAGAAAAGTGTGAGGTGGGTGACCTTATTTCTTTTGCCCTGAATGGATAGAAGAACGGATTATCAGCAGTCCTCATTTTGGTAGTATGTCTTGTCTCTGCTTGAGCCTATACCTTGTCAGACGGCCATGTGCATTTATTGGGTCGGATTTATTAAAGCTCTTCAGGACTTGAGAGAAAATACTATCATGGGAGAACTTGGTTTGTCCAGCAAACCAAGAATGGATTTCGCAAACATTTGTTATTTTCAAATGTTTTCAATCCTCGACCAGATCCTTTTCAGGTCTGTTGGATCACCCATGTTCTTCTGTGATAGTCTATCTTCTCCAGTTTTAGACAGTTTTAATAAATCCAGTATATTATGTCTGATACTGGACATTTATAGGACAGTCCCACTGTATCTGCTACCCCAAGCTCATTTATGACTCGGGCACTGTTTGCAGCACACTTACTCATGGTATCGGCTTGGAATCTTTGTCCTCTGGTGTCAGAGCTTTCAGTCCTTGGAGTCGTCTTTAGGGTGTGGCTGGGTCATTGGATTTTTGTCTTTGCTCAAGGTGTTTGAGCCAGGTCATTCCTGACTGATCACTGCCACAAGAATACTCTTCTGACCTTTTTTGCTAATTCTGTTTCATTTGCCCACGACCTTAGCAGCATCAGACACCCGGGATTTTGATTTGCTCCAATTCACCGTTCGGTGAACCACTACAGCAGTGGTGCCCACACTTTTTTTGGCTTGTGAGCTACTTTTAAAATGATTAAGTCAAATCTACCAACAATTAAAATTCTAAACATATATTTATTTATATATATATATATATATATATACCGAGTATGATACGGAAGTGACTGAAGCTAATGAGACATTGAATGGCAGAACTTTGCACAGACATTGCACCACAAGACTGTAGTGACAGGAAAGCTACAGTTCACCTGTCATAGGAGAATGACGTGCTGCACAAGAAAAAGAACTGCTAATCAGTACAAAGGTATCTCAGTAATTGAACCCTGACCCCAAGCTTGAACTGACTTGGCTGCCCACCTCAGACTGCCCTCCCACCTTCTCTTCCTCACTCCCCACTGTTACACGGAGCCTTGGACGCAAAATTCCTGGTGTTGTCTGACGAAAGACATCCCCAGCATCCCTATAAATGTACAGCAGGGCTGCTGGTAAACAGCAGAGAGGGGTAAGGTAGGGCTCCACGATCAACTCACGTTGCCTTTTCGATCAACCAGTAGATCGCGGTCAACGTTTTGGGCACCCCTGCCCTATAGGGAGTCCTAGACTTTTTGAAGGCCGCAAAGACTTTTCACCTGCTGTTTCTCTGTAGAGATTGGAAACCTCCTAAAAAGTTATTTGCTCCTCCTAAGCAGTTATTTGTCTTGTCTCCATTTAGTGAGAATTTCGTAAAAAAGTGGTCTGTTCCCACCTTAACAATAGCACTTACTATATGGATAGAGCATATACTTGTTTTCAAAGACCCAGCAGGTTTAGGTCTTTTCTAAAGTTCTGTTCTTTCTGTGACTTTTTCAGACTGTGTCTGATGGATCAAAAACTCTTAAGAGATCTAACAACTGCTGTCATTGATCCCTTGTTTTTGAAAAGGGAGAAGCAGATGACTGTAGCCATGAACTTCAGTTGTATAATTTTGCTGGAAGCTTCTCACACCACACGTCTTTAGTTGTTACATATGTGTAGAACTTTTCTAAGGTACTGGACTTTGTGCAACAATTGTTTGATCTGCTTGGCCTTCGAGGGATAACATCTCTTTAGACCAGCTCTTGATAATATCAAGATGCTACTGATGGCAAGATCTATCTTTAGCAGAAGAAACCCACGGAACAAACTAAAGATTTCTCCCTCTCTGTTTTAAGATATCCTTTTCATTTGTCCACTTTCTTAATCAAGACGCCCAGTCTCTGCTTCCAGTTTTTCTGCAAAGTCTGGCATTGACCAATCTGCAGACAGGCCTTCCTTTGCATTCCATAACCTTTTAGACAACTTTAATATGCTTGGGTGCAGAAGATGATACCTCTAAAGTTTTGCTCCTTGCCGACTTCCATTTTTTTACCTCCAATTTTCCGAGGTCACTGCACAGATTAGCAAAACTCCATTGCGCCTTTTGTGCCTTACAGATCAAGACTTTATTTGCCCGAGTTTGTATTGCACAATTGTTTTAATGTTTTCTTTTCTCCCTTCCTAAACCCAAAGAGGGCATATAACTAATTTTAAATTTGAAAGCTGTAAATGTCATTTTTAGTGCCCAGAAATTCCATGTGGAACTAGGGAGACTCCCTGATTTCTGTGGAAATCAAGGATGCTGTCTCCATCTTTCCAATGCATCAGCAAATTTCAACTCTGCTGTGGGGCTCCTACACTTCAGCTTCTTATTTGTACTTCGGATATTGGACCAGTTGCTGATTTCAGTAGTGATTCCATAGCATCCCTATTGTGGGATACCATGAAAAACCCCTATGTTGCTTAATAAAATTTATTGTTTGAAGTATCTAGGTTTAGTCCTGATACATCCCAGGCCATAGTATGGGAGAGTGGGTGGGTTCTGGCATTATGACATCACTCAGGGGGGAAGTTTTTTCCCCTTAGAGTGACACACGGCTCCCTGCGCATGCACGGTCCAGAGCCAGTAAATTTAGTGGTCCGTGGGTTTGAAAAGATTGGGGACCGCTGCTCTGAAATGAAACAATCTGTTTTAGAATGGAGCAGTCTGTTGTGCTAGGGAAAATTCTCAAGGCAGGAATTCTGATTGGCTGAGGCAGATATGATTCATTTTATTGAATTACCCGAATCTTTTATTCAAGGACTGATTTACTGTCCTACTTTTTGGTTCCTGGCTTTAATAGCATGTTTGTAAGTTCTGGGGGGTCAGAGGCATCTGTGCTCCTGACTTCTACAATGATAAATGCTGGGAATTCTACTTCTAAATCTTTTTTTGGACACACTGGTTGTGAGTTTTAGAGCTTCGACCCTAAGAGTTTCATTGTAGGATTGCAACATTGCATTTAAAGATATATTTGAAATTCTTGTTACATCAATAATATCTTTCCCAGGGGTTCACAGAAGGTAATTTTACAGGAAGCTTTTTGAGGCATCCCCAAAATTGTCATTTGGGTTTACTGTGCTGGATCTTTTACCTTATGATTAACTGCATGTTACAGTGTTGCATCTTGATCAATGGCAGAGGAAATTATGGTTCAGACTTAAAGTAGGTTCGGTTTTACCGCTTAAAATAGCTTGTAGAAAATGGTTCATTGGACAGAATAACTAATCCTTTTATTTGATGGGCAGTAAACAGTGGCAGCATTGCCTTGCAGTTTTTTGAACACTACATTTAGCATCCAAGAGCATTTTTCCATCCTATCTGCCACCGTAGGCTTGAATTGGTGCTGCTTGCAAACACTTGTGCAAACATTTTTAGATGCTTGCAAGCCGTTACAATACAAAAAAAATGGAATTGCTCTGCTAGGCATTTGCAAACACTTGCTAACTACAAGTGGGTAATTGTTACTCCCTCCTAGGTACCTAGTGTTTGACAGTACACATCCAAAAGTGAACATCGTGTCCAAAAAGAACATCATCTTAGCCTAGGCAAAGTCACATGACTAGTGTTCGGGGGCTGGATTGCTTTTTAATCTTACAACGAGGGGTCTTCCTTTGTTTTCACATTCTGTCTATTGTAACATGTCAGGTTTTAGAAATCATTAATGTAGATTCCACATGACATTCAGGAAGAGCCAGTTTGGGGATTTGCATAAATTCAGATCCTCCTCTTTGGCTTAGATCATGTGACCAGTGCCTATAAATGTGGCACATGTCCATCACAAAATACCAAACCAGCTATTTGTTAGGGATTAATAATGACATTATTTTAATATTTAGGAGTATATTATGGATGGACAGGATAGTGGAAGATTAGAAATTAGATTGTTTTATCTGCGTTTTTAAACAGTGGTATTTGATAATAATTGTAAATCCTGACTGGATATCAAAGCCACCCAGTACATTACCAATATGCCAAGCACTAGCCATTGGGTTAGGTTTAGTGTGTTTTACTACAGCAAAGGGACATATGTTCACTGCTAAAACCAAATCACGGTAGAAGCCGTCATGAGGTAAGCTGACAGTAATTGTAAAGTGTTTGTAGTCTGTTAAGAGTGATTTAATCTGTGCAAAATGTTGTTAAATAATGCATTAAAGATTATAGAAAGCTATTGTACGTGAGCTTAAAGTCAATACGCGCCATTACGGTATTCCTTTTTGGGACGGCACTATCTTCTTCCTGGTTCTTCTTCCTATGTCACCCGACGCAGGTGCGAGATCGGGTGACATAGTTTGTGGAAAAAAATTGGCGATCCCACTGCGCATGCATGAGATTGGCTTTTTTCCCCCTTTTAAGGAAAGGGCTCTTTCTGCGCATGCCCGAGGTGCTCAGCCATGCGCAGAAGGAGCACCCAAGAGCCTCCTAGGATGCGTGACATAGCTATCCCGGGAAGCTTTGCACTCCCTTCATTCTCGATCTTGATCGATTTATTTTTTTTTGAAGAAAAAAGGGTGTTGCACTTTTGTCTACCCTTTTATGTAAAGTGGCTCCTTGCTTTGTCTCTTACTCCTATTCCTGCTGTAGAGGGACCACTAAAATTAGGTCAAATTTAGATACTTACACTGGTTGCAATGAAAGAAAAATAAATGCAATCGTAAATTAATTATTTCAGAATAGCATTCATTTGTTTATTTTATATCTGTTTGAAGTTCAGTTTTAAATACAGATCAGGCGTCATCAATCAACCACACCAAACTGAGGACAGGTAATTTCTCATCTGTATGAGGAATATTTATCATGTAACATTTGATGGTGACAGCTTGGATTTCCTTCATTTACTTCTGTTGCTAAATCTTGCCACCTAATGGCCAATGCAGGTAATTTCAGAGGTCGATTATGTTGGTTTACTGTGCACACCTAAGGCCTGATTCATCATCATCATCATTAATTATTAATATTATTATTATTAATAAACAGGATTTATATAGCGCCAACATATTATCCGGCGCTTTACATTAAATAGGGGTTGCAAATGACAAATACAAACTGTGACACAGGAGGAGGAGAGGACCCTGCCCCAAAGAGCTTACAATCTAAGAGGTGAGGGAAGTAACACACAATAGGAGGGATATTAAATCTTTCCAAGACTAGAAAAGATAGATATCTGGGTTGTCCTGCAAACCTGAAATGGATCACTTAAAAAATCATTTGCTATTTGGCAAATGTTTTCAATCCTGGGTTAGATCCATTCCAGGTCTGCTGCATCACTCAGGTCACCCCATGATAGTCTATCTTCTCCCATACAGGTGAGGTTTACCGAATTAGGGCCAAAGTGTGCAATACACAGGAATATCAGGCATTTGTTGAAAAAAAAAAATAGATGACATCCTCTCTATATGCATTGCTGCAACACGCTGCTGCTGCCCCATTCAATGTAGTAAATACAATCAGCATCACAACAGTGCAGGTGGCTCCGTTGCTGGGTGTTGCATATAACACATGCACTACAGTGTGAATGATGCCATAAGTCCTAGTCTGCAAAGACACATTGACTAAGAGAGGACATTCTGGAAACAAAGTCCAACTTATATCCTATAAGTCAGACCCTGCACTTTGTAATCATAATTCAAAAGAAGATTGTACAATAAGATTGATTAAGGCAAGTTAAGGATCAAAAAGTGTGGTGTGTGTGATGTTAGATGCTAAATGGTTGTTGCCCTAGACAAATGATAGTGATCGTCTTGGGTGAAAAGCTAGTTGTGTACAGCGGTCACCTGACATTGATTATGGATGAAGCGAATCAATAAGCTGAGCGGGGATGACTGCTGTCATTTCCTATGGAGGGGAATGCAATGGGGTGTCCCTCGCGCCTCCTTCCCCTTTCTGTCTCCATAGGACTGATTGGTGCTGTGTGTACAGCGTTCAACGATTCTAGTGTCACTGGAAACAGGAAGGATTGTTTCCAGCATAATAAATCATAGCATTAAAATGGTTTTCTTTTTTTTTTAATTAGTTGTTGGCTCAGCAAATTCTGAGTTATGGCTGTGCCGTCAGTATTTAAAAAAAAAAAAACTTCTAGCAAGAGCTGGGAGCTTAAAATCCCAGGATAATGCATTCTTGCAGTATTTTCAGCTCTCAACTTGTAAACATGGTGATGTTGCTTGTGTAAACCACAAGCATTAGGAAACCAGGGCAATGTTATTTTTTTTTTTTTTTTGGGTGAACTGTTTTTTGGTGTTTTAAAGAGGAAGTAAACCCAAAAATGACCGGCTGATCGGGTGACATAGATGGTGAAAAAAACTTGCAGATCTCACTGCGCATGGGTTGCGTGAGATCAGCAATTTCTTTCCCTTTTGGAGAATGGGCTCCTTCTGTGCGTGCCCGACATGCTGTGGCATGCGCAGAAGGAGCAACCAACAGCCTTAAAAAAAGGTTGTCTACCCTTTTATGTAAAGTGCAAATTCTGAGTTTAGGTACACTTTACGTTCTTTTGTGTGCCAGGGGGATGGCTGAAAAGGCTATATACTACTAGAACAGGTCACATAGAATTCTATGTATATGCAGATTCTATTGACCAGTTCTTTTTTTATGTCATGCATATAAATGGAATTTCTTTTTTGGCTCCCCATAAGTGTTATGTTATTATAGGTTCAACCTGGCCTGCTGAGTGAGTCAATGGCTTATAAAGTCTAACAATAAGATTTCCTTGCCCTAATTTTTAAAAGCGGAACTAAACCCAAAATGAAAAAACAGAACTACCCTTAATCCCGCAGATCCATTGAGAGGTTTCTTTGTTTGGGTCCCACCTCGTCCCAGTATATGTTTTCAGCCCGGGGCGCCAACATCTTCTGGGTTCCTGCATCACCCAATCTCGCACTCCTCAGGCGCAAGATTGGGTGACGTAGATGGGGAAAAAGATAGTCGATCTTTTAGAAAAAACAGCCAAGAACCTTCTGGGATGCGTGATGTAAGTATCCCTGGAAGCTTTTTGCGGTGATCAAGACAGAAAGGGGAGGTGCTGCACCTTTTTTTTTTTTTCTTTTTTAAAAAGGGTGTTGCACTTAAAAAAACTTACTTTAAATAACAGGGTTGTCTACCTTTTTATGTAAAGAAATAGTTTTGAGTTTAGGTCTGCTTTAAGTTCTTGTCCACCTGAGAGTTTTGGTTGTTCCCACCTGGTATTTTATGTCCCAGTTCCTCCTGTTATATTCTGCATAATATGAAACTGATAAAACAGCAGGGATGATAGGAGTTCTTCATCATGATCACAGCAGGTGTGTAGACCTGGAAAGATCTCATCATCAGAATCTCTGAGAGAGAATTTCCAGCTAATAGAATTCTTCAGCATTGTAAGGCAACTTGACATCTCGCCAACCCAGATCGAAACTGATCTCACTACTGTACACTGTCACTGTGATAGAGGAGGGAAGGATAGAACAGTATTCATTAATGCCATACATTAAAGGTGAACACTACAGTGTGAACTGAGGTAAATCTCAAATAAATATAAAATAAATATAATCAAATGCAACGTTAGCTTTTTTTTTTTTTCATTTATTCAGGAAACAGAAATAAAACACAGCCAACATACATATTGTATGTGAGAGGAAAGAATGATGACTTTACACAGAGTAGTCAGCACATTAATATATCAGTTGTACAAAATATATTGTTGAATGAGAACCTGACTTTGTCCTAGTATTGGAGGCATGGGGATCTGAATCTATTTCTAATGTAAACTTAATCAACAATAATAATACAGACCAAGTAGCTATGATCTGTTTAATCAAATGATCAAAAAATAATTTTTCAAAAAATACAAACGAGCAGGTTCCTGATTGTTCCTGATTCTAAAATAAAATAACTTTATCTGTTCCGTCACAAGGCACTGCCATCAGTTGTAACCCAAAGACCTATGTCTAACTATCGATCTTGTTACAGGAGCATTAAGGGGGCACCCACCTGACAACACTGCTGCCTCACTACCCACACCAGTGAGTGCTGCACTGCACTTTTCATTTTTGAATAGGTATTGCAGACTAATACCACCCCTCCACCTGCATCCAAAGACACCAGCTCTACCAGACCAACTTATGTCTTATAGGGTTTTATATCTGGGATATGTTTATTTTTCCTTAGTGGTTGAGCTTGATGGACTAACCTAACTTACTATGTAACTATGTACCTGGAAGAAACAATGCAGACATGCGCCAAAGGGCACAGTAACGCATGTAACAAGCATTTATGCATTGTAGAGACATTTATTTTGGAATAGCACCTAAATACACCTTACTGACAGATCTGAAATGTTCTGCACAGCGCTCCAAGTACCCCCTTCCTTTCGCAATAAATGAATGTGTTTGGTTGCAACTTTTTTTTTGTGTGGAACTATTAGTTAAAGCATACCTAAACTCAACATTTTTACTTAAATAGAAAGGCAGACAACCCTTAAATATACAGTAAAAAAATTTTTTTTTTCTTTTGCAACACCCTTTAAAAAAAAAAAAAAAAAAAAGGATGCAGCACTGCCCCTTTAAGAATGGTGCTCAAGCGGCGATCAGGACTTAATGGGAGCGCAGAGCCTCCTGAGATACCTACATCAAGCATCCCGGAAGGCTCTGGCTGCTCCTTCTGCGTATGCCCTAATCTCAGGCATGCACAGAACGGGCATTTTACCTCCTAGGGGAAAGAGCATGTGCAGTGTGATCGGCTCTCTTTTCTTCATGCGCTCTTTTCTACTTCACAGCGGCTACGCACCGCTGTGCAGTGAGAGAACGGGTGAGAAGAAAGAAGACTGAAGATGGCGGCTTTGGGACGAAGAGGAACCCAGGACAACACGGGACCGGATCATCGGAAGGGCCAATGCTATTGAAGGACCTGTGGGATTAAAGGGAAGTGTAATTTTTTAGTTTTTAGTTTAGTTCTGCTTTAGGCTTTGATTCGGTTTTTCAGGATTCAAACTCTTTTTTCAGCTTTGACAATTTATTTGGGTCCGTATTGTCTAATTCCTCCTCACAGCTTAATATAATAATAAAATAATGTAATCATTACCAAAGAGTAATTTACAAAGTTCTATTTTATGAAAACACCACATTTACAAAGTGGAATTCCCCTTTAAGCAAAGTTGTTGTTAATATCTGCAATGTTGCCTTCTGCCACTAGAGGGAGCTGTGGGTTTGTACATCAGTAAACACAAGGAGGCGCTATGGGTTTGCAGGAAGAATGTAATGATGGCTTTGTGTTGCAGATATTAGAAGGAAATTATGTCTGTAGGGTTATAAAGAAAGCCTTAAAAAACAAAGTCTTCATTATGCCTATTAAGTCAGAATTATTCCCTGTGTCATATTATACACATTATAATTTAGTAAATAATTGGAAGCTGTTCAGAGTAAGAAAAATCCAGGTTAATGTTCTAATTGTATACTGATATTATATAATAATACAAATCCTGGCATCTGTACATACTCACCTTCCTACATCTCCATTTATGTCCGTTTAGCCAATGGCAGCATAGAAAATACCTAGTACTGCTGTATGAATGATCTGGTGACAGGGGCTCCTTAACTTGCTACACAGATAAATGATTGCTGCAATGTCTTATCTATGATTTATCCTTTTTTAAATATATTGCCCATATTTGAGGTGGGCAGGGTAAGCAGGCTGGCCAATAGGCCATGGCTCCTACATTTATAAGTGCCCATAACTTTTACCATGCCTGCTCTTCCACCTGCAGATGATTTGAAACAGGCTCCACCCCTTCCCACTTAGCAGAACAGACTCCACCCCTTCCCCTTCAGCAGAACAGGCTCCACCCCTTCCCCCTCAGCAGAACAGGCTCCACCCCTTCCCACTTAGCAGAACAGGCTCCACCCTCCTCCCTCTCCAGACCTCACCCACCTAACCTATCAGCACAGGGGTGTCAAACTCTGGTCCGCAGGCCAAATTTGGCCGGGCACATCCTTTCTTTTGGTCCGTAAAAGAATTCTTAATATGAGTTGCAGCTGGCTCACCGCTCCTGCAATCCGTAGAACCGGTGGGCCAGATGCAATTCATATTAAGCTGCTGTTCTATAGACGTGAGTAAAGTGCCGCTACTACAATTCCTGGCATCACTCATGACTCGACCAGCAGCCTATGCATGGTCCCGCATTTTAATAATGCAAGTGATGCGGGGAATTGTAGTAGTGGCACCCCTTGTGTCTATTGAACAGCAGCCTATGCTGCTAAATAGATCAATCCAATGCACATTTCTGCATGCTCTTCTCATGTGTTCTTGTTCTTACTGGGATTATTTGTTTTTTCAATAAATTTCAAGTTTTACCCGCAACTTTCTCTAAGTTTTTAATTTTGGCCCTCTGTGTATTTGAGTTTGACACCCCTGTATCAGCATAACAAGGCTCCACCCCTTCCCACTTAGAAGAACCAAGCTCCACCCCTTACCTCCCTGGAATCCAGGCTCAACCCCTTACCTCTCCTCAATGGAGCCGGGCTCCAACTCTTTCCTCTCAACAGGAACAAGCTCCACCCCTTCCCTTTTAGCAGATGCAAGCTTCACCCCTTCTCTTAGTAAAACTAGGCTCCACCCCTTCCCACTCAAACAAGGCTCCACCCCATCCCTTTTAGCAGAACTAGGCTCCACCTCTTCTCTCTTAGCAGAACTAGGCTCCACCCCTTTCCCTTAGTATAACCAAGCTCCACCCCTTCCCTCTCAGGCAACCAGGCTCTACCCTTTCCCCTCTGCAAAGCCTGGCTCCACCTCTTTCATCTCAACAGGCGTAAGCTCCATCCCTTTCCATTCAACAGAACAGGCTCCACCCTTTCCTCTCAGCTACACTTGGTTCTAGCCCCTTCCTGTCAGCTGCAGCTGTCTCCACCCTCTTCTCTCCAGACCTCACCCACCTACCCTTTCAGCTGAACGAGGCTCCACCCCCTCCCTCTCAGGAGACTAGGCTCCACCCCTATCTTTCAGTAGAAGCAAATCCCACCCCTTTTATCTCATTACAACCAGGCTACACCCCTTCTTATGGAAAAGAAACAGGCCTCTATCCTTTCTCTTAGCGACATTTAGCTCCGCCCTTTCCTGTCAGCTTCTCTTGTCTCCGCCCACTCCCTCTCTATGACAGGAACAGGAAGTTGCTGAAGGGGATGTTTGTTGCCTTGCTTGTGAGTGCTCAGACCAAATTTTGTATTTGAATGTATGGGGCAGACATGTCGGTCAATGTACATAATGCAGCATTGTGTGTATTTCTATACATGTATGTATTCACTAGCACTGCTAGCAAGGCATGGCTTTATTACTATTTAATAATGGCCCCAGTGTGGCAGGAAGTGACTGCTATGTTTGTGTTCTTCCTTCAGTCTCTTCTCTCCATGTCCCTGAGGAGATAACATGCATAATTCCCAGATGTAATAACATTGGGCCCCTGTGTACACCTGACTTGCCCCCCTATGAATTTAGCTGTGGCCCCCTTGTGGCTTAGGAGGGTACAGGGCCCTCATGCCATGGCACACTTTGCACCTCTATATTTGTCATAAAAAAATCTGAACTCCAACTCCAACTTAACTTTTTGTTAAGTGAACCTGTCACTGAGAAATGATATAAGCCGCCATTGCTGAACTCATTGTAAAGGATTGTGATTGCTTGGACGTAAGGCTGCCCTTTTGGTGTCGGTAGTCCCAGTCACACACAGGAGACAAGCATGCAGATAGGTGCAATTAGCTGAACACCGGAGCTGTGTGCTCATTCTGGGACAGTGATTCAAAAGGTTTGCTGGATCACCCAGGTTCTCCCATTATAATCATTCATCACCAGTCTTGGAGAGCTTTGATAGATCAGACCCAAAGTATCAGAAGGCTTTTGAGCATCCCATGCTTTTTAGACATATTCAACACAGCAGATTTTGAACAATAGGTCCATTCATTACCCTTTGACAGGCAGTAGGAGGCGTGTGTTTATTCTTTGGAGACTACATGCAGGGTCTAGGGGCAGTCTGCCACCCCTGAAACTTCTATACATTAAAGTTGGTACCGCATGAAAACACTAGTGTTTGACAGTGCCTAGTGTTTGACAGTGTGCTTCCGGGCGCAGTAAATGCTGCAGTAAAATACCATAACTGCATGCCCATTTTGGCAAGCTTGCATGCCCAAAACTGTATGCCCAAATGGGCTGCAGCTCCTCACTTTAGATTCTTGGGGTTTTTCGGTCCTACTGTCAACCTCTAGGCAACCGGGAGCCCTAACAGGCTTGTCCAGGCATGTGCAAACAGCGCAAAGTGGTGTTTTTGCAAATGCTTGTAAACTTAAAGCAGAACTAAACTGAAAATTAAAAAAATTACACTTACCTTTAATCCTGCAGATCTCTCGATGGCGCTGGACCTTCCCTCAATCCGTTTCCGCATCGTCCTAGAACCCCATTTTGCGCCGCTTCTCTGGTCTTCCTTTCTGTCTTCTTCTTGTTTTCTTACTACCTCACCCAATCTCACACTGCGCAGGTGCGAGATCAGTTGATGTAGCCCGCCATAAAGGGGAAACATGAGAACTAATCTCACTGCTCATGCGTGAGATCAGCATCTCTTTCATCTTATGTGCCCCCTGTGCGCAGAAGGAGCACCCAGATCCTCCCAGGATGCCCATTTAGTCTTGATCAGACAGTGCTTTTTAAATGTTGCACTTAACAAAAAAGAAATTCCCTTACATATAAGGGTTGTCTACCATTTTATGTAAAGTGAAAATGTTGAGTTTATGTCCGCTTTAATAACACCACTAACTAGTGGTTCTGATGCACGTTTATGAAGGTTACTGGGGGGGCAAGCTGCCCTTGTACACTGTATGTCGAAAAATTAGGTCCAATGCTGCCACCACCAACTACTTAAAAAACTTCTGAAAACAGACCCATACATTTCAATAATAACCTCTTTTTCCAACTGATACAACTTGGTGGTACCTCAATAAAAAAACACTGTGAAGTATCAGTAATGAAGGTTTAAGTAGGGAATGCTCCTGCTTCTTTTACACATCGCTACATTCTATTCATCGCACCACCTACCCTCCACAATACATCGATTGGAGATAACTGGCATCAGCATACTTAACATTTTTTTTTATTGCATATGCAAATCAAGCTGCTGGATAAAGAGTTTATTGTTGATATTGAGAATGCTGAGGCCCCATCAGACCCCAGAAAATTCCACAAATGTTTAGTGGCATTCCTCTAGCAACATCTGCAAAAGAGATGTCCGACTGGAATCCAAAATGATCTAAATGCTGAATCTTTATGTCAAGGTGGTATGTGGTCTATTCTCTGTGTTGAAAGCTGGGTGGCTGAATTTAGAGACCTCAGCACATGTGGATAATTGATTGCATGATTTATCTGGCCATTCATCACCTGTACTGTTATGTGGTTATTATTGCAACAATAAAATTAGGACATATAACGTTCAATTCACAGTTTTATGATATTTAAAGCGTACCTAAACACCACATTTTCACTTTTCATAAAACGGTAGACAGCCTTTATATGTAAAGTCGAAATGTGCAAAAAAAAGGGTGCATCACCTCCCAATTCAGTCTTGATCATGGGAGCGCAGAGCCTCCCAGGATACCTACGTTACACATCCCAGGATGCTCTGGGTGCTTCTTCTGCACATGTCCTAATCTCAGGCATGCCTAGAAGGGGCCTTTTTTTTAGTAAGGGAAAGAAATGCTGATATCAAGCATACGCAAAGAGATTGGCTCTTTTTTTTTCTTCCCCTTAACAGAGAGCTAGGTCACTCCATCTTGCACCTGCGCAGCGCGAGATCAGGTGACATGCTAAGAAGACAAAAAAAATACAGAAGTGAAGAATTAAGATTGTGGCATCTGGCTCTTCCTCAGTGCCGGGGCGAAGAGGAATTCCAGGACAACACGAGACCGGAAAGGTCCAGGGCCTTTGAGGGATCTGTGCGATTAAAGGGAAGTGTAATTTTTTTACACTTTAGTTCCACTTTAACACTTAGGGCCTTATTTAAAAAACAGACATTCCCTCAAACATTCTGCAAATCTTCCAGGTCCATGTGTTTCAATAGCAGTAAACGATTACCCCCAGGGAATGTTTGAGGAAATGTCAGATTCCTTATTTTATATAAAGAGCCCTTACAGTCACATGGTTAGAATAAAGATTTAGCCATGTTTTTGGTAAATAATATTGGACTGAAAATATAGCACTTTTTAGGGTAAATAAATATATTTATCATATTGTGAAAATTTGTAACCTGATCTTATTGTCTTAAAAAATGATTTTGTATATAAACTTGCTCAACTGTTATAAATTGTGTATAGATATTGGATATATGGTACACAGTACCCTGTTTCCCCGATTATAAGGCACTGTCTTATATTTTTTGAAATGCCAAAATATGCCCTAGGTCTTATTTTCAGGGGATGTCTTATTTTTCCATGAAGAAGACTACAGTACACATTTATTGTTGAAAGTCACTCATGATCACTCATGTGCCATTGATTGTCCCCTTCTGATCACTCATGTGCCGTTCATATTCCCCTTCTGATCACTCTATGCCATTGACTGTCCCCTTCTGATCACTCTATGCAATGACTGTCCCCTTCTGATCACTCTATGCAATGACTGTCCCCATCTGATCACTCTATGCCATTGATTGTCCCCTTCTGATCACTCTATGCCATTGATTGTCCCCTTCTGTTCACTTACCAGTAATTAAGTGTAGGGATCTCCGTTAGGGCAGGGATCAGCAGCTTGCTTCCTGGTGCAGAATGCCGGCTTGTTACTTTCAGTTTCACTCTGCACTGCAGCCAGGAGCGAACACATGCTGCAGCCAGCATCAAGGGGACACACACAGGATCAAATATCGGGGGATGTCTTATTCACGGGTGAGTGTCTTATTTTAATTATTTTTTCTAAAATCGGGGGTGGCTTATTTAATGGGGATGTCTTAAAATCGGGGAAACACGGTATATATATTTGTAATTTGTATATGTTGGTATGAAATATATTACCACCTTCTTATAATGCTAGGCTGTCTGCTTGCCAGTGTAGAAGAAGTACATAATATTTTCTCCCTGTAAAAAGAAACTGTAAGGATTGCTGTTAATAACCTAAATACAAAAGAAGCAATATTTGTTGGTACAGGTAGTCCCCAGGTTAAGGACAAACCCGACATATGGAGGACTCCTAGATACGAACGGGCTTCCCTGCTCCCTCCTGTGCAGGACAGAGGCTTGAAGATGGAAGGGGGCCAGTTTGCATGACTTGCAGAAGAATTTTGCAAGTTTTGCTAAACAAAGCTGAGGTTGTGGGTGATCTTAGGGGGTGAGCTCTTCTGTAGCCTCTTGTAACTCTTTATTGACCAAGACAAACTCTGCAGTTGTTTCATTTTGTATATCAAAGCACAGCTTGCTCCAGGAATTAATGAATGTCCAGGCTCCATAAAGTTTTTTTGTTTTTCTTTGCTTTGTTTGTGATTAGCTCACAGTGAGGATTTTATACAGTATCTGCCACTACGCTGCCTAATATTATGTTGAGGCAAACATCTGTCCTAATTGCATTTTTTAAAATATTGTACCTGTTCCGACTTACATGCAAATTCAACTTAAGAACGATCCTACAGTCCCTATTTCGTATGTAACCCGGGGATCACTTGTATTTTCCTTTTGTCTTTCATTTCTTTCATTCCTCCCTGAGACAATCTCTGGTCATCTTGATTGGCCATGCCAAGGAAGACGTAATTCCTTTATTTATTCCCATCATACACAAGGGAAGAGAACTGCACATGCGCAACTCAGGTTTGTGGTGAGAAACCCTGAGCGATCAGGCAGCTAAAACATTGCCTGTCTCTTTCTGCAATATTCACCTGCCTGATTATGCATTTGTTATAGTGGAACATTTTCCTTAGAAGTCTTCACCATTTTTGTTCAAGATCCATAGCTTTGGCAGGTTCCAAATGACAGTCCTGAGTGCAGTAGGAGCTGCAGGGCACAATAGAGGTTCACCTACTGGGGAAACTTCATGTTGGTTTAAGATACATTGGCAACTTGATCTAACTTGAGCTGATCTAAACCCACTATACTCACCGCCATCTTCTATTTTCTCTTCCTTGATACGATCTTTGGCCCTCTTGATTTTCTAAGCCGGTATGACTTGCCAATGTTCCGCTTTAGGAAATTCCTTTTTTTTTGCATAGGCACTTCAAAAGGGCTCCAGATGGCACTGGAAGGGCACGATATGAACTCACTGTCAAACACCAGTTATAGCTTATAGCATTTTAGCTTCCCACAGGTTCACTTTTAGGCTTTAGACTCCTAATTGGTGTTCGCTCCCAGCAGGGGAGTATTCAGTGGCAGCTACACCAATTTCCATTAATATCCCAAAAGCCCAAACATTCTTCACACTGTACGAAACAATTATATTCTTAACAGTATCAGCTTAGCAAAGGGATGTTTACTAACACAGCGACATATACAAAACAAATTGAGTGGAAAGGTGAGATTCTGGTAATTAATGTAGATTCGCAGCACACATATCTATTGCTAATGAGTATTAGTTCTCTAATCCTGCACAGGCAGCAAATTATTTACATTACATCCACTCTGGCTGAGTGTCTCTTGCTGGTAATGGTAATTCAGCTTCAAGGGAACAAAAATGTGCTTTAATTTTCTGCTCCGCTCTACGATATTATCAAAAGTACGGGATTACAAAAGAACTCCAGGAAAGAAAAGAAGCTGTCCTTTCGAAAGGTTATAATGATAGCTGCCTCTTTGTAAAATTGTTTGTGCAGCCAGCGCTTTTAGTTTGGGGATCAGCTGTATTCAGCACAAAAATGTGGGCAGATATTTTTTTTTTTATTGAGGTATATATTAACATGAACCATTTTCCATGTGATCTATGTCATTGTCATAATGGTTATCAACAGGTTTGGAGTAAGGGGTCAGGATAAGTTCAACAGAGGTTAGGTTAAGGTTAATGGTTATATTTAGGTTCAGGTGAAGGGTTAAAGTAGGGTTGAGGTTTTTGGGTTGGGTTCAGGTTAAGGGTTAGGTTTAAGAGTTCACTTGAGGTTACTAATGAGGTTCAATTTGCATTTAAAAGGCTTTCTGAAAGGTCTGAGGCTCAGAATAATTAAAATTGTTACAGGGTCAGTACACTCTAAAGTTTTTTTTGAGGTACAGGTGGTCAAGGACAGTGAATACAGGATAATCTACCTGCCAAAATTCCCAACTCTATTCTGGTCTGAATTCTGATTGTACACTACACATCTGTTTCTTTTCAATAGCTTTGTTGTGGCAAATAATTAAAATTGCAAATGCAGCCCCCTAGAGCTTCAGTAGGGGGCAAAATGTGTCAGAGAAAGTCGGCAAGTGTAGTGACTTCACCACTTAAAGAAAATGGATTTGTGGTTTGCGGCCAAGTGACCCAACCATGTTAAAACCTGAGATTTTTGTGTAAAAAATTACATCACAATAAATAATTTCAAAAATTTCCCATCTAAAGTGTGACCTATAACCTGTACAGCTCATTTGAAAAACAAACAAATCTGTTAGGGGAAAAATGTCAAAAATAAAAATTGTACAGTAAGCTGGATGAATAAATGTGCACACCCTTAATATTTTGTTGAAGCAGGTTTTGATTTATTTACAGCATTCAGTCTTCTTGCATAGGAGTCCGGTTCATCTTGACTTGGCAATATTTGCTTATTATTCATTGCAAAGGTGACAAAATCTGTCAGATTTTAAGGGCATCTCTTGAGCATAGCCTTTTTTATATTACTCCACAGATTTTCTACTGCATTTAGGTTGGAACCCTGGCTGGGCCATTCCAAAACTTACATTTTCTTCCATTCTTTTGTTGATTTGGAAACCTGCTTGGGGTCATTGTCGTGTTGAAATGTGAAATTTCTCATTATCTTCAGCTATTTAGCAGATGCCTGAAGATTTTGGCTAAAAGTGTTTGATATTTGGAATTGTTCTTAATTCCATCAACTTTGACTAAAGCCCCAGTTCCAGCTGAAGAAACAACCTGAAAGCATGATCCTACCACCACCATGATGATGATGTTCCTTTGGTGATGCGAAGTGTTGTTTTTGCACCAAACGTACCTTTTGAAAATTGTGGCCAAAAAGTGAACTAAACTAAAGTCCACTTTGCAAAATACAGAATCAGGCAGATGTTTATTGCAGAAATGGACAGGTGATGTCTTTTCTGCAATAATCTGTCTTTCCTGTCTAGTTGCACATGAGCAGCTCAGCGTTGGTTGCTAGGTAAACCCGGCAATCCTGGCTTTTCCAGTTTGCAGGGAATGAATAGTGCGCAGGTGTTGTAGGTGCCATCCCAGCACAGCCAATTAAGATGGCTGAAGATCGCAAGAAAAGAAGGAACATGGTAGCACCCTGCAATGTGCTGGGGATAGGTAAGTCGCGAGGGTAGTTCTGCTTATTAAATAAGTAATTTGTATACATGAGGGTCCTTATCATAAATACATTGGTCAGTGAGCTGAGCTGAATTGTTTATTTGCAACCCCAGATTTCACCAGCAGATGAAGCTGCGGGAGTGCAGGTATATGTTAGTACAAAATGTGTGTGTAGGGAAATGGGTGGATGGCTCACATTTAAAACAGTTAGGAGGTTTTAATTTATTATACCATTCTCATTAAATGTGAATCACTTTTCAGAAGTCTAGTATTTCTTTCAGTTTTGTAACACCCTCAAAATGCTCCTGAGAATCTGAGACAGTAATTTTGTGTTGTCTGACTTACCAACCTGAGACAAGTATGCAGAATATATAAACAAATATATCAATATGGATATATTTGTTTCTCATTTTCTTTTTTTCTTTTGAGGTTTTTATTTTGTTTTTGATTTTTTTTGTAATTGTTTTTCTGTTTGTGGTTTTGGTGCATGATGTCTTGTAGAAATGAAGTTTGTATAACTTTTTTAATTGCCTTTATAGAATATATATATAAGGATGAGGTACTATAAAATTATTCTCCCCCCTCAATTTATGGATAAAAAAGTATGCAGAATAGTTGATACCTTTTTTTGTTCCATAACAATGGCTCATAAAGTATAAAAGACAACCAGCATTTTCAGAAGGCGGTCATCCATGCAGCACACACGTTTGTCCCATGGCATGTTTCTTTTAGTGTCCCTTTAATTTCTTCCACTTTCTTTTAATTTTTTGCCGACTTGTATTTTTTTTATCATATAAAAATATCTTAACAATAACCAAATCATCTGGTAATATAACAACTTTTGCCGATAGCCAAAAGGCAAGTGGAAGAATCTCCACAAGAAATGTTCTATTACAGAGAGTCATTTAGCATAATACTGTATTTTCATTGAGGCGCTGATGGCCGTGTAGAGAAGCTTAAATGGCAATTAAAGGAAATGCAATTTAGAAGAAAATCTCAGGAAACACTTTACAAGTCAAGAGATGGTTCACGATTAAGTGGGATGAAGTGATCACAAGGAGGACACGTTTTATATATATATATATATATTTTTTTTTTTTTTTGCTACACTGAAATTTCTCTTATCGCTTTCCACTAATGATCAAGGGAAAATTATTCTAAGATAGTTTTTAGAACAGTAATGGGGTTCATTAAAGTGAATCTGTACATATGTCATAGCAGAATGACAGAAGCTGTTAAAACAAACCTTTGGCATCTTCAAACTGTGAAGCAATCCCCTCCAGGGTGCTGAAAATAATAAAAGCATTAGTAACATGATGAAATATAATATGATATAATGTATGTAATATGCAAAATTCAAACAGAGCCTAGACCAGCCTTTCTCAACCTTTTAACATTGCATTAAAAAGCTTCCAGGTCTTAGGGAACCTCTGCTAAAGTAACTACAGTTAGTTCCCGGGTTACATGCGAAATAGGAGCTGTAGGTTTGTTCTTAAGTTGAATTTGTATGTAAGTTGGAACAGGTACATTATTTTAATAAATGCAATTAGGACAGATGTTTGTCTCAACATAATATTGGGCAGCGTGGTGTCAGCTACTGTAAAAAATCCTTACTGTGAGTTAATCACAAACAAAGCAAAAAAAAAAACTTTATGGAGCCTAGACATTCATTACATTCTGGAGCAAGCTGTGCTTTGATATGCATGCAAATTGAAACAACTGCAGAATTTGTCCTGGTCATTAAAGAGTTACAAGATGTTGCAGAAGAGCTCAGTCTCAGCTGTGTTTAGCAAAAGATTTCTTCTGCAAGTCATTCAAACTGGCCCCCTCCCCTATCAAGCTTCTGTCCTGCACAGGAACTAGCAGGGAAGCCCATTCATATCTGGGAGTTGTCTATATGTCGGATGTCCTTAACTCGGGGATTACCTGTATATCCACAGCTCACAGTGTGATGCACTGGGAAGAATACCTCTTGCATTGCTGGCCAATGAGAAGAAAGTCACCCTTACAGATAACCATAAAGATCATTGGTTTCACATAAACTGCCTGAACAGGCACAAATTGATCAAGGAACCCCTAGCAACCTCTGGAGAAACCCTGGCTGAGAAACACTGGTTACTCTCTGGTATAGCTGCCCCATTGCCCTTTACCTTTCATTGTTGGCCAGAGAAGTGGAGGTTTGATCTCTCTACCTATTATGAAGCTGAGGAATAGGCACTGAAATTTACCTAATAATTATTATGATTTCAGGAGTTCAGCTTAAATGAAATCTGAAGATATATGCAGGAACCAAAGAGCAGCTTCTATGTAGTCGAGGAGCCATAGTTCAATATTTCAAAAAGTCAAAGGTAAACTATATATGCAGGTCCAAATAAATATTGCAAAGTTGTCTTCTAACATTGCAGTAATAACCAAAGTCTAGGTCAACCTGCACACTGTATTGGTTAGTCAGTAAGGTTGCCTATCCTTGTAAGGAACCAATAGTGGTAGGCAAACCCAAGTTTGACCTGAAATTTGCTGTTTGTATAATTTATACACCTCTGAGAATATTTAGATTTTATTACCAGATGCATTTGATTTTTCATCAAGTGGATTTTGCATTCCCTAAGATTTGTAAGAGAAAGCAAATACCCACAGACACAGGTCTTAATGGCAGTTACCTGAGTTTCCAAAATTCTCAGGCTCTGTAAAACAGCGTCTCCCTTCCAGGTTTTGCTGGATCACCTAGCTTTACTGATGAGGTGTATATTCTCCAGTCTTGGAGAGCTTTAATAAATCATGCCCAATGAGTACAAGCAGGAATAGAGTAAAGAATAAACAGGCTACAGTTATGCACACTTGAATGCAGGGCATAAGCAGACAAATGTTGATCATGTACAAGATAAATACTCAGCAGTCTATATAAGCTTCCTGAATAAGTTAGGTGTGCACTTCAGAGACTAGCATGTAGTGAAGGCTCAAGGCTGTTACAATCAGCATTTACTTCCTAAATTGAGATTTTGGCTTGGAGATAACACAATTCTGTAAATCCTGGTGCAATTCTTGCCTATTTTCACCAATTTCCAACACAGATATGCCCCTACATCAGCCTCACACCTTGTGGATTTTTTAATAAATTATTATTACACAGACTTTGTATAGAGCCCACATTTTACGCAGCACTGTACAAAGTTCATAGTCAAGTCACTAGCTGTCCCTCAAAGGGGCTCACAATCTAATGCCCCTACCCCATATTTCATTAATACAGTCCTAGGGCAATTTTGGGGGGAAGCCATTTAACCTAACTGCATGTTTTTGGAATGTGGGAGGAAACCGGAGTTCCCGGAGGAAACATAGACAGACACATGGAGAACCTGAAAACTCCATGCAGATAGTGTCCAAGCTGAGATTCAAACCTGGGACCTAACGCTGCAAAGGCCAGAGTGCTAACCACTGAGCCATTGTGCTGTATATTGTATTGTATTGTATTGTATGACATGCCATAAATGTATCCGTTCAGAAGTTGTAACTGAAGTTTATTTTTTTTTTTTCAATTAAATCAAAAGCTTAAAAATCATCTAAACTACACTTTTTTTCATTGCTTTGATGTCTTTCGATGTCAGGTACATTTTCAATATTTGTTTGCTCTATAAACACCACATTTTCATTGTTTCTCTTTTCACCTACTGCACATTACTGTTGTGTTCTGAACATCAGTGGGCTAACAAGTCTATTATGTCTTTGGAGACCTCAGTGGTGTCACGTTGGTGCTGCCATTGCTGCGTCCTACTCTTATTAAAGTTCCTTGACATTTCACGCAGGTGGAAGATCAACTGACTTGGCAGATGGATTCACCTTCTTCTACACTTGTCCCTGCGATGGCTCTGCGTCGCCAGCCTGAGAGCTTATGGAATACTTGAAATTGATTTCTGCGGAGCGATGACATTTCAGCTGAGGTTTGTGAATCTTGTTCTTTTTCGTCATTATTTTTCTTTTGTTGGTTTTTATTTCTTAGGTTGGCCCAGTGCTGTCAGACATTGCAGTAGTTTAAAGACTTACCGTATCATTTATGAGGATTTCATGTTGTGGATTCTGAAAATGACTCTTTTAGGCAGAAACAAAAAACAGTTCTGTGTATGTCTATGCTAATTATAATTACAATAAATCCAAAAATTATAAATACCAACTTCCTACAGACACCCTAGGCCTGCACCTGTAGACCCATCGTCCTCAGTCCCTACATGCTTTTGGTGTGGTCTCACTGATTGTTTTGGACCAGTTCACCTGCAATGTACCATGCACTCCAGTGGAAAAGCGATGACGTTGCATTTATATGTCTGCTTTTCGGGTGCATTCCTTTTAAAGAATTTGTATAGATATGATCCATGTGTACCCCCTATGCCTCTCTACCTGTGAGTTATTTGTAGGCACACCCCTAGAACCACATCTCCCAAAAGCCATTTCCCTTCACACTGTAAATAGGCAAACTCTGTCATCAAGGCATCACCATATTTTGTAAAGCAATCTGAGCATATATGTAAAGCGAGACTGTAAGTGGCGTTTTGCAGTTCAGGAAGCAGGGCTGACTACGCTGGTTGGGATTTCAAAGCAGCAAAGACACTGTGATGTCAGCCTAAACTGGAAGTAGGAGCAGCCTAAACTGGAAGTAGGTATCCTTCCTACCTTCATGATTGCTCCAGGTTTCTGAAATCTGGAAATCCTGCCAGTGTGGGAGTTAAGTCATCCCCGCATGGCCAAAGATCTGCCAGAAATGAAAGAAAATGGCACGCCTGTTGCTTGAACACTGATAAAGGAGCTGACTGGGTTTATTTCTGCTATAAGAATAGCTTTGGCACAGTTGTCATCAGGGATAAATAGTATTTCATGAAAAATGTGCCTCAAATACATCAACAACCCACCACACTGAAAAAGCAACACAGTACTCACAGAGAAAAGTAAACCTAATAAATATAAATTCTAATAGATATAAACCTTCACTGAATGACATTTGGTTTGCTAAATTTCTGTGTACAACTGCTATGTTGTTATTCCGTAAAATATTGTTTTTAACCTTTTGTTAATCCTTTGTTGCACATCTGTGTACAGTATGTGTGTTTGGCTTCAGTATCAGCTTCTTTCAATCTCTGAGTAGCAGTGTCAAGCTAATAGAATAAGGAAGCAAAGTGAGAAGAGAGATAAGCTCATCAGTCTGCTGCTTATTCTTTCACTGTTAAGCCACAGGCAGGGGGTGAAGTGAAGCACCAGCAGAGAAAACAATAGGTCTCCTGCTCCACCAGATAGGGTTGTGCTTGTGTGGCAGGGCTGTATAAATCTCAGGACAGAAATGGTCGGTACGTCAGCTCCAATATATGCGTTTTTCATCTATGTATTTAACTGTTTTCTTGGAGTTCAGCTTTTGCAGTTTATTTCTCCTTTAAAACTGTTTTATTTTGGTTCTCAATCCCCAATTATCTTAAAAGGCCATCAACAGCACTATTAGTTTTCTGCAGAACTTCATCAGATCCCAGCATGACCCCACATTATGATCTCCATAAATGAAAAAAAAAAAAGGCGCCCTCACAGTAGGTGACGTGTATCTGCTGATTGCATTACGACCCGTTTTCGTGGCTGCTGTAATATTATTCAAGGATGTTCTAGCTGCATCGTTATCGAAGGTTTATGTAAATACTAAGCCGGTTTATTAGTTTTTATTTTCAGTCTTACCCACGGGGAGAAGGACCAGGAAGGAACAAGGTCTCCCGAGACCGAATCATCAAACACAGGTTGCAGCAGAAGCTGACTTGACATTTCTGCAGAAGCCAAATAAGAACCATTACTGGCCAGGGGATTGTGGGACAGCTGGGCCCATCTTAAGCTAGGAAATCACAAAATTAACTGGGGACCAGACATTTTGTTTATTAAACTGCCCTTTTCTGCACACTGGCAGGCTTTGTTCTGTCTTCTAATAGTCAGCTGTGACAACATCGCCTAACATGATGACAGGTATTAATAATTTCCATTGTGTGATAAATGTGTGACTATTCTTTTTATCACTGCATGGGTTTATTCATGAGTTTAAACTAAACACGCTTACCATTAATATTCTGTATTCATAAAAAGGAACTTTAATAAGTCAGTGGGTTTGAGAATAGAGGTGGGACAGGGAGGAGCCAAAAGCACCACACCAAAATGTTTATAATGGTCACAGTATGTACCAAAAGTTGATTGTTGTGCACACCACAACGATTTTTAAGGCTAACAATAGCAAAGAAAGGTGAGGTAAAGAATGCCCTTATGGTGGTAGTTCAGAAAGAAAGAATAGAAGAAAGTGCCACTGCACTGGTGTCAGTGAATTGTGGAACTTTTTTGGGGTAAGAGGAGAAGTCTGGAGCAGAGCTGATTCACATTCCTGGTTTACTCACAGTTCTGGCCTCCTCATTTTAGAACCACCCTAGGAATGAAGGAAACCTCTTCTCTTTTTTTTCTGTGCGTTTGGTATGTTACCTGACAAATGAAGGCAAAAAGAAGGACAATTCATCTTTACTACGTGCTACATACACGTGCAATAATTATCGTTGGAAAATGAATTAACGATTTCAACGACAGATCAAAGATGGTTCACAATTATTTTGAACGATCGTATAGTGCACGATGCTGTACATGCTTTAACGATATGATTGTTCAAAGATAATCCGCCAATAATGTACACACACTAGATACGATCATTTGAATCATGCAGGAAGTGACTTGTACCGGAGGAAGTGTACCACGGAACCATCCACAATCACTGAACGACTGTACACACAATAGATCAGATCCGCCGGCATGGTCGTTCATTTTTCCAGCGACATTCCTCCTTCATGGTTGTCGTTCACTTTTTTTTGTTAACAAATATCAGACGATCGATTGTTAGTTGTTCATTTCCAATGATAATTATTGCACATGTGTATGTAGCCTTGCTTTTCTCACCCCTCAACCTGCTCTATTCTGCCCACACTATGCTGTCCTATACAGCAGGGATCTGCAGATTGGAGGAAAATGTCCAAGCAGTTAGTAGCCCGTGGCTTAATCAAGCATCCCAAGATGAAAGCCAGAAAGCTATCAGGTATGTTTATATTTGACCCAGAGGGGGAACACTTTTTGATATGGGCATCCTATTGACTGGAAACCCAGAAAAAAATATTCCAATGAGATTGTAGCCAGAAAAGAACATAAGAGCAATCCTAATAATGAACTCTAAGCAGATATTTACAATAATAGATTTATTTGTTGTAAACGTGAGCAGTGTAAGTACCTGGATTTAATTGAAATCTGTTTCTCAAAGTTCTTGTACACTAGAGCTCACAATTGGAGTGGCAGAAGCAGTACAGAGAGCCAGTCAGTTAATGTGCTGAGAAGCCGCATGTTGCATGTGGAAGAGAAAGCAGAATGAAAGAAAGTTGAACTAGCTCTTCTGCTGCTCCTTTTCTGTTTAGTCACAGGCTGGGGGTAGGCCATGCCATCCTTAGGTTAATGATGGTAGCTGTCAAAGACAGATAATAACTCCAGATGTATGTACAGGTAGTCCCCGGGTTAAGGACATCCGACATAGGGATGACTCCTAGATACAAATGGGGCTTCCCTGCTGCTTGTGTGCAGGACGGAGGCTTGGAGGGGGAAGGGGGGCGGTTTGCATGAGTTGCAGAAGAAATCTTTTGCTAAACAGAGCTAAGGTTGTGATCTTAAGAGAGGTGTAGCCTTTTGTAACTCTTGACCAAGACAAACTCTGCAGTTGTTTCTTTTTGCATATCAAAGCACATCTTGCTCCAGAAGTTTGAATGAATGTCTAGCCTCCATAAAGATTTTTTTTTTGCTTTGTTTGTGATTAACTCCCAGTGAGGATTTTATACAGAAACTGACACCATGCTGCCTAATATTATGTTGAGACAAACATCTGTTCTAATTGAATTTATTAAAATAATGTACCTGTTCTGACTTGCATACAAATTCAGCTTAAGAACAAACCTACAGCTCCTATCTCGTATGTAACCTGAGCACTACCTGTAATTCTTTTATTGATCTGATTATGTTTATTTTGTTATTTTTGGCTAAAGTTTTGCTTTACTTTACCCTACGTACTTCATTTTACATGGCTTTTTTTTTCATTTCAAGGAACCATACTCTATATGCTGTTTAAAGAAATACATTGTGAAAAAAACATATTTACAGCGACTGTCTCGGGCCGGGACTCTATTAATTTATCACTTCGCATGCAGGCATAAAAACAAATTGTCTTAGGACTCGGGTAACAATTAAAAATCGCAAAGGCAAATTGTTTGTGTCCATTAAAACCTGCTGAGATTGTCAACTGGATATGGCAATCTTCAAAGAGAAAATGAAAACTATTGATTTTATCCTGCCAGATTGTGAATATCAAAGACCTAATTTGTGTTTGTGTTTACTAGTCTGTTATCCCTGGAGGTCGCCATGTATATATCCAGGACAAACAATTGTCGCCCCTCGCAATGCATTCCGGGAATAAAAGAAAGAAAAAAAGCAGGTAAAATAGGCCCATTAATAATCGCAAAAACTCACACTCGCTCTACGGACGCGCTGTAAATGTCAAAGCCGTAATGAATCTAGTATTTATATTTACATATTGCTTTGTTTTCCCCCCTTAAAAAAATATATACAACTAATTAATATTTGTTTTCTCCAATGCAAATGTGGTTGTTAATTTTATAAATGTGTGTGTCACTTTAAGGCAAAAAAAATGTGCAGAATTTATGCTCTTAATTAAGGACATATTAAAGTATAATGCTAATTACTGTAATATATTTGCATCCCAAGTTGTGAGGCTTTTGGACGGCTCTTGGATTGTTAGGGAGCACAGCCAAAACTTTGCCGTTCCCAGAATTCTTTATTCTGTTATATGGCTTTTGATTGTGGCCGTTACCTATTCCATGTTGTATCGTTACTGGCAGCTGGTTGGCTGTATGAGTTGAGGTTTTGATATTTTTGTGCCAAAAGGTCTTCTTGAAGCGGAACTCCAAGCAGTTGTAAAGAATACAAATGAATGCAGCTCTGTATTCATTAATACAGTCTTACATTTATTTTTTACATGCCAGCTGTGTGCAAATAGCTGAGATTGACTTGGTATTAGCCTCTTGCAGTCTCTGATCTCAGCAGATCTTCTGCTGCTTCTTCACTCCCCTGGCCTCGGAAGTCATTTAGTTGTGTTGCAGTGATTCAAAGACTCTGGTAGGAGTAGAAAGCAGAGTAACTGAAAGAAGCTCATCAGTTTTTCACTGTCCAGTCACAGGATGATGGGGGTGGGGGGGTGGGGGGGGGACAAAACTCGTGTTACTTAACTTTATCAGAGCATAATAAGATTTCCTTCTTTGCCAGACAGGGCTGTGCTGTGTGTCAGAGTTCTGTAAATCTCAGTACTGTAAGGACAGAAATACAAATCCTTTGTGTATATATATGTATTTTCCTGGAGTTCTGTATTGAGGCACTGGTTCAGGCCTGCCTCTGGACCAAACAATACTGCGCATATCCTGGCAGCTGGCACCTTGCTTTGGTCACTTGAACTTTTAACAGTTGTCAGCAATGAGCAGTACTGGTACCTTTCTCTGTCACCCCCATTCATTCCTTATGGAGCTAAATGTAGCATTCTCCCAGAGGCAGCGGTACCATGGCATGGGGAAGTAGTAAACCCACTGCAACCTCATGGCCAGTATGAACATTACATAAAGGGAAAAATTTTGATACAATTGATTATTCATTTCTTGCTGCATTATTGTTATTATAATATTACGCAGCGCTGGACTTTAAATAGGGGCTGCAAATGACAGACAGATACAGACAGTGGCACAGGAGGAGGAGAGGACCCTGTTCAGAAGAGCTTACAATCTAAGAGGTGAGGGAAGTAGCTGCATTACATTTTATTATTGTATTACCTTTACAGATTTACTGATTCTATCTATTGCTATTTGAATTTTGCTGCAATCACAGAAAAGCTTTATGTACAATCAGTTTTATCTGACTAAAAGATTAGCTATGAGTAAGGCTGGGTACACAGGTAACATTTTTGTGATCTTTCATGATCGTTTCCACTGGCACATGGATGTACAAACAGTACACACACAGTGCTATTCTGTTCAATAGAGAGTAGAGGGGGTATAGTGGTCATTCATGAATATTGTTCATGGATCCATCCTGATGAATCCATAAACAACATTGGGCAACCGCTATACACGTCAGATTCTTGTCCGAGAGGAACATGTGTATCAGTCACCCAGCATCGTTCATTATCATATAATGTTTGTATATAGCTTTGGGGACAGAAATCCACAACCACCATGAAGCAATGTTATGCAGAAAGCACTCTTAACTCATTTACACTTTTTCACATTTTTAACTTCCACCTTTTGAATACCAGTGCAATTTTCAGGTGCAGGGGGGCTGTTAATGCAATGCTGCACACCTGCTCCAGCCTGTCCCTGACAGTCCTCTTGCACTATTGTCATTGCTGCAGATCCCTCTTTTGGATCCTGAGAGGACCCTGCACCTGGACAGCCAATAGAAATGTCCATGAGATTCAGGCTGTTCTGAGAAGACTCAGTCATGTGACCACGGCTTTACACAATTTATTTTGTAATGCAGCAATCAATTAAAGGGGATGTGGGGAAGAAAAGTGTGGACCCATAGATCAGCTTTAGGAAATTTAAACACACAGCTGGGAGTGAAACTCAAAAAAGTCACTATTCATATTCTTCCCTTCCTTGTCACTGGAATGTGATAGATTTCTAAAGGCAAGATATACATGAGACCCAGAACACACAGGATCGTCCATGGAAAGTGAGCGGCAGCTATAGAAGGGTTAAACTGAAGGGAAAATGATGAATACCCCTGGAAAGCAATAAATACACAAAGCGGCCTCACCTCTGAACTCTGGAGCCTGTGTGAAGGTCAGAGATTATAGAGGCCATAATTGTGATTTATGCCTGCCCGTCTCTCTGTAACATACACACGCAGACCTTCTTTGTCTCATCTCAGAGATTTTATTATTATTTTTTTTTATGTTTCATGGAGAAAGTCATGTTAATTAATCCGGTTCTCATACCAATCGGGCCTATTTTTTTTAGGGGCTCATAGCTGAAATCACAATCGCAGACTTCTTATCCATCAATCATATGGAAAGAGAGACACAGAAATCCTCTGGATTGTCCCATGAATTCTATCTATCTATCTATCTATCTATCTATCTATCTATCTATCTATCTATCTATCTATCTATCCTATCCTATCCTATCCAGCTAGCTATCTATCTACTGTAATCTATCTATCTTGAATCTCCACACAGTAAAATTAATTTACTAAAGGAATGTAGGCTCTTCACTTACCAATCACTTGCAAGGGATAATTCACTTACCTTAGTGAATGTGGTGATAGTTCACTTTGCCCATGATACCCAATCATGTGCAAGCAATCTAAAAAAAACAGAATTTTTCCTTGCACATGATTTTTTGGTTGAAGTCAGCAGAGCTGCATCTCATTTACTAAGCTATGTGACATATCCCTTTCAACGACATCAATTATTTTGCTATGTGAACAATCTATATTTCTTTAGCAAATCAACCCTATTATAACTATGTACAATATATTTTGTCTGTCTGTGTCTCTTACTTTTTGTAATGCAGATTTGGAATTGTACAGATATTCATTTCACTTCTTATTCCAGCTCAGACACTCTGTGATAATAATCGTCCCATCACAATTTTATGACATCACAATACCCGGCTGTGAATGGGATGTCTTTTCATGTTCTGCCTGAGTACAATTACATTACATTTATTACTTTTTCTCTATGGGAAATAAATGTCATTTTTTTTAAGGATGACACCCCCCAGCTGAGTGTCTGTGTCACCTCTCTGATTCTTGCGTCCCTTCTAAGAGCTAATAATCTGTCAGCTCCCATGCGGCGCAGACTCTTCTACAGCTCTGTACGGAAGCACCTGGAGCGTAGAAGACAATAAATTCCCAGCATGGAGATTGTGGAACATCTGAGTGCCAACCTGATGTGTATTAATAAACTATTTTATAGGAAGCTACATTTGAAACTCATTTTGCAAGTAAAAAGTTTTACATTCAAAGGATCATTGAAACAAAAAAAGTTACTTTGTATGGAAAAGTTACATACGAGACAGTATGAGATGTGTTGATGAATAGAAAGGTTTCCGAACTTGTACCATAAGCTATGCTTTTGTTTTGCTGCCTGTTATTACTGCCATTGCCGGATCAGCTACTTTAAATCAGAATGCTAATTTTCACCTGACCAAAACGCTAGGCAACTTGTCAGCAGAAGCAGAAATAAACCCCTCTTCCAGTGTGCACAGATACATGAGTTGTCAAATTGCCCGCACCAGCACTGTAATGGTCATTTTCCCCCCGGGAATGCAAAAAGACAGGAGAGAACATTTATGTGATGTGAACATTCAGCACTCTAAATACTAGGGACTGTAGCAGGTAGATCCCTATATCAGGCTCCTTACAAAATAGAAGAAGCTAGAGGATTAGTTATTTTGTTTAACTTATTCCATAATGTAGTGCTTGGGCTTGAGTGGCGAATTATGGGGCACAAACACTTTCATGTGGGAAAGATTGACATCAGACCTATGTATGTACTCTGACACTATTCAACATGGAGCTTACACAGGGTTCAACTAATGGCTCTAATGGAGGAAAGGAGCGATGGGGCTTTCAAGAGAACCTGTCAGTTTCTCCTTTTAGGACAACGTAAAAGAGTCCCCATAGAAAGAGAAGAGACAAGCAAGAGTTATTCCATCATCCTTCTCCCATGATGAAATGCTTGGGCCTATGTGGCAAATTCCTGGGCCCAAACACTGAAAGAGAGGTTCATGACATCAACTGCTTGTAAGCTCGGACACTATTCAACATGGAGCTTACACTACAGGGTTCAAGTAATGGTTGCAGTGTAGTAATAGGAAAGCATGACAGTGTTGAGTAACATTAAAACAAGGGTTAGCTTCCAAGAGAACCTGCCATTTTCCCTTTCTATGCAAAGTGCAAAGTCCCTTTAACCTCCTAATATTTTGTTTTCTACTTTAAAGATTACACAGACAAATATGATAAATGAGAGGCACCCCCTGAAAATATTTTCTTCTCATGGCCTCCAGCATTCATTGCCTTTGTGCAATCCAAGGCCTTGACACACTTCAATACTGAGCTCCTTGCAGCTTCTTCTGTCCTTTTTCTGCTAGCTGACACATTGAGACTCAGTTGGTGCACAGAAGTGTGTAGCCTCAGGGCCAGGGAGGCAGATGTGCTGTGCATGCCCATAAAGAAGCCAGTTATAATAACACATGCACATTCTGGGCCCATCCATCATAACATGACAACACTTAGACACAGACACCTTCTTGTGATATTACCAGCAGGACTGGCAGAGTCCGGAGGGAGCTATAATGAAACAGCACTGATCTCCTCAATGAAATGTGTTTCTTTGCTGCAAGGCGTTTTTCCTGGATAACTGGCACAAAACACCAAACAATCTGAGTATACACGATAGGTACAGACAGGGAGATTGATGGATTGGTAATGAACTTGTATAAAAGCTACATGACAGATCAAAAATAGAACAGATATACATGTATAGCTGGATAGATACAGATGTATAGATAGATAGATATTTATACATAGAACTACACATACTGGAGATCTGTCAAGTTTGATAGAATAGTACAACTTATTTCTTGTAAAATGTATTTCTTTGTTGTAAGCTTTGTCAAATGATTTTTAACTATAATACTACAAAATAACATTCTAGTGGATGTATACAAAGTATGGCTAGGAAACCCAGCTTTTGCAGATACATAAATTCCCAATGAATTTGCATTCTGCATGTGGGTAAAAGCTCCTTAAAGCCCATCTCCAGGCAAAATTTGCCCTCAAAGAAGGACCCCTCCTTCCAAAAACAGAAGAGAACTCAGGAACTTTAGCATCATGTGACCTTGGTTTTTGGGGAGCAAAAAGAGGCATTTTGATTCTTTTTCTTATGCCAATGATTAGTTAGCAAGGCACCCTCTGTCACTGTTTCCTACCACTGTTCTAAAAATTCTAGTTTTCTGCCTATCCCCTCCTATTGCATGTTGCTTCCCCACCACTTAGATTGTAAGCTCTTCAGGGCAGGGTCTTCGCCTCCTCTTATGTCACTGTCTGTGTCCGTCTGTCATTTGCAACCCCTATTTAATGTACTGCGCTGTGTAATATGTTGGCGCTATATAAATACTGTTTATTAATAATGTTAATATTATTAATAATAATAATAATAATAATAGGGGGTTCCTGAATGTCTTTTGGTTACTGGGCCCCTGATCCAGAACAGATCAAGGCTACATACACACATACGAATTTTGTCGCTCAAACCAATCTTTTATGATAGCTTCCAGTGACAGATGAATGAATGAGCACTGTACACACCGGACTAATGAGTGGCTCTGTTGACATGCATACAGTCGTTCACGATCATCAATGTCAGGTTACTGCTGTATCTATGTCAGATTCTCACAGAAGATGAGCAGGACCGTTTGTCCTACACAGCGAATATGTAATGTGTGTATGCAACCTTACAGCTAGTAAAGTTTGAATCTTCCACCTGTATGTTTGCCCTAAACTAATGACGCACAACGTGGTGAAACCAGAGGTTGGGCATGTCAGCTAGGTACCTATAACAGAAAGGGTCTGGAATGGAAACAAAATATTTCTTCAAGGCAGGTTTCTTTTTAAAGGCACATTTTTTTCAATACAAACCTCAGCAATCTCACAATTAAAATCCGCCGCCTTCTCCCTATTGCAGAAAAGTGTAAATTACGTTTTATTGGACACCTTGCTTTAAACGATCCTTCGTTATTAATAAAGATGCAGCTGCCGGACCGGTAATGATGGCTGAGCTGTGATTTAATCTGCCTTTGTTCACCTGAAATATGTAATATGTGAGGGATTTGATCTGTGCATTCCTGGAGTCTTTAATTAAATGTTTTCCCGCGGGTCCCTCGCTCAGCGCAGTGCGTTATTTGGCTGCCGCCTGCCTCCGCCATTCTGCAAACATGTTTGGCTTATTGGATGGCGGCTCCTCAGGGAGTAATATGAGCGTGGCAGCAGGATGCCTGGGATAACTTTTTTTTATTTCAATGTGAAAACTGTTTTTGTTTAGCGGGATTCTTGCAAGTTAATTCAGCGCACAGGTGCGGTTGGAGCCGACCCCACAAACACTGGATTCTGTGCCAGAGGTATGGGGCCACAAAAGCCTCGATGAGACCATGTCATAGGATGGAGAACAAAAGGGATGTAATGAACACTACAATCCTCGACAATAGTCTTATTAATGATATACTATAGATTTTTTTTAAAGCAGAGCACCTGCCAAATGCCAATGAACCTCCCAAAAATTCAATCTCAAGCAACTGTGGTGATTACTCCTGTACCAACACAAGATTGGCCAAATGGCTGGTGCACTTTCCAACTTAGACATTTACTGAGAGTATATTATTTCTTGAAAAACCATTCCAGCTGCCTCCTATTGGAAAATGTTTTTTCGACCATTTCACTATAGCTATGTACCTCCCTTAAAAGCTCACCATATGGGTCTATCCACCACAGACAATCGTCCTAAATGTAATATTGCTGGAGCTGATCCCTATCATAAGTTTTGGTTCTGCAAATTGATTTGTATTTTCTGGAGATGGGTAGTTTGTTTGTACACATCTACTAATATTCCATATTCACATGAATGGACAGTGTCAGTATCACTGGACTAGATGGTGTCCGATACTCATGAGGAGCCAGACACCTGGCCCTAATACTATTGGCTTTTGGTAGGAAGACAATACTTCACAAATTGTTATCATTTATCCCACCAAATATGCCCTTGTTTCTAACCAAATTACATTTTTTTCAATGGAATATAATAATAGAATCAAATAAAACCTTTCTAAAGAGCCGATGACATAACATAATGTTTTTTGAGACCTGGGAAAGCTTTATATCCACAATAAATCCCACCACGAAACAACATCTCCAAAAATGCTTTAAGCATATCACATGGTATCTATATAGGATGGTGGAGAAAGATCCCCCATATCTGGTAGTCCCCGGGTTACATACAAGATGGGGACTGTAGTTTTGTTCTTAAGTTGAATTTGTATATAAGTCAGAACAGGTACATTATTTTAATAAATGCAATTAGGACAGATGTTTGTCTCAACATATTATTAGGCTGCATGGTGTCAGTTACTGTATAAAATCTTCACTGTGAGTTAATCACAAACAAAGCAAACAAACAAAGGAAAAAAAAACTTTATGGAGCCTAAATATTCATTAACTTCTGGAGCAAGCTGTGCTTTAATATGCAAAAAGAAACAACTGCAGAGTTTGACTTGGTCATTAAAGAGTTACAAGAAGTTAAGAAAAGCAAAAGACTTCTTCTGCAAGTCATGCGAACCGCCCCCTCCCCCCAACAAGTATCTGTCCTGCATAGGTTCGTATCTAGAAGTCGTCTGTATGTCGGATGTCCTTAACTTGAGGACAACCTGTAATTTGTTAACACCACCTTCTGCCTATTTGTTCTTTATTATTATTTACTTATTTATTTCTTATTTATCTTTGAGCAGCAATGGTTATTAGGTTAGGTTATTTTCCCCTTTGCCACCACCAGTTGAGGATTTTTCTTTATATGGCATTACAGTGTAAAGAAGACAACCATTTAATGCAACCATTTAGTGGTGAGTTCACTTCTCTGTCATGCTGCTCTCTTATATCTAGTAATGGTGTGTCACATTCAACTGGATTTGTTCTTAAAATATTAAAGATGTGTCACAGCTTTCCAAGCCACTTCATCAGTTCTACTAGTGTAGGAAATAACCCCACCATTTCAATCCACACAGCACAAACACATTATTCCAATCACCATGGCTTATGTTGATAGTTCAAGACCTGGAAATGTGGAATTTGTTGAACCACCCTATTCTATTTACATAATCATAAAATTGATGCAAAGTATGACTTAGGTATGTTAGTGTTTGGTTGTATTAGTGCATCGAGGTGCCATTCAAAATGACACTGCAGTACATGCATTGGCTTGCGTTTTGTTAATGCATGTTACCACAATGCATTAGTGTTATTAGAACATAATACTAGCATCTTCTGTCATGTGACAGGGTTTTGTTTGGAAGGAGGCTTGAATCTGTAAGTGTACTTTCTCAGAAAATTCTCTATGCACCCCCTAACTTTCCTCTGCCAAATTCAACAAATGCTGCAATTCTTTTCTATAGCGCTGTTAAGTATGGTACAACCATTCTATATTGTATAAACTGCTGGACTGTTTTATTCTTTAATATGTATCATCAAGGTAGCAAGTAAAGTCTCCATTACTGTAAAATCAATTGACCTTCTCGTATAATTAAGCACGGAATCAGTGCATTTATTTCAGCAAAGAGAAACAAATGACGGTTTATTGCTGATAATTTGCAGACTCCGCCGGGTGCAATAATCCTGATGAGCCGCCGACATGCTGACAACTATATTCGACAAAGTCCCTTTCGTGCAAGAATGTAATTGACCGCATGTGAAGTATAGTTAGGCCTTCTTTATAGTCTTTTCAATGACGTTTAGTTATACATGTAGCTGATCTTTTTCTCAATGCTGACCTGTCATGCTGTCCCATTATGCACTGTGTCTTTGGTGGCCATCTTGGTAGAGGCAGAGCTTTGCCTTTTAAAAAGTAGAACAGTGAGCAGCACAGCAGTGGCATCCCCAAATCTGACATAAAATCTCCAGAGACTAGCAGTCAAAGGCAGCATTGCCAGCTCAGATCAAACTAAGTTACATTTACTGTGGTCTCAGACAAAAGGCTGAGGGTCAACTATTGGCTACTTCACCAATTACCCATGAGGGGCTGAGGGTTCTTTACTGATAGGAGTGAGAATCACTTCCCTGACTACTGACAAAAGGAAGAGGCCGGTCTACTGACCTACTGTGTCAGTTGTGGGTGCTGATTTGTTATATAACCACAGCAGAGATAGGATTGTATCCACGTGATCAATGGGGGCCAATCACGTGATAATCAATGTAAGGGCCAATCAAGTGATCACCGATAGAATGGGTGGGAGCCTAATCCATGAACCACCAATAGAAGGGGTGAAGGCTGCATCACTTATGGAAGAGATGTAGGCCACCTACGTGTTGTCATGCACGGACAGATAGGACCGCTAGGGGGAGCCATGGCTTGCACAGAGGTGGTGTGAGCCCTAAGAAGGGCCAAGGCGCAGAGTCTAAGCAGTAACCAGGTTTTCTCCAGAGCCTCTGATGGTGAGGATGTTGTGCCGCTGGTTACTGCCAGGTTGCGGTCCTTGGGCACACCAAGGTGGGCAAAACACGGTACCAAATCACAACGCAGAATGATAGCCAAGGAAAGCCGGGGTCAAGGCAGACAGCAAGCAAAAGAGGTCAGGTAACATGCCAGGGGTTAATTGCCAGGGATCCAGGAGACAGACACCAGTGACACAGAGGCCACTGTGGGCACAGGGAACACAGGAGACACTAGAAGCAACAGGAGGCCACAGACACACAGGAACACTGGAACAGCACAGGGAAAGAGGCTGGGAACCAACAGACTGGACAAAGAGGAGTTAACATAGAAGCTTGACACAGGAAACACTAGATTAAGCAACAGGTGTACAGGAACTAGCTCAACAGAACTAGGGGTTTGGCACTAGTGAAGACATGTTGCACGAACACAGAATGCAGTCTGTAAGCTACGTAAAAAGCCAGGCACGCCCAACGTCAGAAATGCCCGCATGCGCAGAGAATAGGGCCCGCTTCTTTGGTAATCAACACACGGAAAGGGTTACTTCACTAGCCATTGACATAAGGGGTGAGGGTTGCATCACTGATCACCAACAGAGTGGGGACTGCTTACTTGCCTTTTTTGGAAACAGCTACTTATTGGCCCCTGATGGATGGGGCGAATGCCTTGTTGCAGCTGGTTCACTGTCTAGCCACTGCAAAAGTGGTGCCTATTCCACTTGTCTAACAAAACCTTTCAGGTTTCGGGGAAACTGACAATTTTTATGTCCAGTTCTTTGTACATTAGCTTGGTGATCAATGAAATGAATGTCTCTTACATTGTTGGCCAGTGGAGATATTGACTATCTTACATACAGCCAAAATGGCCATAACTGACCTGAAAGGTATATGACTTTTTTCCGTCGTACCTAAATTTTGTTCAGCACCTCAGCAGTGTTTCTATGGCTTAATGTTCAGTCACTATAAGGAAGAATTCGGATATATATATAAATCAATTTAAACTCCGAATCAGATTGTGACTCTGAGCATTACTGCCCATTTTAATTGAAGACACTTTTCCAGAATGAGCTCCTTTAACTAATTCTTTCATTATAAGAGTCTCCCTAGTCAGAACATTAGTAATGTCACCGTGCCAAATGCCAATTTGAACATTCCACAGAAATCTCCCCCAGCCCTAACCATCTCATTTCCATTTTCCACTGGGCTTTGCAGAATAAAAGCGAACAAGTAAAATGAATACAAATAGGACTGGAAATGAATCGGAGGGCATGAATAAGGCGGACAGCGGCCATTAAGATTCTTTACATGTTATCAACTCTGCCATGGTGACATCTTGCAATGTGGAAGAGGATGACAGGAGCACAATTTAAAAAATTTCTTGGGAAATCAAGCAGAAGTTTTATCTGTGTGGGAACAATGGGTGGGAGCTAAGCCCGCCTTCTTTGTTTTAGGAGGAATTTGGAGATTCCGGTTGGCGTTGGTTCCTCTGGAGGCCGAGAACTCTGGCATGCCTGAAATATCTTTATTGGCTCTCTATCGTGGATTGAGGTTGGTGCCCTGGCTGTGCCCTTTTTTACATAAAGCTAAAGAGGTAGACAGCTTTCTATAATACCCTTAAATTCACACAAAGTTCAACAAATCTAAAGACATAAGAGGTCAAAAAAACACTAACGCTAAGTAGCGATGAGCAGTTTTTACGAATAGGACCACTGTAATTCCCTTCTATTACCCAGTCTTTAATTGTCCCAAAGCCTTGGTTATCATTGAAATGAAGTTGAGCAGTTGAAATCTCTTTTTGTACAGATGTTTTGACGCAGGTCAGATTTTAAGGCTCACAATGTAGCTTCTCAGGTCTATCTGATAAAAAATTAGCATATTTTAAGATGATGATAGATATAATTGTGTAGATATGCAGGGGTTTACACAACTCTCCCCCACAACTTATCCCTGACTCCTTGTCTCTCTCATCCCTCAGCAAAATCTTGTGTTGCGTTGTCTTCTCCTTGAATTAAGGTTACAAAACTCATTCCTTCCTTTACGGATGGCTTGAAGAAAAGGAGTTTATTTTGTCAGAAAGTAATCTATAACAGTTTATCAAATACAAATTAACAATTGTATTCAGTTTTCTCAAAGGGGGAATTGTTGAGAAGACACAGTATGGATATTCTGTGGTATAATACAGAGAAGCAAAATCATATCAAGATCATAGTAAATCTCATAAAAGTTTTGTCCATTTCAGTAAAACCATAAAAAGTTATGAGACTATGAAAATAGGTGTTACCTTTTACCTTTTGGTTTGTGAAGAAGGTGAGCTGAATGGACATTGTGGAAATTTATAGGGATCATTACTCAAAAGGTTGATGGTTGTGCCTGAGTGAGTGTGAAAAGTGTAAAGTAAATTAGGCATCCCTGTATAGAGGATAAATTGAAGGTGGTGTTGTATGAGGACTAATAAGTGTCTGTAGAATTAAAAAAACATTCTGAGCTGAGAGAATTTATTTGCATTTATAATTTATTGCTATACTAAGTGATACGTTAATGGACACTTTAAATTGATGATATGGGTGTTATAAATCTGAATACAGATTTACAGTGATTTACACAGCTCAGCCCTGTCTCTCTCATATTTCTGTCTCACATGCTTTCTCCTCCAACAGCAGGTTTACACTACAGTACATGTCTTATGTTGCTTCTTCTCCTCCTTCTCTGAGCTCTGCTATAAAGACTGTACAGTAAACTGGTAGAATTGTTTTGTAGCCTTTGCTACTCCATCCTTGTTGACAAATTGAAGAGCATATGTGGCTCTGAAAATATGTTACCAAATCAGGTGTCTCTTTTGGACAATTGTCCAGTAACAAAGTGTATCATTTTTTGTTTAGGAACCACACCGGATCCCATTTATAGACCAACATAGTAACATGAGAAAGGGCTGCTGCATGGATCTGAAACCCTGGTCTGCTTTAACCTAAAGCGGAACTAAAGTGAAAAATAAAACATAATCACACCTTTAATTCCGCAGATCCATTGATCGCGCTGGACCTTTCCTCGATTGGGTCCCACGCTGTACTGGAATTGCACTTCTTCCCGGCGCGGAGGAAGCACCAGGCGCTGCCATCTTCAGTCCTCTTCCTTCTTCTGGGTACGTCATCTAATCTTGCACTGCGCATGCGCAAGATCGGGTAACATAGCACGCTGAAAGGGAAAAATGGAGTGCCCATCTCACTGTGCATGCGCAGAAGGAGCGCCCGGGATGCATGAAATTTGTATCCCGGGAGGCCCTGTGCTCCCATTCAGTCTTGAATTCTGCTTTAAATTCCAACCTATCATAGAATTAAGACTTGCAATTGCTTATCCCTCCATGTCGATATGTAGTTTCTATTGTCATGCAGAAATGCTGATAAATCTGTGTCTAGAATCTAATTTTTTTCCTATTTTGGGCATCAGATAATTACATCTGATTGAACTGTAGTGCGGTGTGCATGCACATTTGGACCATAAGACTCCACTACTTCACTACGCTTCCACTACTTGGCTTCTTTACATTGTAGTCACTTATTAACTTTGTTTGCTTTTAGAATTTGCCTTCTCAAACTTTGTGCTTTGGTGGGCTTTACAGTTGGTAGAGTCATGAGTTTGTTATATGGTGGCACCATCCACCAATTCACTAGAGTTGTTTATCTTCCCTGAATAGGCCAGCCTGAAATGTAAGAAATAAAGCACAACTCTCGTACACAAACCAACGTCTAACATGAATATAAAGAGTTTCTAATATAACTATTTTTCTCAACAGTCTTCTTTTTTTATGTATTATGTATACAATGCTTTGTCACCTGAGCTCTTATTGTTCTGTTGATGCACGTCGCTGATCTGACATGACAAAGCAAACCATTATCTTCCCCTTAAAATAAAAATACATTTAGGGTAATGGGGAGTGTCTAATGAAAGTCTAATGCTGTCTGGCTGCACAGAATGGAAATGCTTTGCAATGATCACGGTGAGGGTCCTATTGAAAGGACAAGTGTTTGAATGAGAGTATAATTACAGCAACACAGCAGTAGGGGCTACACAGGCTTTAGATAACTGATGTAGCAGCACAGACCCATCCTTGGTATAGTTGCTGGGTTTACTTTCTCCAGAGAGGGGGGAAGCGTCTAGGTGTAATTATTCTGCGGCTTTGCCGTTAAAATATGCAGAGAGCTGCTGGGGTCTTTTCAAAAAAGCTTCTGAATCAAGTGCAGGGAAAAGTAAAATGCAAGAAAAGCTGACGATAAAACAAAATTTGGGTTTATTATTAGAGAATCCTTATAGAACTTTTGGTGAAATCTCATTTGAGGGTATTATTTCAATGCTTACATATATTTGCAATGTGACCCTTTTTTAAAAAAGTTTGCTTGCTGTGCCCCATATTTATGACTGTATGTCATAAACCAATTTTAGGTTTTCAAAATCAAGTGTCCTGCTTATGGTAGCTGGATGATTTTGTGAAATAAGCAGCTGCAGATGTTGGTGTGTTTATTGTTTCATAGAGAAGATAGTAGAAGAGGCAGAAGGAATTATTACTATGTTGAATCCCATTCTGGAATTGAATAGATTTTTTATTGGACAACTGAGACAGGGGTCTAGGGTCTGCAATGCAAATGGTGCTACTTCTTTATGAACATAAGTCAATGGATTGGGGAGGAGAGAAGAAAATTTGCTACATTGTCTGTAGTCTGATTTAGATTTAATCTATCTTTGGTTGGGAGTTAGGCACAAATTGCATCATTCACCTAAAGCTAGCACCAGGCTCCTGCTCTGCTCCCTCCCCTCAGAATTGAAACTTTTTATATGCCTAGCTGACCCAAAGAGCGTTAAGGTTAACAGTGTTGAACCCAGAAATTTTTTTAAGCTGAGTGGGAAGAAGCTGTAGGTAGGTGTCAGCCCCTTTATTGTGACCCAACTCTTCAGTAACCAGCCAAAAACAGCCAGGGGGTTACTGAAAAGTGCCAGGTGGTGCACCTGGCTTAAAGGGGCTGAGGAGAACACTGGTTAGGATAAACATGTGGCCAAGCTATGGATATTCAAATAATTCCATGTTCTTAACAAGTAGTAACTGGGCTTTAAAACAAACCATTACTCTGTTAGGTAGCTGCAAGCACTGTGGGGCAATTCCTTCTCAACATTCACAACAGAAGCAGTGAATCTACTACTCATCTTCCATTGCATCCAGGGGCAGCAGGAAATTGGCAGCTTCACATCCTTCTAAAATAAACAAAAGGCAGGTGCTGTAAGGTGTTCAAAAACCTACTAAAACCTCTGATCTTTGAAGATAAATTATTACACAGCTCTTGCAGCTAGAGAGGTCACCTGAAAAGGCTTGTTTCACAGCTCATTTAAAGCCCATTTACAACCTAATATTTGTAAATATCTATAGCTTGGCCACAAGCTTACTATATTATTGCCAATAGCACTGAGTACTCTAGCACTGTTGGTGGTTGGGATGCATCACAGAATGAATACAGTGGACGATCTGTGTTGTCATAAACAATAATCAGACACTTGTTTCTTATAGAAATGTTTTTAATAGGTAGATTATTGCAGGGTTTTCCTCTCATTCAACTTGTTAATTCATCACATTTACATGTTTAATTTCTAATTTCGGGGGAACAGTTATCTGTAATGCCCCTTCGCTGTATCCGTGCAGACTCTCCAAAACAGTTGCACTTTGACAAAGCCAACTACTGATGTGGCCATCTGGTCAGAAGGTACAATTCTGTCGGGTCCTTTCAATGGACTGCAGTGCAAGTTAATACCTCTCACTGCCTTAATTTTTCCCAAAGCACCTCTAATTAGCATGAACGAATTGTACTTATTATTAATTAATATTCCTTGTACACCAGCTGTTCCATCTGCCCAGCACACAGACAGACAGTATTGCAGTCTAGTGAGTATATAATTAGATTGTCCGTCATCTGCAGCAATCAGCAAAAACATTTGTAATTGATATCTTTTCCAATGTAATGACTATGCACAGAGGAGTGAAAACATGTTAACAATAGATCATCACAAAGAACAGATTGTAACAATGGCTGGCTGAAACCTAATTTAAGAAAAAGTTTGTTCACATACTTATGTGGTGCTAATACCAGACACTTACAGTCCCATTGTGTGTTAGGCAGCTTTTCTTGCCAATAGTGGGGTTGGTGAAATAGGAAGTGGAAGGCAGAAAGTTGACCTTCTTTGCAAAAGTCAAGTTCAGCCTAATATGTGTCCTTGGCTTTAGGGATGCTATGGTGATCAGGAACACCTTTGGAAATGTGCAGGTGGAGGCATTCTACCTGTAGAGGCATTATAGCTTAGGTGAGTTAAGTAATATTCAATTTTGTTGTATAAAGGCCATCAAATACATTAGAAGATTTTTTGCCTGAGGCCTGATATATTAACGCTCTTCAAGACTGAAGAAGATAGACTATCATGAAAGAACCTGGAATGGATCTGTTCCAGGATTTAAAACATTTGACATTAAAACAAATAATGTCAAATCTAAAGAAATCTATGCCTTGATTTCTGGATCGCCCAGTTTCTCTCATGATAGTCTTTCTTCCCCAGTCTTTGAGATTCCTAATAAATTATTGCCCATGGTATACATTTTAGTGAGGTCATCAGTTTGTCATTCACACTTTTAAGTTTTTCATATGCATATTTTTTATTTTTAACCCATTAGGATCAATAAAGTTAAAACATGTTTTTAATGTAGAGCTAATACATTATCACAGGGACAGCTTTAGGCATCTTTTCGTCCAATATCAGCCCTGAGGTGATTATTGGACAAGAATCATCTGACGTGTGTATATAGCCTTAACTACAGATAGAGGTCCGAAAATTCAACAAACATTTGGTAAAAAAAAAATCTGTAATTTTGGCCCTAGCAGATGGGCCCTAACACAAGGTGAGGGGGTATGTTTTTAATGTATTAGGTATAATTGCTTATCATTCAACTACCTTTCCTGGTACGAGGGAAGGGTACTGCATGGGATTGAGATTTCCGAACATGAATGAATTAGTAATGAGTCATTTTTATTTTAATGGGAGCCATGAAATAAAAAAAAATCTGAAGTTTTGAATCTCCATGAAGTAGTAATACAGAGAGCAATTCATTTGAAAAAGACAAGATCCCATCAAAACTGTACCCCATGGGAAAAGTTCCGGAAGATTTGCACCGCCTGTGAATGAAACTCTGCTTTATCTATTCTTCTCTGGAAAATTGTGCATTTAATTTTGTTGATTATGAGACGGGACTGCGGCGAGAGAAAATGGCAAGCTGCTTTGTAGGCTGTTTTATTTCCTAGAGCCTCTAATTTGAAGACAGCGCAGATGCAGCTTAGTAAATAATGACAACATTATCCTCCATCAGACACCTGTCCATCTCATGGTGGCTGTCTGCGCTCGCCTGTCTTCTTCCTTTATATAGAGAGATTTGGCAGGAAAAGGCATGAAGATGCCCCCCAGTTCAATGAAATTTTGCAAAGCATCAATGCCAGGGGCAAGGTGGCTTGCCTGTATTTTAGAGCTTGTCAAAGAAAGTAAATCTAAACCCAAGAACTATAATGTAATACATTGCAGCCTATACATTCTTAGATATGGTGGCTGCTATAGTTTTTCATTGTCAGGCTTTTAATCTTTATGTGCCAGTAACACATTTCCTGTCCTTGAGTGACAGAACATACCCATTGCACTGTATCTAAAATGCAGCATGTCATCGTAGAATAGAAAGAAATACAGCATACTTATTACAGAATAATAGAAAAATGTGTTTGTAGTTCACAGAATATGGTGAACCTAAGTCAAGGTTTTTAAAGACACTGCAGACTGCATCAGTCACAGGATAACACTCAATTTCTGGCAGGATTGCAGTTTTGGCACAGTTATGAGGTAGGAATGTTCTGTCCCTAACCATAAATTGTTCTGCTGTGTTATCATTTCCCAATGGATACTACAAGTGGCTGTTGTAATACATGTCACTTAGGCACGGCTCCTTGTCCCTGCCAGGAAACCTGTTTCTTCCTCCACTGCTCTTAGCTCTGCTGTACAAGTACTACAAGAGGCTGAAAATATGCTTACACTGCTTGCATTAAAAAATACATGTTACTAAATACAGAGCTACAATCATTTGTTTTTGGAGTCCTGGAATATTTATCTTGGTGCTTCTGTAGCATTTTATCCAAGCAAAGTATAGCCAGAATCATTTGCTGCCCCCTCCCTGGAAACGTTAGGGAATAAAACTAGAAACAGACGAAACTTAATGCTCGGCATTCAGATTGAATGGAAACACCGCAGCTCAGATATTATGTGTTTTCACTCAAATATCAAGACAACGGAACCCAGTGTATAAATCCAATGGACAAGAGCTGTAAAACTTACATGCGGCCTGACATCTTTCTTTCTTGGCCGTATAAATAGACTCTGACGTTGGCTGTAAATTACGAGTCAAAAAAGCCGTTTTATTGGCACACAGTAAATCATTATTGCTTCACAGGAAGCAACCAAATTGGGCCATTAGTAGAAGTCTACATACTGGCGAGGAGAATACATTATAGGCTCAAAGTTCCAGTGAAATATACATTTATACTTCCTGGTTATCGGAGCTGGGATGTCATTACAATATGACGCCACCTTTATAAGTTTTGGTTGTCAGGGAGGACTTATAAGTAGTGCTCCCGAATGCAACTGGAGGTGGAAAATGATCTGTAATTTGGGCTTCATTAAAGGAAATCTGTAAACGATATAAGGGTTCTAGAATGCAAATTACATTTCAGTGATGAAAATAATCTTTAAAGGAAATTTAAAGGGTAACCATAGCCAATGTTTTTATTTTGTTTTGGATAGCGAGGGTTTGGGTTTAGTGATATTTGTATTGCTACATAATTACATATCCATTGGTATTATATATCACCAAACATGCATCACCAAGCCCATTGTTTCATTATAGAATTGTAGTATCCATGGTATACAGAGGACAACTATATTTGTATATAACTGCTTTGTCATAGTCACCTGACGCGTTTCGCCTAGATTGGCTTTCCTCAGTGGTATATACTGGGGCTATACAGTTAGGATCTAGTCGAATTACCAAAGTATGGAAAGTGATTGAGTGACGATTCTCAAATTCTGTATGGAGTATTATTTAAATAGATTCTGGACAGATGGGTCCTGGAGGTAAGTAGTGACCGATTGTTTATTTTCAAGGATCAAAGATTGTTTATATTCAAGGATCTATTTTCAAGGATCAAAGAAGCATCTGGATGCCTTTCAGCCTTGGTGAGAAAAAAGTAAGGGAAACTTCCCAGTTTTAGGTTGCCCGAATTGATACTGATGGCATGTATTTCTTTAACCCCCCAAGGATTCTAATTCTCTCCGTATTTCCATGCAAAAAGTGTTACATTTTTTTTTTACATTGTAGGCTATAATTCTCAGGCATAATTCCCTGAAATATGTCCTATATTTAATAAATTTAATAATAAACGTTAAATAAAAAAAAAATATTAGTGAAATACAGCTATTCTGTGCTGAATCCAATACAAAATTATTTAAATTTCCTGCTGATCCTCCCGCCCGCACCGACGCATGCACCGATGTCAGATTGTCTCTGCAGTTTGCGGCTGAAGTTCTAAGACGAAGGATGTGTCCTCAAGACCTGCGGGGACCCGCAGGATGACAGGGGACGCCGACGGAGCAAGGTAAGTGGTTTTTTTTTGTTTTGTTTTTTTTTTTAGGTTTTAAGCGACCCCGAGTATGACTCGGGATTACCAGGTAAAATCCACCCAGAGTCACACTCAGGATTACCTCTTGGGGGGTCAAGATGCAGCCACATGCAGTAAGAAAGGTAATGGGAGTCCGCAGCGAAATGTGTCGGGTGACTATGACTGAAAGTGGTTATAAACAATTATAGTTGTCCTCTGTATCGTATCGATACTCCAATCCCATGATAAGACAATGGGCTTGGTGATGCATGTTTGGTGATGTATAATACCAATAGATATGTATTATGTTGCCTCTAAATTTTGCCTCTAAACCCTGACTGTATTTCTTTTTTTACTTTATTATTTTGTACAATTACAGGGTGGCAATTACCTTATCTTAAAATATAACATAAAGAGATGGAAATCACTCTATATCTCTTATTCCGAGGGAATACCTCAGATGGGCACAGAAATAAAAATCTGAAACCTTCTTCACCCTATGAATATATTTTGTTTTGTTTGTTACTCTGTTGTTTTGTACTTTACTGTGAAGTAAACCTGTATTTAAGACCTCCACCTGCCAAAAAAGCATGGCTATTGAACTGGTACATTTTAAAGTCCAGACAAAAATAACATGGTTTCACCCAGGTCACCAAGATTCTTGTGGATATCTATATCTACAGAACCTGCATTGTGTCTAGTGTTAGATGATCTGTAGGTTTACAATGAGGTAAAGAAGTTAGCAAGGCAGCAATACTAAGTTACTAACATGAGAAGATGGGGTGGACTGGTGCATTTTAGTGATGCAAAACTCAACAGGCTGTGTTTCCTTGCATGTTTTTTTTCCAATTTTGACTTTAAAGCTGAACTCCTGTTGGCAGATATTCTTTAACAAAAGTCTTCAAAATTCAAGACTGTAAGAAGGAGGGGCAATGCACTGAGCCAATTAGTGTATAATTAGGAGGCTGGGGTGGGTCCTCGACCAAGCTACGCAGCTTAACTTCTATAGACGAAAACAAGGTCTCAAGCCTCAAGTCTCTCTTGAGTTTGAAAACCTAGCTGTGCCTCCTTTAACAGGTACACCAGTGAACCTGTTTGTATTTCTATGGTGCTTTTGGCCTATTGTTAGGAATTGAATGTTTTGCCCTTCCCAATTAATACAACATTCAGAAAAAAAATCATAGTAATATAGGAAATTCTGTTAATAAAATATAAGGAAATAATAAAATAAAACAGGCAATCTCAGTGAAATATGTGAGCACATGAACAGCAGATAATAGGTTTTATTTTCTGGGGAATTTAATTTTTTCGGGTAAGTGTTAGTAAGCACAAATTGGAAATGACTGTTTTTACGAAGTTGTTAATTGCGTAAAAAGCTTCCTATTAATTTGATTGTTGAGGAAGGAACATAAGGCGTGTTGAAGCTGCCTGTAAAAGGACGCATGAGGAGAAAAATCTGTATGGATGAACAAAGACTAAAAGCACCTGCAATTTGGAGGGGAATGAAGTGGCACTCAGAGAATTGTGCTTGAAGTGGGAAAGCTTTGGCTGTTTTATAAATAGAAATCCGCTCAATCAGAGAAATCAGCACACCAATTATGTTACAAGCTTGTGGCATTGACAAGGGATGAGGCCATATAATGCGCACCTGTAATACAGCAATAACTACGAGCAGGCTAGTATTACCAACCAATGTATAAATCTTTTATAAGTCGCCTAAAAGTTGAGCACAACTGTGAAGAAGGATCTACCAGAAATCTTTTCAGTTCATATCCAGTCAAGTGGCCACTCACACTTCCTGATCTAAGAAAACTCTGACAATATGTATGGTAAGCTTTAGTTGTAATGGGCTAAAAAGCAAGCTATAGTGGTTTACAGTGAAATATATATCATGAGGGATAACTTCAGACTCCAGAATTCAGACAGTCCAGACTTCAGTTTCAAAATTCAGGGCACGCTGCCCACTTTTATGCACCCAAAACAAGAAGATAAAACCGTAAATCATTTTTTTTCCTCTTAGGTTATCAGTGAATCACAGTTTCAGCCCCCTGACTCTCTCTGACACACTTGTTTAGAACAGTTGGTCCAGCATACCCAAAGTTTAGGAGACCTCCGTGGCTCGCCAAGTTCCTGGGCTTTGCAAAGCCTTCCTTCTTTCATACATGTCTCACACAGCATTTCTGCCTTCACTATTAGGCTCCAGCTCCTTCTAGTCCTAAATACACATTCCCTTTTATTATCATCCACCAAGTTCTTTCTAACCACCTCTAATTTATAGCATGGCAAAAAAAAAGATGCAGTGCTTGGCTTTCCCATTTTTTGCAAAACACTACAGGCCTGTATCTCAAATAAAAAGCAGCATCTTACTTAAAGCCCCATCCAGGCCCTTTAATTCCTCTCCCAGGTGATTTAAGGAAACTTAATCCAGCCTTACATAAAACTACTAGGCTAGTTTTTTTTTTAATTCAGGATGCACCCATGTGTACCTGAAGCTCCATACGGCTCTTTTTACTGGTTCAGTTTTTTATATAAGGTGTGCTTCAGATATTGTAAATGGTGAGCTGCCTTTTCTTTTATAGCAAATTACCTGACAAACAAAAAAAAGGTCCTGGTGCCTGCTTGAAAAAAAACATTTCATAAATTAATGTCTATGCAATTGATGGTCCACCATTGATGTGTTATTGTTTTACATATATACAGATGTGAATGTAAGTCTCACATCGGCAAATTACTACCGAGCAAATGTCAAACATTTCTTTTGACCATGCATGTTTATTCCTCCTTCAAGGGGATGTCAAGCAAATTTAGAAACTTATATCAAACTCCCCCACCTTGTATTACTTCTTTAAAATAATGCATTCAGAGTAACATATTGATTTAATTTCCCCTCTTCCTATTGTTTTTGTTTCTTAACAAGCAATAAAACACAATTATTAGACTTGTCTTCATGCATCGCATAAAACATAAATCCTAATTTTGCCAAAAAAGAGACAAGTACTGCAAGAGCGGCACAGCATGAAGAGACTTTGTTACATCCTAAGATCCTTGTCAGAGACTTGCAGCACTAAACCCCCACTGTGCCAACACTTCCAGATGCAATCCGCTACCTATTAAACATATGCCCAACACAAGATATTACTGCTGGAGCCAAGGACACAGAGAAGACAGCCAACACATCTTTGTAATTTATGTTTGTTATTTCTGACTTAAAAGAAGAAGGTAAAACAAAATGAATCAAAAGAATCATAATGAGCTAACAGGAAAAAATGAAAGAGTTTAATGAACAGGAAGGAAGGAAAGATGAAGAGATGGAAGAATAGAGGGGGAGGAAGAAAGCAAGGATGGAAGAAAGGAGATGGAAAGAAGGATACAAAAAGAAAGGAATAGAGCAAAGGAAAGCAAGACAAAGGGAAGAGGTATGGGAGAGAATGAAGGAAAGAAGTAGGTATGGATAAAAGTAAGAAGCAGTTAAGGAACAAACTAGGGCAGGAGGAAGGTGGGAGCAACTGATAGGTTTTTGCATGTTATGTTTTTGTTATTTTCACTTGGGAAAAAAAACGGAGAGCAGAGGTAAGTATTGAAAAAAAGAATTAAGAAAGAAGAGCAAGATCAAGGAAGAAAAGAGGAGGCAGGTAAACAAGAAGACAAAAGTAATAGGAGGAAAGATAAAGGAATATATATGGAGAAAGTGGTAGGAAGAAAGAGGAAGTGAGAAGAAGAGAAGAAAAAAAAGAAGGGTGATAAGAACTATCTCAAGGAAGCAAGAGGTTAGAAAAATAGAAAGAGGTATGGAAGAGAAAGAAAAGAGGACGTAGGTAATCATAAGAGTAAGAAGTAGGGGAGGAATGAAGTAGGGCAGGAGGAAAGTGTGAGCCTAAACTTTTATTTTTCACTTGAAAAACAAAACAACGGAATGAGAGCTGAGGAAAGCGTTGAAAGAAAGAAAGAAGGAAGAAAGAAGAGCAAGATCAAGGAAGAAGAAAAGAAGAGGAAAGGAAACAAGACAAAGGAAGGAGGAAGGATATTGGAAAGAATATGGACAAAGAGGCAGGAAGAAAGGGAAGTGGGAGGGAAGGAGATAAGAAGGATGTAAGGGAGAGAAGGAAAGGAAGATACGGTAGATATCCTATCACCAATAACAAACAATTCTGTCATTTTTACTGTTCTGGTCTTAAAATATCTCTGGCTACTTTGGGTTTCAGCACTAGTCCAAGCATTAGTCTTCTACCTCTGACATATAGTGACACGGCTTAGCACAGTGATGTCTCCTGTCATAATTTTCTGTCCATAATATTATTTATTTATATAACACCTACTCACTTTTTACAGATTACCCACGGACTTGTCTGGGAGACTTAAAAATTTACACATTTCACGTTCTTTTCACAGTTTTCCCTCACAGAAACTAAACAGTTTTTTCTTATAAATATGTAATCTATTTTTAATTCATGTATCCTATACACTAATGCATGAACATCCATACACTGACAATTCTTATAACACACAGAAAATAATTTTTTCTGCATTTTAACAACAATAAATATTTTTGCTAGGTAATAAAAACGTTTAAAACGTTTTCGAGCCTTGTTACCTTCCAAGATCCATTCACATGAAACCAGGTAATATCAGGTAACAACTGTTTTTCAGAATGGATGCCCACCTACTTCTGAGCAATGGAGGGGGAGCACATAGGGGAGACTTCACAATAGGAGGGGACTACAATAGTTTTTCATCCAGCATGGTGAATCGCTAAACTATGTTGTGAGACACCCAACAGCGATCTGAATTTTAATCTATCACGAATGATTGCCTCATGAGAACCTCTTTTTGTAAAGGTTTAAATTCCGGTTTCTACTCCACTGTTCCAGTACTGCAGCCTTGTAAAGCCTCATTGGCATTCAGCACTTCTGGAAGTGTCAAATGCTGCTTACTCTGCTGATTACTGGTTCTTTATTCCTTTGAATCCAACACTCCTCGCCAATCCACCTTTCTGAGTCAAAGCTAAAGCTCCCCAATCAGGAGAAAGCTAGTTACTGATTGCATTTAGTTCAGCATGTGGAGGATTGGATCTCTGCAGAGACACCACTGCTTTCACACATAGACCATAGAGTGCATCTTTGCAGAATTCTGGCAAAGGACAGATTTTTCCAATCAAGATATGTCTGCTTTCTAAAGAAAATTTGACTTTGCTCACCTTTTGTTTTGATGCTCCTGAAAGTAAATTTAGACTCTTACTTACTCCTATTTTGATGATTTAGTTTAAATTTACTGATAATAATTCATTTGATGGCATTCTAAGATCACTTGCTTATATCTCTTTTTTTTTTATACATCACGGACACGGTTTTCATAGCTACTGCAGCTTCTCCATAGAGAGGACACAATTCAGCCACTTCTACAAATCTGTGAATGGCAGCAGGCTACATATTTTAAGCTGCTATTCTCGGCAGTCACATAATGGCATTTTAATATTATCTGGTTTAATTTGTCCTCACAGCACACGTCCCAGATAACAGCCCCAGTTATTGAGTCTCGCTGAATGAGTGGGACATTACCAGCCCCGGTCCTATGAAGAACGCTGCACTTTGCATAAGATTGCGAAATGGCAGCAATTTGGCATTGCAAATGCACCCATTATTCCTTCGATCTCATCTAAAAATGGATCTAGGACAAATCATTTCTTTGTGTGGACTGATTTATTGGGAAATATTATGCAGATTTTACACAATACAAGTGCTGGAAAGAGTAGGATATTTAACTTTGCTTATATTTTGTTTTATATCACATGTAATTAAAATGGTAAACACTAGGTTATTTAAAATTGGTGCCTTGACCCTCGTGTGTTGTCCAATGGAAAATTGCTGCTAGAAAAATTCTTCAAGCACAGAGAGCGTGCGGAATGCCAGTCAGTCGGTTGTAAAATTACAGGTGTAAAAATGTGGTGTGGGGCATCAAAGGACGGCTTGTGGGAGACCTGATAAGGGGTGAGTGTCCGGTGTCTGCTAGGAAGGAAACTGGAAGTATGACTCTTATAGAGTTAATAGAGCCCCCACTAATAGCAATATACATATACTGTATATGTTTTCAAAAATGCCATATATTTTATTCTACCAGTCCTTAAAGCTGACCTCCAGCCTTCTCTTCAGTGGACACATGTGGACGGTACCACAACTTTCTGTTTGTAGGAAACTATTTACAGTGCTCAGATGATCCCTCCAAACAGCCATGATCTACTTGCATTGCACAGAGAAGAACAAAGACCTAGCAATAATGTCATTGGGTCTAAAATACGGAATTTATAATAAAGACAGTGTTTTATTTATTCTGAAAATGTAAATTTTCTTACATATTGATTGGAGGGTGAGGAGGAAACAGGAAAGGCAAAATATATAAAGATTGAACCTGAAATGTGATAGATATATTAAATTTCTATTTTTTTTTTCTTTCTACTGCCCTAGGCTGACAACACTCCACACATTGTATCTATGATGAATGCCATGGTTGTCACCTTACCGGGACATCAAACATATCTTCTCTTTTGGGATTTAGGGGTCAGTGATTTAAATTTTTATTAAAAAAAAAAAAAGAGAGTACAGGATTGTGTTTGCTTTTAGTTTAGCTCACATAAAGTTACAAGCTTGCTGCAGTTTTGGCAAGATCAACAGGTATTTTCTGTATTTGCTGAAAATATTAACCCAAAAGAGAAAGGATTCATCCCCTAAGGACTGGTAAGCTGTCATATATGAAATTTTTGTTCTTGGGTTCAGTTATCCCAAATTGATTCACCTAAAATACTTATACCCGCCAAGAATTCCACTTGGCTGAATTTTATTTAGAATTCTATTCAGAGAAGTCCAAAGTTCTTGCTCTAGAAATAAACATCCCAAAAAATCATCTACCGATGAAAAGCATCAGCTCCCTGTTAAATATTTAAGACAATTTCAGACGTACATTAGGAAAGCAGATGTATGTCAGTGTAGAAGAGGTAGAAGAAAAAAAGATCTGGGGAAAATTATAGACCTGTCAGTTTAACAGGCCAAGAATCCGAGGTAGCAATTAAAGATAGACGGAGGGACTGCTGTGATAGTCAGATAGTGTTCATAATAAACAGCGTGGCTCCATACAAATGGATCGCCCAAAATCAATGGACGGTAATTACATGCTGTTCCATGTGGTCAATGGAAGGCTGATAAGGCGACATGCACCGATAACATCTGGGTGGCTTTTACAGGAGGCGTTTTCCAGCTTTGTTCCTAGTAATCTATAAACTATGAATGTGTCCATCAAAGCGCCTTTTTCACCAGATACGGATAAAGAGACGGGTGATAAACAACAACTTAGCGTTATCACTGCTGGTTTATTGGATACATCACTAAATGCATTAGGAAATTGAGCAGTTCCATCATTGATTGTTGTGTGCATTGTGTCAGTCTTGAAGGATATCTTCACATTTCAGCAAATCTCGCAACTTTGTTTTTTTTTAATGTTCCAGTATAGACATCAGCCAAAAATCACCTTTGCAGTGGGGCTGCCTGGGGTAAATGTTTAATTTGTTAGTGGGTTGAGGAATGTGCTGTAATCTTTACCTTATCCCTCGCTTCGGCCACCAAGCTGTGTGAGTGGTCCCCAAGCTAATCGATTAAAATACATATATTTGAGTTGTGCTGTCTGCTAATAGATTTGTTACTGTGATCAGCCACTTCAGCCAGTTTTGTGATTACGGGTGTTTTCAACAGATTTCACTAACTTGTCAGATTTCGTTACCTCTGGTGAAGCTATTTAATCGTAATCAGAGCCGGATTTTCCACAAGGCCACCTAAGCCATGGGCATTATGGGTGGCATATTTACTGCTATCACAGCTGTAGTAATACTATTATAATACATAAAAGTGTTTAGCATTGGGCTGTTCTGTCACACAGCTATTATGGCGCCCACCAATAACCTCCCATATCATGGCTACCCCACCCATATTTGTTCTTCTAGCACAAGCTAGCTGGGCTATTGGAGAGAAAATTACAAAACCATCCCTGATCCTATATCCTAGCCCCTCTTTGGTGTCTTATCTTGTCTCTTTCCCTCCTGGTGCCTAACCTAACCCCTCCTGGAATTTCTTAAGATTTAGCCCTTCTCTGGTGCTTACCCTTAACACAACCTTTCTGCACCTTTTGTAACATGAAGGATACCTTGAAATAATTTTCAAGTCTTCAGGAAACTCCTGCTATAATTACTATATCAACAACTCACAGTACAATAGTATGGTCAGTGGGAAGAATATCACCCTTAGAGATAGCCTAAAAGATCATTGGTGTCACTGACCTGAGAGGCACAAACTGCTCATTGCTCAAAGAACCCCCAGCAACCTCTTCAGAAACCATAGGGGTTCCACAAAACCCTGGTTGAGAAACATTGCCCTAAAACAACCCCTACCAAGTACCTAAACCTAACCCCCCTCTTCTACTAGTCTAATACCTAATCTACCCAAAACCCAGCCATCAGTGTTTTCTACCTGAAGGGTAGCAACATCTGACGGGACTCAAAGTCAAATCAGTGACCTTTATTTTTCGCCACTGCTGTTAACCAATACAGCTAGATAATTCCCCTGCCACATCCCAATAGTACAACAGTCAAAACAAACAAGGAAAGGTGAGGACTTTTTAGGCAGATCTTTTCAATCAAGGTAACAATTTAAGGGCAAAAATATAATACAATTTTTTTTCATATATTTAAAAATCTAAAAGAGTCAAATGATCAGGTTGTTTCTAGTATTAATTACAAATGTGCCACATCCCACATAACCAATTAATTAAACTTTAAAGTTCCTTTTGTTTGTGAATCTTAAAAAAAAAAATTCAAAATTTAGATAAAAACATGAATAAAATGATGGAGTCTCAATTTACATTTGATGCGTTTCACAGATTATATCAGCTTCTGATATGATATCTGCAGGAATTTCAGTTGAGACCTAAAACATTTGTTACATAAACAATGGAATCCGATACAGTTATAATCAACATCAAACATTTAAATTATTATTTCAAAAACATTACTTACAATATAGCCAATAGACATCCAATTACATTTAGGCAGCCTTCTCAAAAAATTGTAGATCCAACAGCAAGGAAAGGAAAGGAAAGAAGAGTTGGGGGCACACACAGCCTCACAATCCCAAAAAGCACTATGGTATACACATAAAAGATATAATAATCAAAAAAATATAAAAAAAAAGTATGTCTCTGACAGCAGCTCCAAAAGTCCAGTACCAATATATAATAAATACAATATCTCCAACCACCAACACATCTATTACTGTTTCATTAGTACTAAAAATCGATCCTCAATGTAAACATACATTTCATAACCATTTAAAACTTAAATATAATGGTTATAATATATATATATTTTATATATAATATATAAAAATAAATTCACCTTCTTATATCAAATAGAAAATCAATGTATATAAATACTTAATTTAACCAATTATCATATTTATATTAATGAAAATATTTGACTTATCATCTTTACATTATACTTATGTATGTACTTATATATCAAGGGGTTAATAATTAGTGAAAAAACAATATTAAAAAAATTTATAGTGAAATAAAGATATACAAGTAGTCCCCGGGTTACATACGAGATAGGGACTGTAGGTTTGTTCTTAAGCTGAATGTGTATGTAAGTCGGAACGTGTACATTATTTCAATAAATGTAATTAGGACAGATGTTTGTCTCAACATATTATTAGGCAGCGTGGTGTCAGTTACTGTATAAAATCCTCACAGTGAATTAATCACAAACAAAGCAAAAAAAAAAAAAGAAACAACTGCAGAGTTTGTCTTGGTCATTAAACTTACAAGAGGTTGCAGAACAGCAAAAGATTTCTTCTGCAAGTCATGCAAACTGCCCTCTCCCCCCTCAAGCCTCTGCCCTGTTTGTATCTAGGAGTCGATCATTTGTCAGATGTCCTTAATTTGGGGACTACCTATAAATATAAAATCACCACAGTATTGGATCCTCCTAATTTTCATATCAATGTATTACAAAAAAAACTCCCACTGAACTTCCATATGTTCAAATGAACCAATGCAGCTTATTCCCCAACCTGCCTTAAGCCCTAAAAGGATAATGCATCAAAATTGGAAAAAAAAATATTTATAAATCAGAAGGTGTTGCCTCTGGCAAGGCTAGTTTAGTGTTGAAGTTTGCCCAAGTGTTGAATTGGCAGGGCTGTGCAATGCATTGGAGCTTCATTAGCTGACACTGCTGACATCCTGGCTGGGGGTTATTGGAAGTTTATATGAACAGAGGTGTTAGGTTCTTCAACTAGGTGTGATTAAAATCACATTGCTGTGCTTTTACTGGAATTTATAGTAGTATTTGATATCAGCCTAAAGTCAGTTTTTTCTTTTACCTTCTCTTTGTTTTCTTATTAATCTTTTAATGGCTAAATACATCACACAAATGAAGGCCTCTTCTTTATTCCATCAGCTCCGTATATAACATAAAATGTAAATATAGTGGAATATAAAATAGGAAGAATAAATCCCCTTTAGAGGTATCTGAGCAGAGGGTTAACCAACATGAATATCAGTGAGAACAGTGAAGGTGAGGAGGAGGCAGAGAGTGGTGTCAGCATCCCATATCTCCTCCAGAGACTCCACAACATCTGCTCTACCGAATCTACGAGGACTCTTCCAGCTGCCTTATCTGAAATAAGTATCGGTCACAGCTTGACTCTGCTGCTTTCAATTTATTGGACTTTTTCCTGGTCACAGCTAAGGGCTGAAGAGATAGCGGGATTCTTATCAAGAGTGTCATTTCCATGGACCTTGTGTGACTGGAGGTCAATAGCAGAAATAAGATTTATTGTTAACCTGTAGATTTCCAGTAATGGCATGTTCTGTGTTATGCCGCATTCATCGCCTACATTTATTGAAACTTACCAACTCAAACAATGTGTTTCTTACCTGATGTAGGGCCGAGGAAAGGGTTATCTTTAAAGCAAGCCCCATCAGTTGCCTAAACTATTCTTGCTTCCCCAACACTTGGTTCTTGGCATGAGAAGAAGAAATCCAATGTAAACTCCCAAGGTGCCCATGCAATACATGATATTTTTTTCTTTTTAATCAATTTTTTTTTAAAAAAGAGCTAGCCTAAAAACACATAATGGCAACACAATCTAATATCACTGGTGGATAACCATATCTGGACATCACGGATTATCATAAAAGGAGTATATGAGCATGAGCATAAAATCAAGAGAAAGTCCAGAGTCTTAGATGACAGGTCCAATTCAAGACCCCATAAAGGTAGTCAAACATTTTTCTGTAGCCTAAGGCTATGTACACACATTACACTTTTGTAGTAGAAAAGGATCTTTCACGATCCATTGCAACGACAAAAGACCGAAAGATGCATGAATGAGTACTTTACATACAGCGCCGTTCTGCTCTATGGAGAGGGGAGGGGGGAGAACAAGCAAGCAGCACCCTCTGCGCTCTCTACCCTTCACTTGTATTGCAGTCCTTTGTCTTTCATGGATTCGCTGGGACACCCGCTGTACACACGTCAGATTCTCATCCAATGATGCCCTGATGAAATATTCGCATGAGAATCATCTGACGTGTGTACGTAGCTAAAGTTAATCGTATAGGCCAGAGTTCTGTCCAACCAGTCATGAATTGTGGCTTATCATCAACAAAAATGTAAAAGTCATGTTTTTACAACAATATTAAAAAAAAAAAAAGTTGTAAAAGTAGAGAGCAAGATGGGGAGATGGGAAGAGGGCGAAAGAGAAGGGACTAAATAATGTTTTTAATTGATTAGGAGTCAGATTGGCTAACAACATGGAATCTGATGAAAATCTACTAAAATTAGGACATGATACGTATATGATTGACACAATCAATGTTGATTGGGAATGCTATTTTTTACAAAGTCAACATTCTTTTGGGAGCACTATCTAACCGTCACCAGCTAAGAGAATACTTCTCGCGTTTTACTAGAGCAACATGACTTTGCCAGTTCTAGGTATGCCCATGAGCCTTACCCATTATTCTGATATGAATGCCCATTGTATTGGTATTCTGGGCACCAAAATGCAAGATAGTCAGATTGTCTTTCTAGGGACAGTTACAAATATGTGTTAGAACCCATAACTCCAGTCTTTTCACGGTGTGGTTGAACGATGCTAATTGAACTCCAGCTAATGGCACTCACTCATGCAAGCTCTTGTATTGTCCTGCTCCCAGCATTTTCTAAAATAATATTTTACTAATACTGGGAAGGGCTATGAAAACAAGCTCAGATCCAAAAAAAAGAAAACAAGGATCAATAATCCATTAGGTAAACACACACTTAGAGGCCTTTGAAATGTGTGAAGAATTCCTTTTTAAAAGGTTTCTCTAAACAGCGCAAGATGAAAAACCATTTTTGCTAAAACAAAGCGTGCTTTCCGCACTGCTCCCGGTGCACACTGGGAAAGCAGCAGGCTGGCCATGTGCTTCTCTTTCGCGCTCAGCGTGGTCCCGGCGGGGAACAGACGATCAGACAGGCAGGGATTTCATGTCTGCCGCGCAGGAAATAATCAGAGGAAAACTGCAGCAAGCGCAGTCACCGCCACTCGCAGGGATGAAGGTCACCTCCTCCTGTCAGAGCTGGGATGTTCGAAAGTTCAGCATTTTCTCAGCTGCATTTAAGGATAATCACCAGATAGACAATATTTCCGCAGATGTGCTTTACTTTATTTTCCCTTTTCTTGCAAAGCTGTTTTAAAAAGCCACTCCAGGATGGACAAGAAAAAACACATTGCGTCCAATGATCTAGCTATCTCTCTTTTATCATCTATCTATCTATCTATCTATCTATCTATCTATCTATCTATCTATCTATCTATCTATCTTCAACCTATAGTGGGTCTAACTTACACAGTGCAGGGGTCAGGAGTAACATACAGGGTGCAGTGTTCATCTGAGTGCTTGGGCCAGTTGTAATATACAAGGTTGCAGGGGTTTGTATAAGGTGCAAGCTGAGATGTATCACACAGAGTGACAGAAGAAGGTGTAAGGCACATGGTTTGTGTGTTATGTAATGGATACAGGGGTTGGTGTAACGTACAAGATGTAAGGCTTAGGTGTTTGTAATATACAGCATATAGGGGTTTTATATATTTATATCTCTCAAGAAGTAGTTTTAGCAACTACTATAGATTGTTTTAAGAAAAAGTTGGATGCTTTTCTAGAAGCACAGAATATACCTGGGTATGAAGGCTTTAAAGTAAAAATAACGGAGACTGTTGATCCAGGGAACATCCGTTTGCTTAATGGAATCGGGAAGGAATTTTTTTTCCCCCTGTTGAAGTAAATTGTATCAGGGTTTTTTTCCCTTCCTCTGGATCACTATGTCCATAGGGTTTTATATCTGGGATATGTTTATTTCCCTAGAGGTTGAACTTGATGCACTTATGTCTTTTTTCAACCTGACATACTATGCAACTATACATATTTACACACACATTCTTTTCTCTCTTCCCTTTCAAATAGCTCTGAATGCAACTGCAGCTTCCCCTGTCCCTGCTCCCACAGGTAAGAAAGTGTGGATGGGCTTGGCGATGCCAAGGTGGAACAACATATTGGTGTGTTTTAGACCACCCTCCTTGCCTCTGTATAGAACTGCGGCTGTATAGAGCTGCCCATTTTTTTTAATTAAAATGCACTAAAAGTACATGCAGCTTTGTTGGCAAAGTGACATCTAGAATATCCTTGCCACTTGTCTTCAAATGTATTGCATGGATTTCTAAAAGTCCAATGACTACACTATATCACATGGAGCAATAAATTGCAACTATTTCTGGCATTCTTGTAAGAAAAGCTTTTTTTGCATACACAGGGGAACTGGAAGACAATTCACTAAGCACACTGCGCATCTGCTTGCTTTGTAAGCTCTTGGCTCTAAGCTCAGGGACCAGTGCAGAGAAATAATCCTGTTTATGTTATTACAGGTTCTCCTGGGTATTTCAGGAAGATTAGGGAGCTTCTAATCTGGTTATTGCATCCACAACCCTGCAGGATTAACAAGCCCAAATGGGTATTAACATGTACAGTATGTGTATTCCAGCAGGCTACATGTAATACCTGCCATAGTGCACACTATCCTGTAATTAGTTCATATAAACCCACATTTATCATGCTGGCTTCTGATGTTTTAATGGGAGATAAAAAGGCCGCAACAGAATGGTCATATTGCATTTTTAATCATTTAAAGGGATTGCATAGATGAAATATAATCATGAACAGATGTGTGAGTAGTGCTGCAGGCAGCGAAAGAGACACTGCAGGTAACGCCACTTGAATGCTGGGCCCTCTGCACAAAAATTCTGGTAGGGTAAAGCTTGCTATTCTCTCTTACCACTGCCAACCAACCTACCTCTACCTAGTATATTCCTGCTGGCTATTCATTATAGTGGGATGCCTTTAGGAATGAGCTAGAATTACCATGTATTTTCTAATTTTGGTAGTGCCAAAATGTGCTATTTGTTTCATGTTTTTATCTATTTTTTTGATCATTTCAAACATTGGGCCCTAGGGTGACAAGGCTCCCTGAGCAGCCCCGTAAACAGAAGCAGCATTGTCACCATGTGGATTGCTTCCAGTGCACTTCAAGCTCAAGTTAGTGTGCTAGCTTAGTGGCCACAAGGTGCGCAAAAAAATTATAGCATGTACACCACAAATGCAGAAAACAGTAACGGACAAGGTAGAGTGTGTAAGTCAAACAGGTATGTACTGAGAAATGTTACCACAGTCTATAGTGAGATAGGGAAATTTTTTTGGGGCTTGTTCGCACTAGGAGAAAACACAAGCGACATCCATTGGTGTGCTAAGGTTCCCATTCATTCTTAATGGCACCCCAATTGCACCTTGCAATGCATTGTTATGTGCTTTTAAAAGCCCAGCCTGCATTACAACTTTAGGCTGCCTGCTGCACTATTATCATCATGGTTTATGTATTCCTTTATATATTTGCCTTCCTTTGGATTAGCAATGCTTTCTAGAGATGCAAACAAAAGACCACCTTGGACATAACTCTTTTATTTTTTAAACATACGTAGCCAAACCTGTAAAGGAGATAATCTTGAGTGTTTGCTGCCTGAAAATTGAGCCGCCTCATCTCTATTCAGGCATTACCGGATACATCAGACACACAAGTTTACATTTATCCGCTTGCAGGCATTTGTGTAATTCTACTAACAAGTATCTGGTAACCCACTTCCAAAGGCCGCAAGAACGTAATTATATTATGCTAATTTGCATTCTTTCACTTTTTAAACACAATTAGCCGTTCATCCGCAATTCCTCGGAGGATACACAGTTCGGCTTCATCTTATTTAGGATCGCTAATGTGCAGGACTCTGTGTTTTCATTTACCAAACACAAATCCAGTTATGGTTGGCCCAGAGTCGCTGCTATTGTTTGTTTTACAGAGATCTGTTGCTTTTAAAGGAAACACTCACTGAGTAATGTAAATACGCAATGCCTTAGCGTTCCCATGATTGAAAAAATATCAGTGTTCTGGATTGTGAAATCTTGATGCTTGTGCTGTTCTGTTGCACATTTTTGGGCAATGCAGACTTTTTGGAAAATTATGTTTTGGATTGTTGTGGTAACATTTGAAATAGGGTTAGGTTTATTTTAAGGGAATCTAAATTGTAGGTCATATTTATTTTCAATTGTCTTGGTTTATTAACTTTTATAGGTATATTCTATTCTGTTTTATAAAAAAAAATTTAATTAATGAAAAAGGATTCCCAAAGCACAATGACAATTTGACTCATTTGTGCCATAATATATATATTAAAATGTGTGTCATGTTACATGTGATACAATGCTTTGCAGGTAAAAAGGAGACTAGTTCTCCCCTTGCTGGTTTGATTGAAGAATGTAATATTAATATGCAATATTCTATATTTACTTACCAGAATGTTTTTACATGTTTTTTTTTTAAATCTTGATCATAATAAATAGGGAAATGTGTACTACTGGAGACCAGGCAAAAAAAATTAAATTCCAATCCAATTGAGACTATACCCGCTTGCATTAATGGTGTTAGAAAACCTTTTAAAGCTGCACATCCTTTGGGTGACTATTCTTAAAATAGGCTGCTGGATCTTTATTATTGGACTAGAACGGAAAAGCACCTCATTTGGCATTTGCCAGTGATATTGCGTCCCCATTCCACCAAAGACTAGCCCTAGCACATGGCAAATCACTGAGAAGAAGGAGAATGTGTAACAAGGATAAAGTTTTGGGTGATAATTCGGAGCAAGGCAGAAGAATGATCATAGCCATATGCTGCTAGTCCTGCATTGTCCATCCACTGACTGCCTGGATCATACTGCAATGTTTAACTGCAGTGTAGCCTGACTTGATATGTAGGGTGCCTGGATCACAAGACCAGCCAAACTAGATAACAAATCCTTTGGCAGGTAAAACTGTTCTCTATTTTATGTTGCAAGAGTGTATTTGCTGCTTGCTTTGCGCTTCAAATGTTCTACACGGATGTCCCGGTAATAATAGCTGAGTGGGTGGAATAATACTTTCACATCAAATTACAAGAATTCCATGCTACACACAATGTAATAGCATGCAGAAGATCCATTAGGACAACTATACACTGGTGGGGGATGAATGCATAATTGTTTATTGAAATGGTAGTATAAACGGATTTTTCTGCTATGGTTTACCATTGTGTCTGCCATCATCATTTCAGTTATTGCAATGGAATTGATGTGCTTAGATGCTTTGGGAGGAGTTCAGGCAAAAAAGCAGTGAGTAATGCTGCATAAATGTACTAAAGGCCCAGTTCATGTCTTACACCTTTTTAACTCTCTAAAGCCCTGTACTCTCATAGTTCAGTGTGTAACTTATTTTTTCTTGGATATGCTTTAAAACAGTGGTTGCCAATAGGTGGTCCGTGGCTCTGGCCAGGGGGTGCACCAGCAAGAGCCACTGCCCAGACCTGCCAAGGGAGAGTGGGGGGGTTCTGGCATCATGACATCACTTTGGGGTAAGTTTCTTCCCCTTTGAGTCACACACCGCTCCCTGCGCATGCGCCGTCCTGAGTCCATGCATTTAGTGGTCCTTAGGTCTGAAAAGGTTGGTGACCACTGCTTTAAAATTCTTTTTAGAAATGCTATGGTTTACCTCTTCCTGCCGCTATAATTTGGGATTGTTTGGCTATCCCTGGGAAAGACCTGATATTTATGTCTGCTGATCCACGTCATGATTTTCAATGAAGTTTATTTTATAGAAAGGTGTTTTTTTGTACCATGCAGTGCACTGTAGTGGGTTTTTTCCTTTGCCTCTTGTAATTTCTACTTTCCTACTTCCAGATATACAGTATGTACCCCAGCAAGGAAGAGCAAACTAACAATCCAATGAGCACGGTGCATGTGAAGAGTTAATAAAAATGATGTCAGTGTACCTTTATTTATAAAAAGTATTGCCACACAATTTCATATTTTTGCGGATACAAAACAATAATTTATTTTCTCTCGATTGCCATATTTGAAACCATCTTGCTATTTTATGAAATGTCATTATTTTTTTTTTATTTCAGTACAAACAAATAACGAAAGAAAATTACACATTTTCTTCTTAACTGAAGTGACTTTTCCTTGTCGAGAAGTCGGAACGGAGCACACATTAAAGACCCTTCAAAGGAGTTGTGGAGGTAAGATTAAAAAAAATACATCAGGAAATTGCTGATAATATAATAATGTGTTTTTTTTAGCATTAGTGTCCATGTTTTGTGGTTTACTACCAATATCAGGCTCCGAACTCATCCTGTTTGTCCTGCCATAGGCAATGATATGATATAACACAATCATGGGGAAGGGAAGGCTGTAGATGTCAGAATCCATGGAGATGACATCAAATAAAAGCAGACAACTGGTCTAGGATGCAGCCTGTTCATTGTGAGTTTAATTCCATGATCACTTTAGCAAAATGCATAAACTGCTGTTTAAAATAGCAGAAAATGCATCTTTCCTGGCTGTCAGATATAGTCACAAGGCAAAACCACATTTAACCTCACACAACCCCTTTAAAGATCATTCTGCACATATAAAAACATTGTAAAAAAACAGTATTACTATATAAGAAATGATACATAATTGGCTCTTTCTGTTGACTGCTGGCTTACATTATGATATCCTGTTACTGTAGATAATGATAAATAGAAAGGCAGGTTATATAAAAACACAACAGCAAAGTAATATCACAAAATACAGTTTTATAAAATATATTTTTTTATATTGGCAGTTGCTTCTGTGTTTTTAGGCAAGTAAGCTTGTGTTTAGTTATGCAAGGAGCAAGGAATAAAAGTTATTACATGTGTAATAAAGAACTATTTGGCAATCACATTCAACATTTGTGGAGGACACTGGACATTTAAATTGTACGCCGCAACATGAGTATACCAGGAAGGAGATAAATATATTTATTTAGCAAAGAATCTTTTTTCTGCAAGCAACCAATCAGAAATCCTCTTTCAGTGATCTGTGTTAAACAAACTAAAATCTGATTGGTTGCTTAGGGGTTAGTGAACTCTATAATCTTCTTAAGGGAGGGGAAAACTCCAAGAAAAAATTATAACACACCAAATTCATTTACTTACTGATTTCTTTTTATATACTTAAGCCTTCATTGTAATGAGTTGCCCCATGCCAGAATGCTGCAGTCAGGCTTGATGTGGGAATGTCTGCTTTCCAAGTCGATAGGTGGGAGGTAAAGAGGTGGGCTAACAGGTGCAGGTATGGAGAGATTCTGAGCTAAGATTGAAACAAATAGCTGGTAGTTATGACCACTTCACCAGTCTACTGACAAAGTCTCTACGCTCTCACTCAATCTTTTGGGTATGGGGAAATTAACAATTTTGAGCAATGTCTGGCCACCTTATTCACAAAACAAAGATCAACATTCTAATATTTGGTTGTTGCCAAATCAAGCAGGAAATAGTGGCACACATTACAATTCTTCAAAGCAATGGCACATTTTACCATTCTTCCACAAAACATTCCTTCTGTGTGTTTTTTGTTAACTTTTAGCTGGAACTGCACTTTCAAAAAACCTTGTTTATGCCTGGACATACGGTAGATCAATTTTTTGGCAGCTTCGGCCTTATGAACTAGGCAGGTAAATTTTATGTCTAAAACAAATTCTACAGCCAACAAATATCCATTTTGGATATTAAGCAACAAAATGGAAAATACAGCTGTAAGATGACCACCTATATAAGAGAAATGAGGTGCTTATGGGTGCTGGGTGTAGTCTTTAGCAAGTAGAAACAGCATGCTGCTCAACCGACAACCTGGAGATCACAGCGTCCAGCAGGTACATAAAGTGAAACAAAAGGAATGCAAGCACGTATTATTTTATCAGATAAGCAAAGCTTGCATCACAGACAATTTTCTATGGTATAGCAATATTTATACAGTTGAAATGTTTAGTGCAGGTTCACAACCAACACATTTCAGAGATTTGCATCCTCTTCATCAGGGCTCACTGACAGCTCTAGATGCCTCTCAGTACCCTGCATGACATTCTGAGGGTTATTTTTTGCTTTTTCATTGTTATTCCTTCTGCTCCAGATCAAAATTACTTTTACTTACAGCCTGGTTTAAGTTGATTGAGCAGGTTCCCACAATATATATCCTCTCATGACACATTACAACTGTATAAAAAGGGACATTTTATAAGAAAATTGTTTGGGACACGGGCACGGCTCCTGCAGACAAATTCTTTTTGGTTTGTCTGATGATTGCATGCGTCGGTGTATGAAGCTGTTGTATGACCACTTCCACCGACCAAGAACAGACACCAAACCCCAATATTCTTTTCACTTTGTGCATATTTGTATTAGAGGAATTTGTTTAAAAGATCCAACCTTTTGAATGTCTGGATCTTCTGGGATCTGAACAATGTTAAATCTCTCCGCTGTGTTAGCTGCATGTTGTCACTGTCAGCAGTGAGTATTTGTACAATTTTAACACCGAGTTGTAAAATTAGGTATATAAAAAAAGCCAACTATTAACACAGTGACTGTAATTATCTTATATTTACAAAAAGAAAGAAAAATTATTTGCCACATTTAACGAGGCGGGGGAATTCTACCACAATGGTAGTTTGTATTTACAAAAGAAGAGAAGAAAAGTTTGGAGGAGTTCTATGTTTTATACAGTAGTGACGGAGAGTAGCGAGTTATACACTCGAGTTCCTTCAGGAGATTTCGTTCCGTGGGTTAACAGTTCTTGAATTGTCATCCAGTTGTCAAAAATCTTTTTATTGCGTTTCTTCATCATCTTTTTGTGGCTGAGGTCAATGATGCTGACCTCCTTGTTGTCCTCTGCAGTCTGTTTCTCTTTCAAGCACTCCAACCTGCTCTGCATCATGAACTCTCTACGCTTTCTCTGTTCAGAGGCCTTTCTAAGGTGCTGCTTTCGTTCTTCCTTGCTCCAATAACGTCCCATTTTCATTTCACTAATAGCATCGTCGTCTGTCGTCATCCCGCTTCTCTCTTCCTTGATCTTTATGGCTCTCTCTCTTAACAACTTATCTCGTACCGGTCTCTTGGTGATGTAACGTGTTCCGTCACTACGTACTTTAACTTTCCATTCCATCCTTGGCTCTGAGGAGTTCTGAAGGTCTTTGCACATGCTGACCAAGCTCATCTGGCTTTGAGCATACTCTACTGCTGATTTTTGCTGGATCAGTTGCATGTAACTCTGATAGTGCTGTGCATGGGCAGGGATGTGGGCGTGCTTGTAGGGTGAATGGCGATAAGGTGGTGCAAAAGAACTGGATTGCTTTTCTGAAGAACTTTGACTTTTGCCCAGTTCTGAAACTTTTTTGTCTCTGGTTTCCACTGGCTTATTTGCGTCAGAGTCCTTAGTTGTTTGGATATATCTGGCAGGGCTGGACTCTCGACTTTCTCCACTGGACCGCACATTCTTCTGCAATGCATTGTAAGAAAGGTTACTGGCTGATCCCTCTGGACAGCCGTTGAGGACAGCGTCAGCTGTCCTGCGCAATGAGTTGTCAGGGGAAATTTCTAGAGTCAGAGGGGTGCTACGGCAGCTTTCCCCGGTGTTGTAGGCACTTGAGCTGTCCTTGTCTGACTTCTCTGGCAATTCGGTGATGTCGGAGAGCTCATGACGACGCACGTCTATGCTGGTGTTGTAATTGCGGAAGCCACTGTTGTGTAGCATCCAGGATTCTCTGTACTGCTCTTTTAGTTGTTGCATCTTATGAGTACGGACTATGTTTAAGCACTCAAGCTCAATGCTATGCAGCTCCTCATTCAGCATTTCCAGTTCACGGTCCACGCTCTCCTGGTCACTGCGGTTGGTTTCCATAGTGCTAGTTTGGTAATATCGACTTCGCTGGTTGGCACTTTGGACTTGGCACTTCAGTTCAAGAAGCTTTCTGAATCTCTCGCACTCATCCATAGGGATTCCCAAGAAGTCAGCATCCGTACAGTCAGCAGATATAAAGGACTCATTGCTGCACTGCATGTCTCCACTGCCCAAAGTGTCCTGACTGTACATGAGCTTTTTCTGACTGTCCAGCGTGTTTGATGACGTAGTATGATCATCAGCAATGTTCTCCTGCTCAGAGCTTTCATCATTCCGGGTGCTTTCATCAGTACGCCCAACACCGCTGTCCTTCTCCAACTGGTTCGATAAAATGGTTGCTGTGTCTGTGGTTCCACCATCTTCTTCAATCTTTTTCTAAAAATTCAGACATGACAAAGCAAATATTTTAATAAGGACAAAAAGAAAGAAAATTGACCTTAAAAGGCAACATTGACCCTACTATGGGCATTATGTAACAAATATCAGCTGGTACCTCTGATATTAAGTAGAAGGTAAGTAACCAGAGGCATTGTATTCCTGCATTTGATGTGGCTTTGGAATGTACCTCAAGCGCAAGTCATCAAAATCTAATGACTTTCAATGAGCAGTAAGCATATTTAACAGCTGTGTTTGACTTCTTTTGTTCTGCACTTACTTTTTGGACAAAGTATGTCCCATTGAAGAGCATTTGAACATCAGTTTTTTTTTCTTTTCCAAATGCTTTGTCTGCTATTACACGTATATACGTGCACTTGAGGTGCACATGAATAGTAAATAGAAAACAACACCTATGGACACCTACCCTAAAGTATACGTAAATATTTACTGAATGGATATTTAGTTTGCAATAGTATTGTGCATTGTAAACTGATTTGTTTTTACAAAATAAACTGCTTCAATCTTTTTTTAAATCCTCTGCCGTCAAAAAAAGGTATGCAGATTGTGAGCTATGACATAACTGGATGCATACCTGTTCCAGGTCAGTGGCTGAGAAAGTACTGAAGATGTCAGAAGTAGCGGCTACATGTTTCTCTAATGGAATGGGGTTTAAACACATTGTTATAGAATGTGACCCAAAGACATAACTGTCCTTTGAATCGCAGTGACTCATGACAATCCCGTATTCTTAGTGTTGTTCTTCCCCAACACCTTCCACGTCATTTTTCCGATTATTGACATTTGTATAGTTCACCTATTCACTTTCTGTTTTTACAAAGATCCATGATCATTAGCAAGTGCAGTGTGTGTGTTAGAATTAAAGGGGACAGTAAAATAGGCATTTAAATCCCATGCCAAAGAATCTGTCATTTCGCCAGTCATACTTGTGCTACAAAACTCTTTAACTCAGGACGATTACTCTGCTACTTTCTGGTCTAGCAATATTGATCCTTGGGTAAACTTATTGCTCCCCTGGACAGAGGTGCTGGTACTGACTCTGCTCAATAAGAAAGTTGGAGGAGAAACAGTGACACAAGGAACTGTATTGCTGGACTGTTTGTGTCCCCTGCTTGATTGTGCAGCATGAAATCGAGCAGAGTTGTCTAAAACAAACACTGGCTGCTCAGGAGTACAGACCCTTTGTCAAGCATAACAGTAAATGTATATGAACAACTATACCTAACCATATAAGTGGATTTCTTGCATTTGTGTATAGGCAGTTGGAGTTGTTGGTTTAGGTAGAGCTGGAAACTAATAAGACCACTGCCATCTAGGTATTTCTGTCGCTGTCCCTGATGGGGAGATTAACTTGTTCTATTTGGTGACCACTGTCACAGAGAAAGTGGTGGGAATGCAAAATGTTTGAGTTGTCACTAGATCAAGAAAAAAACTCTCAGCTTTTACTCTTTACACGAACAATACAATAACAAGTTTGTCTTTACATGAACCCTAGACAATAAAACCTGGACGGCATTCATTAGGATCACTGTCCTCCTCATCTCAACATTACAAATGCGTCTCGTCTCCAGCTGTCAGTTCGGTTGTCTTAAAAGCATCCAGCTAAAACAATAAAATATTTTCACAGGAAAATAAATCGTCCTTTCCTCCTGTAAGCCTTTAATGTGATGCTCTGACAAATAGCCCCTGCTAGTCCTAACCTCATATATTCATTAAACTGGCTGGTTAGTTTAATCCGTTTAATGGGAGGCGGGAATGGCTCTATAAGATATGACAAGAGCTGGTGACAGAGTACAGCGCAGAATCACATTACCTGCTCAAGCATGCTGGCTGTAAATTGCATTGCCTGGTGGTGCTGTTCCTCCAGCATATCCATGTGCAGATCATCCAGAAAATCATTTCTGTCATCGTCCATCCATCCTTCATCCAGCTGTGCGCAAGGGGAGAAGGAAAAAAAAAGGATGATATCACAGATTCATTGAAGAAACAATAACCTTCCCCCTCACTCTCTTTCCTTGTCTGTCCTCCCCCTTTACAGAGTGCCATATAGATATCTATAAAGTAATTTAACATTTTACCCTGTCTGTGTGGTAAAGATATGGGCTGCTTGTAAGAATAATGCAAAAAATGCAACTGCACTGTGACAGTAAGACAGAGCTCACTATCTGTGCCAATGACCTTCTGGGTACAATTCATCTCCACAAACAATAGGAATCAGTTTGCTCTTACAGAGGCATGTGGCATAGGTGGATTTTAGGGAGCTGTTGCTGCATGTTAAGGCAAATTTGTGACCAGGCAGAAAGGGGAAGGTAATGTCCCTACTGCAATAAAACATTCATTACCTTCCTGACTGCTGTCTTCTGAAAAAAACATGGACAGCTTCGTGAAGAACGTCAGAATACCCGGCACTATGGTCTAGGATACCATTAAAACATACTTTACTTCACCTATTCTCTGCATGACAAGTCCCCACTGCTGCTTATCTTCAGGAATCTTGAATTAAAGGTGAGCCTGAAGTCGTCATTTACAATGCATGACCAGCAATCCTGCACCCACAAAAAGCATGTCCCCTGCTTGGTCATATAGTACATGTGGCAGAGCTATCCCCTAGATTGTAACCTCTTTGGGGCAGGGGGTCCTCTCCTCCTCATATGTCACTGTCTGTATTTGTCTGTCATTTGCAACCCCTATTTAATGTGCAGCGCTGCGTAATATGTTGGCACTATAAAAATCCTGTTTATCAATAATAATTATAATAATAATAATATTTAAACCTCAAGACCTGATCAACAGAAATACTAACCCATTGACAGGCAGAAAAACGTATATATATCTTATTTCACATGAATATTTAGCAGTTTGTTGGAGTTCAGTAGGGCCTCTACATTTTTTATTCATTTGTCTGTAAAAAACAGAATTGGATGGTAGCGAGTTGATACTATTTACTGTGTTGCTCAGTAGCTGCAAAACCCAGGGTGATTTATCTCCAGGACAACTTATGCAACTCTTCAGTGATATGCATCAATCTCATACTAATGTGAACAGCCAGAGGAGGAAAAAGCAGCAGAGCACAATGCTAAGCAGTATATATGTGTATATATATATATATATATATATATATACCATCTGCTTGTCTCTCCCAAAATCCTTGGCTTTATAAGATTGTGGAGCTCTAACTGGTCACAGAGGTGATCAGTAGTAGTGAATGTGGATACAATACCTGCAATTCTGGTCTTGCCACTAGTAAGAAAACAGCTTTTGTGTCTTCGCTTGTGAGCAGAGCAACAGCCTCTTCATGGTTGTGAACGTCAATGCCATTAATCTGAAATAGGGAAAAAAACATACTTTTGTGTAAATGATTTCCTGAAGTGTCATGAATATCCTTGGGGAGATTGGCAAATATTATTACAAAGGCACGTTAGAGGCCTATACTGGAAGGAAAAATGGTTCCTTTCTACTGGTCAAACTTCCACATCAACATCATTATATAAGAGGGTCACTCGCTTCTGCAACCAATCATATACTGGGAACATTGAGGATGGATTAACAGGTTCATTGTGGCCCATGTTTACAACTCAGAGGATTATGGGAAATAATGCAAGGGTAGCCATAACGGACGGCTCATACTCCTACAGTAAAGGATGCGAGTGCCACTTTTTAAAAAAAAAATTGGTAAATAAATCTTATGATTTGTAAAGGTTGGGCCTTCTCCAAAATATGAAACAGAATATGAAACACATTCGTAATATACATGCATCCATGTGATCTTTCTGCAGATTTCCTTTTACTCCTACCTGTATTATTCGATCTCCCTCTCGGATTCGGCCATCCTTAGCAGCAATGCTGTTGGGATCAATCTGAAAGGACAAATAAATATGTGCCACAAGATTCAATGAGCTAAAAACATATATGTCCTTAACCCAAATAGGTTTGAGTCTAATGCTAATACACATATAATCAGCAAGGTTTGTGAAGGAGATAATTAAGTCACCAGTATGTTTATAGACAGTGGGAAAGAAAACCTTCAATATACCAGGAGAACCTTCACACTCCATGCATATAATGCCTCTGCAATTGCAAAACATTCTGGGCTTTCTTTTGAGTGAGCAGCACTGTCTTATAATTATGTCAAACTAAAAATACATATGGGACTTTGCTCAAGGGGGGAAGGAGGGGGGTGATTGTAGGTTGGGGGGTCTCTTCTCTGACTTTAAGATTTGAATATTCAGGCTTATCAACCATAAGCATACATTGCGTACCACCCATTTAGGTATTTTTATACACTGATTCATGTATATCTGGCTATCAATAGAGAGAATTCCTCTTACATTGCTGGTCAGTGGGAAGAATGTCAACCCTACAGGTAGCCAAAAAGACATCATTGGTGTCACACTGACCTGATCGGCACAAATTGGTCATTGGTCAAGGAACCCCTAGCAACCTCTGGAGAAACCCTGGAAACACTGATACAGAATCTGTTGTACTTAAGTAGTAATAAGTGAAAACATGGAATGCTAATAATGTGGATGTACAGTGTTTTGTGTAATATTCAGCAATTTTTACATAATAATAAAAATTACAGTGCAATGATTACTATTTGCTTGCTATGTCTAGGGCATGTTGCACTTCCGATTGCACCTGGCTAGGCTGAATACCCTGTAGGGGTATTCAGCCTAGCAAGGTATAATATGCAGTTTTTTAATAATTCAGTAGCACCAACATTTTGTAATTAAATCAAGCCATTGCCAAACAACAATAATGAGACTGCAGAAAGTTATTATTGCAGCTGTCCAGGTTTTTAAAACACTGGTCCCAGAATGACCACCTATTAGAAGCAGGAACAAAAAGGAATGTGGTGAGTGATAACCTGGACGCTGCAAAAATCGGTACCCTTGTGTTTAAGCTTTAAAGTATTTCCAGAGAGGACTGTTACAGGTAAATCTCTTTAATACCAACAAGGAATCTTACCTCGCTAACATAAATCCCTGTATCATCTTCATCATCAGTCCTGTAGCAAACAGTCAGCCCCAGCTTATCCTGGCTGTTTAGTCTGTACAAATCTATTTCCTGCAGAGGGAGATATAAGATATCCTCATGAGTGACAACTATAATGTACAGGATATATCCTCCGATCCCACAAATACATTCCTTCCCATGATATATTCCAGCCTTCTTTTCACCTCCCTGGAAAAAATCCCCAGTTAACTCACTTAGAGTGATTTTACACAATCGTGATCAATAACTTGCAGCCACGGCCTATTTGTCAATACAAAGCCATTTTAGAAAAAGGGAAAATAAATGTTATTGATTTTTTTTCTTTTTGCAGGAAATGTCCCATGATGTCAGGGCTGTGAAAAACACAAATGTTTGAATACCTCTTAATATCATATGTCACCCGCTTATGACATGAGAATTACTAACGCTAATGGAAAGTTAACAAAATGAATTTGGTAATGAATTGTGGGATGTTTATCGGTAAAATGTTAGATCAATGCTGATGAATTGTATTGCAAGTGTCACGTTCATTTCAAATATGCTTTTTTTTTCTCAAAATTGGTGAAATTTTTTTTAGTTCAATCCAAACTCCAGGAATAAAAAACTTTAAATGTATTACTCTGTAAAAGTCCATCCTAGTTTTTCTAATCACCACTCTTTAATTCGCAATTAAAATAATAGCAATTGTGAAAATTGAGCTAAACACATAGATCATTTTGGGAAAGAAACAGCTAAACAGCTCACAGTGATCACATTAAACAGGTTATGTCCCCTGTCCCTCCAGGGATTAAGAAGCCATGTATTTAAGAGTAGCATTCAGCCAATTAAGGCAGTGGCATTGACACAATCCCTTCGCTGGGCCAGATGTCAACCCCTTCCTCCAGCGCCAGGACATAAGGCGCTGTGATCTTAGCTCGCTAATGGGAGAAACATTAAAATGAGACAGCTGCGCTAACGGTCAAAGAAACATCGCTTCTGTCAATTTTATTTTTTAAGTTACAATGTAGGAAAGCAAGATGGGGTTAAGAGAGTAATGTAATACCCTGACAGCAGGATGAGCAAATGTTCGCTTCCATTTTGTATGCACAAGAAGTCGATCTGTCAATCTGCTTGCATTGCTACAAGTTCAAAATCAAATGCTAGATTTTTGGCACTCGTATAATGAAAAGGTAAAGGTAACAGTGGGACATAGCTTATTATTCTATAGTGCATTCCTATTTAGCAATAAAAGCCCAGATAATATTGAAAGAGAAAAATAAGAATTTACTGCATTCTAAAAAAGGGAATTTTGAATTCCAGGTTCTGGTCATAGGGCTGTGACTCCAAGCAGTAAAGACACAGGATTACTTGAAAGCCAGCATTAGCAGCCTATATATTTCTCCCATGGCAGTTCTGCCAACAAATGAGCTGCAAATCGCAAATGCTGCAAAAGTTCACTCAGTTTACCTTAAATCTATTTCTGTAGCAGCAAAAATCTAGGTCACTGGGACTTCCTGAAGCTTGTGTTGTGTAACTTTCCCTCTTCCTGCTTCCTGAATCACCAATCACATTCAAACTTCTAAAGCAGGTTTGAATCTGATTGCTACCTGTTAGAAAATGGCACTGGCATTTTGATGCACTGGCTTCCTGTATGTAAAGGTGGGCTGTGTACTCTGTATGCACTTCAAGGTTACATTTTTAAATGTGACTACTTCCTTGGAAAGTTCCCCTCATTTCTTTGTTGAGAATCATTTATCTCTGCCATTGTACACAGATATATAAAACAGCTCTACATCCCTAAATACACCAGATGGTGAGGAACTACAAATCAAAGCATTTCTCTGTGGTCCCTCAAGAGCCGTCATTTCTGAGCACAACTCCCTTGGAACACAAGCCACCATCGCCATATTTAAGATGACATTCTGCGGCGTACAAAGCGACACACTGCTTGACAGAAGTAAAACTCGCTGCAGTGAATAATTTATGAAAACACCGTTTGACAGCTGACTAAATTGCTAATCTCCCCTTCCTGGCATGTCAGTGATCACTGCTCATGAAGCAAAACAAGGTAAATGCCACTGACATTCCTGTCTGATTTATACAGCTGCGCGACAACTTCACAAAATGTTCTTTAGAAAAGCTCATTGATGAAATCTATGTTTTTTTTTTGTTTGATCAAAAAATTAGAGGGTCTTTTGTGGGACCATCAGGAAGGTTTAAAACACGCAGAACAATTTTGACTTCAAATCTAATAAAATGAGTGAATCTGAAGAGAAATCAGCAGCTGAATGATTGTCAATGATCTCTGAGTTTTCTATGAGATGGGTTTTGGGTTGATGGATAGATGGAATGTGTTGATTAAGTCTTGTCTTTTGTAGGAATGATCAATCAAATATGATTGAAAATCTGATCACTTTCTATCCAGGAAAGACAATCAAAAGGGCAGAATATCATACACGTGTGCAGTGTTTCAGGACTTCTAAATGACTAATTACCCCCTCACTACACTGAGCATCTGTAAGGCAACCGGTATCATCCCCAACAATGCAGGACTGAGTGCTGCATTATAAGTGAGGACATGGAGAAAACCAAGACAGAAAAAGAAGCATGCTAGCTGCCAAGGGTAACTATAAGTCATCTTCATGTTCCTCTTAGATATGAAAGCGCATGTATTGCCTAAATGACTTACCTGTCCTAGGGAAAAATGCTGCTCCAAGCCCCTTCTAGTGTTACTTGCATAAAAAGCCTAGTCATATATTTTAAGCGAATGTAATTAAAAGTAGAGGACCATCCACCTGCTACGGTTTTCTCTAAAAGAAACTGGAGATGTCTGTGCATGCCTCCTTCCTCTACGCTCCATAAAAAGGCCTCTTCAATTTATGTGGAGATATGTAAATATTTTCACTCTTTTTTTTTTTTTTATTATTATCTAAAAAGCACATCAATCAACACATCCTGGAAAAGAATAGGTACCCTTTGTCCCAGAAACCTTCATTTACCCAAAGATTATTTATCCATAATCCAACTAAAATTCTTAATTATCCCCAAGATGAAAGAACTTACCTCTAGTTCTAGTTCGTCTCTGTCGATGTCCTGGTGCAAACCTCCCATGAAGTCGTTGGGGTCAAAGTATTCATGAAGTGGCGAGTGCCTATAAAAAAAATGGCAAAGACTTCAGAGTACGCCCCTTTCTCTACCTAATGAGCAATTATTCTGTTATTCTCATTTGCATAAAATTCTCTTGTCAAAAGTTCAGGACCTCTAGCTCATATTATTCATAATTAAAACATGCTAAATAGTCTGATGAAAAGATAATAAGAACGATCCCTTTGATATAATTTGCCTGGGATGTCACTGGATTCCATTGGCTTTGAAATGCAAAAATTCATTAATACAACAGGAAGGCGTGTGGTATCCTGCTACTTCTATTTACACAGAATGCCAGAAAAATGACAGAAAAACAAAACCCACAACGCTAAAGCAATTATTTGTGTAGTATTTAATTGTATTATTTTTATACTGTGAACAAGCCAGCGTGTGTATTAGTATAACTATAAAGAATTAGTTTTGGAGCTCAAAAATCTAAAAACTTCTAAGAAACAATAATTCCCTTTCTATTGTGACAGACCTTTTGGAATTTTTTTTAAAGAACTGACACCATCACCTTGCCCATTGGGTGTCTTTACAAAGTGGCTATCACTTTCTTCTGTCTCATTAAAGTGTCTTGGTAAAAGGTTTTTCTTGTTGTGAATTGGATGGGGAAGGGTTATCTCCCTGTGTCCCTATTGGTGACATTCACCCCTCTATTTGTACTGGTAACTACTATCAACTATAAAGAGAAAATGCCAAAACTTCCAGAATAATTACTCCTCCCCTCCCTCCCCCCCCAAAAAAATATCTTTTAATGGGAACATTTCACCCTGGGACAAAGGTTGTGTCTCTGGGAAGTGAAGGGAAATCCCTCTAATGGTAAAGACAGCTGAACAAATTTGTACCTATTGTATCCCCCCCCCCCCCAAAAAAAAAAAGAGTTACCTATATGACAAATTACCTTATGGTAAATCCCTATCATCTGTGGTTTTATAGCCCCTGGCCAGCCTTCTCGTTGGGCACCTTCAAAGGAGCATCATTGTTCATTCAAACAAATGCCCAGCAATGTTAAATATGACAATATCTGATGATCCTCGGGTTCCACAAGAGATCCAGCTACTGGATTACTATGAATGATTTTTAATAATGTTCCAGCTGTGTACAGATGTCAATGAATGGCAAATGACCATGCACAGAACCATGCACAGTTGACACATCCATGATGTCTTTATGATCTGTAGTCATTTCAAGGGTCTGCTGAGCTCTGCAATCGAGAATACTGTTGCTGAATGTATAGAGTTGTGAAGTGTGAAATCATTCAGAGAGAACACAAGTTCGTCAAGAATTTTTCATTCCTAGTTTCAGAATTGCACAGACTAAATCGAAACAGAACAACATGACTCGTAGTCAGATTTGGCATCTTTCTGTCTGAAATCTGCCGCAAAATCCAGTCTCAGCAGCTGCAGGGTGGCGGCCTTGACGTTCAGCCGATGAAAAACTTTGGCAGTGGTTGGCACAGCTCCGGAATGTCTGTCACTCAGACTGTGACCTACCGGGGCCGCCAAGCTGCAGCGTGTCTCAAGCCCGCTGCGCTGGAATTCCCTTTCTCAGCTGGTTATTTCAAACTTGTTCTCGCCTGACGCACCATTGGCTCCGTGTGTCTACGTTTCTAATTATTGTGTTCATTTGCATGTAGGAAGCTGCATTGTTCAAAGCTAATGGCTGCGTCTGGATGTTCAGCTCATCAGGAAAGCCAATGAGCTACGCCACTGGCCTGGAACATCATTCTCGGAAAATCATTTCTGTGTTTATCCTGAGGAATTATCATTAAGCGGGTGGCAAAAAATGTTGCCGCTGTTGCTGAATAAAACCCAACAGAGTCGGAAGATGTGTTAAACAAAAAATATTCCGGTCAGACATAATTAAACGCTAGATAAAAGATGATTAAAATAGATTGGTCGACTGCACACAGGCCTTCACGATCAAAAGTGTCTGAAGGACGATCTGGCCGTGTTCTTCTCTGGTCCATTGTGTTCCACAAATCACATAAAAAAACAAGAATTCTGGTTTGTTGCTAAACATTTTGATTTTTTTTTACAGTTTGATCAGAAACATTGTTTTTTGTTTCTGTCCATAAACCCATCTCTTTGTTACTCTTACTCTGTTACTTTGTTGCACTTCTATTAGAATTATATCTGTGCAGAGTTCAGCAATCCTTTTTTTAAGTGTTTTAATTAGGGTTCCTTCAGAAGTTGTTAGGGAATCCTTGAGCAATGAGCAGTTTGTTCCTCTTAGGTTAGTTTAACTGACACCAATGATTTTTTTGGCTATCTCTGGCATTGTTCTCAATGATCACCAATGTTAGTGGCATTTTTCCTGCTGACCACCACACTAATATACTGTGAGATGTGGAATTGTGGAATTATAACAAGGGTTCCTTAAGACCTGTAAGTTTTTTCAAGGGTTCCCCCATGTTTAAAAGGTTGAGAAAGGTGATGCCACCATTTTCACCAAGAAATGACTTCCCAATTTAATTCAGTTTAGTACCAATATATATATATATATATATATTCAGTAAATCTCTGCCATACATTTCCCCAAGTTTAATTCCATTAAAATCTGAATATACTGCATATGTATTTTACTGCCCTGACATAATAAGAGACAGACATATAATGTGGCTAACTCAGAGTTAGCTATTTTGTATCATGACACATCATGACAGAGGGATGTCACTTGTATCTTGGGAATGAGCCAGCAAAAAATAAAAGAAAGAGTCCACAAAAAGTCTTCCTGAACTGTTTGCTGCTGACAGGTACTCTGCAATCCCTTAGAGGATGTCATTCTATTCCTGAAAATGTGCAACTGCCTGCAGTTACTAAGAAATAGGAAAATCTACTGACACAAATTAGCTACCCATGCTTCATTACATAGGCGTATTAATTATCTCTTGATGTTTCCATATGTCCCCAGTGGACTTCTAACTTCCGAGTGATTCAAGGATAATGACAAGTTAGGGAGGAGGGGCACATGGCTTATTTACTGAGCTGTGAAACAGGTTTCTGTCTCCAATCACATGAGAATTAACAAACAATGGGCCACATATCTCCAACAGACGCATCTATATTGCCTTTACCAATAAAGATGTTATTTTGTAAATAACTAAATGAAAATGTTATTGGTGGATATATAGTCTGGACAACTGTAACATTCTCCTTTCTGGTATTTCACTCACCAGACTCCTTCCTCTAGCCACTCTCTTCGCTCCTCAAATGTCTTCCTCACTCTTTTCAAGGGCTGCCCCAATTCTCTAGAATGGTCTTCCTCGTCCTATTCAGCTTGATCCATGTTTCTTCACATTAAAAAAAGCCCTTAAAACCTATCTTTTCAAACTTGCTCACCAGTCTTTTTCTGTCGCCTAAACCTCATTACTTACCAATACCAATGAGCCGTCCGCTATATTTAAGCTCAGATTTATATCCTATTGCTAAAAGGTAACCGAGGGCCATAAGGGGCGGCACAGCTTGACTACACCATTCCATATCCCCCCCAAAGTGTAATACTTTTCCCACCTCTTAGATTGCTAGCTCTTTTGAGTCCTTTCCTAGTCCTGTGTATTTGTCTGTATCTGTCCGTTTTTTGCAACACCTACTTATTGTACAGCGCTGCAAATTTTGTTGGCGCTTTATATAGTTTAATAATATTATTGTGAAATACAGCATTACTCCCAAAATTACCCACCAGTTTTCCATTTATTCTCACATAAAAACTTCAAAAATGTCAAATGTGATGGTGCTGAAACACATTACCAAATACAAAAGTGAAAGACAAGAAAGTGGCGAGTACTTACTCTTCATTTAGGAGATAAGGATTCAGTGCAGCTACTGATGGAGATGGGGAACTTATTTTGGTCAGAGCCATAATATGCTCAAAAGTAATTTCTGTCTGAGTTCCTGCGTCCATCATCTGCACGCCTGCTGGAGGGCTGTACATCTTTGTGCGAGGGGTTCTTCGTAAAACCTGGACCACAATAGGTTCTTTGGCCGTCTTAAAAGCTTCCACAGCCTGGTCATGGGTGGCTCTAGATAGATCCTTTCCATTTACCTATAAGGGGAAAAAACAAATCCTAAATAACCAAATCCTAGCAGACTGGTTGCAGAACAGCTTTATTTAATTTGACCTCTTGTCTACCAGAGAGGTACCAACATGCATGAATCTAGATTGGCAAAATCTTTGCAGGACCATTTATTCCCTGGAATCAGCAAATGACCTAATAAAAAACACAAGTTCAACACATTTTTAAACGTACAAGGAAATCTGACAAGTATAAAAACAGAAAAAACAGAGTTCTTTAATTGTTTTTGGCATAGGAGAAGACTACACAGGGTAGGTAATGAACCCCCACAGTTACATACAACAAACAAGTCTGCATATGAACAACATTCTAGGTTGGAAATTATGGGTAAATCTTTTTTCATTTGCATTTCAAAAGGTAAATGCCAACAGTACAGTCATAAGAACAATATAACCACTTTTCCCTTCCCTACTGCAACTTTACAGCCCTAGGCTCCTCTCTTGAACCTCTTGTTGCATGGATTTTTTGGCCAAAGGTACATAGACGCCATTCTAAATGACTAAATTCAAATGTATTTCCAGTGAAGAATGCTGCTAATGCTACAGCAAACAAAGACATTAGGAAATGGTATACCTTGTGGTAACAGTTTGCAGAATGCTCTTTTTTGCTCAAAGTCAGCTCCACAGAAATATAGTTTGATGGGTTGTGTGGCTCTGAGAGCCCTGACCTCACCCTTATTAAACACCTTTTGGATGAATTGGATGATTAAGAGTCAGATCTTCATCATTACGTGATCTCGCAAAGGCTCTTTCGGCTGAATGGACACAAATTCCCACCAAAACGAACCAAATTCTTGTGGAAAGCCTCTCCAGAAGAGTGACGGCTATGTAGCTGTGGTTGGGGCAAACAACTTCATATGGGTTTGGTATGAGATGTCCAACAAGCTCATCACAACCATTTAACAATAAAGTAAGATTGTCTTTGGAAGCATAGGATACCCTCTCCAACCAGACTACCAGGCCATCAGTAACGAGGACCTAACACCTATTTTCATACCAAAAAATATTTATAAGATTCCCGATATTAACAGAATACAAAACTCAGCTATGAAAAGCAGATTACGTAGTTATTCTAAACTATAGTTTGCATATGTAACTGGCTGCAGGCACAATACATCTCCTTCATTGTGTACGGAGATGTCCTCAGCGTCATCTCCTTTCAGGCAAGATATGTCACTCACACTGAAATCTGTCAAATGTCTCATTTCAATGATGTTGGAAGAACTGGGGCCTTATTTACTTACAATGACCCCAGGGAGACTGTCTAATAGACTAATTATATTTTACGCCTGGAATGTTTTTCCTTTTTCCTCCCCTTTTCATGTAGGTGCATTGTATGAATTTAATGACGCTTTGTGTGTGTATTATCTCAGCTCTGCCAGTGTTCAGATCAGGACGCAGACAGAGCAATGCATTGATCGCCTCCAGCTACTGGTAATAAACAGGCTTATCATACAGGAGACTGCAATCAATATCACAAGAAATGTTTGTTGTAAACACCCCAGAGCCCGTCAAGCTGCTTGTAATGCTATGTGCGATGCTAAGCCCCTCACAATGAGAATCGGCGCTACATAGACACAGTACAACATCAGTCTTCAAGGACAGATTTTACGTGTTGACACATAAAAGCAGCATTTATAAGGATTGCTGTAGTGACCAGAGTTTGCCCTGGAACCTCTGTATAGTAGGATGTATGGTTGTTAGATTACAATACATTAGACTTTTTCTATTAATGGGAAGTTTTAATGTACGCTTCCAGGTTTTGGACAAAACTCAAATTTAAAAGTACATATGAGAAATGAATAAATGACCAAACATGCTATTTGACTGCTTTTGGAGCATTTCTGTGCAGCTCTGTGTCAAATTCATTGTTACCTGAACAGCAGTGATTAGAGACAAACTAAAATCCACTTGGCGATGGAGCTCTCATTGATGACACTTTCTGCTGGTAATTTCAAACTATAGTCTTCAAGGACCTGCAACTGGCCATGTTATATGGACTTCCTAACAATTATTTAGACTTTAAAGGAAACATGCTAATCATTTTCCATGATAAAAACTTGAGAAACCGTGTGCTGATTTGGGAAACACTTGTCTAACTCACTTCAGTAGGTTGGTATAACAAGGTAGGTGCTGAACTCCTCCAAGACTGGATATAGCTCTTTAGCAACCAAGAATCCCCACCAAATTTTACTTCAGTTAGTACTATATGATGGCTTTATAGTTTACATTCCAAATACATGATCATAAACCAACCTTATTTACCATTGAAATACCTTTTAAGATTTCAGAGAACCCTTGCTATAAACTCTACATCCACAGCTCACAGTCCATTAGTATATGAAAATGCCTCTTACATTGCTGGCCATTGGTAAGAATGTTACTTTTACAATTTGACAAAAAATAAATTGGTGTCACATACACTGACCTGAGGGATCAAAACTACCCTTGCAACCTTTGGATGAACCATGGTTGAGAAACACTGCCAAGCTATTTATATAATAAAGGTTCCTAAAATATTAACATGTACTGATACAATTATATAAATGGTGCTTTTTAAAGCTGAACACCATGGAATGTTTTATCAGAAACAAATATACATATACTGATTTACCAATTCTTTTCCAGTAATCCAGGCATGCACCACTGAGCCGGTGACCCTACTTTTCTCTGCTGCTATAGGCAGTACAGCTTGGTCACTGACCTGTCCTTACACTGGTCAATAAAGGAAAACTAGTAAAGGGACAAAGTCTGAGAGTGCTGTCACACAGATATACTGCTTCTATGGAAAATACAACCAATGATTGTTTTAATAAATACACAAATGGTGTTTTCATGTTAGAGTTCACATATTAAACAGTTATTCTTGAGAACATCAATAAACACAAGCCAGTTACTCTTTCCCAGACTGTTCAGCCAGTCACTTACACTGAGGCTTTCCTATATTATCAGGAAACATATAAGCTTCTCTAATAAGCCCTCTCTGATCCCTCTTAGTTTTTTCCCGGCCGCTGTCAGCCTGCTTTTCCAGAGCGCGACCTCTGCTCTCACTGTTCCTGTGTAATGAGATACTTTATTCTTGTGGATTTTAATAACTTGCTCAATGATGTGGAAGTCACCAAGCTATGACTAGAAGGAAAATTTCCTCTCTGGGGAAAATTCTTTCCTAGCAGCTTGCAGACTTCGAAGTTTGTGATGAGACGTCCAAACGCTGCAGGGCGAATGACCAGAGCCCCTGATGTGACAGAAGAGTAATAGACATTGTCAGCAGCCACAGCAAAGCTCTCGCAGTGGAATCAGCATACAGCATTTGGGCTTGCTGTATTCTGCTGCAAAACCCCCCATAGAGTCTGCAGTAGCAAATTTTAATTTTCACAGCCAGCCAGGGTGCTGTTGTCATGCAAAGAGAAAACACGTTGTACAAAGTTAAATATCTCTGACTGACATGTTTTCATTCGCATACTATTATTATTTTATCATGAAAAGTTAAAGCTGCTAAGGGTGCTTGGTAAAGTTCTTGAGTGCATACTAAAGGACAGGTGCTGGGTATGTGCTAAAATTTACCACCAATGAACACAACTGAAAAAATGCTGTAAAAATATAGAAATTGGATCAGGTATTGGGGAAGTTGGACGTTATGCTATTCTATAAAAGCCTGTATGATGACCCTCGTTTTGTGCAAACTTTGCCCCTTGTCTCATATCAATAATTTAGAAAACCTATGCCGGAATACATTGTTAGAGGAAGCATGGGGTCTGTTTTTTTTGCAGAGCAACTTTTCCAAGGTTCAGACCACCAAGGAGGGAAACATAATAAGGGTAAAGTTATCACAGTTTGCAAATTCTAAAGCTTAGTTATGCCCCCTTCAATTCTGTTGCCAATAAATGCCTTATAGTAAGTACAGCGCAGTTATTTGTATTTTAAATGTAGTTTGGTGGACTGACTTGCTCCCTGGCATTCTTTAGCTCCAGAAACTTTAATGACAAAGTATCCATGCCATGCTCTTGGGTGTTCCAAAAATTCCAGCAGAAAAGGTTATTACCCAGTGCAATGACCACAACAGGTATGAAGACCCGCAATCTCACCAAAGGATATGAAAAACCATCAGAACTACAACGATATAGATAAAGCACAACTCACTTTCTCTGATGGGGAAGCTCTATCAACACACAGTTTTGCTGTTCTGTATTTAGTGATTCAGATCCTGTAGAGTTTCCTATAGAAAAGGTTGCAACTACCATTGGGAAAGTAGTGGCTGTGATCCAATAATTCCTTTAGGCCGAGTAACACTCCAGTACTCCAGTATCTACCAGAAAATAAAGTTTCAGTTTAGGTGACCTGACCCTTAAATAAAGATCGCTTATTTTTCAGCTGGACTGAATCATGGGAGGTTTAGTATTTTTCCTTTACCTTTTCTTTATGTAACAAAGCTTCATTTTCTGGACTCGCAGGGATGAGATAATGTTTTGGAACCAGACACAATGTCTATTGGAGCTACAGATGTCTGACTTGCTTTGGGTTATTTAGCACCAATGAATGGTAAACATTTGTATGCATACTAAAGTGTTTGTTGGCTGCTTTTGATTTCGATGTTTCAGGGAGGGAAAGTTTGCATTCAGGGCCTCGGTTTTGGGAACTGTCTGAAAATCCTTGGGAGACATTGGATTACCATTCATGGCCCAATATGCACCCTTGTTTTCTCCTCAAGCCGCCCTTTCTGCTCTGCTAAACAACATAACTGAGATCCTAAGATGACGACATTTTAAGGACCAGAAAGGACCCTACAGAGCAGCAGAAGTGTTTCCATTTTTCTGTCCGCTGGATTCTGTAGAAGCAGTTCAGGGTACAGGTTAAATCAGCCTGCTCTCTCACTTAATCCTTTCTTCCCATCCTTCTAAAACTAAACCATATTGTATTATAATAGACTCCTTCCTTCATGGATGCCATTCAGGGAGATGTGGTAAATGGCTCGAGCTCAGTCAACTACCTCACAAGACAAATTACACATCCTCATTTTGCTTTGTGTGATTTTCAATGGCAATGAGTCGGAGGAAGCAACATCTCTTGCAGATTGTAGAAGGCAGAAATCAAATGGAAAAACACATTACTGAAAGGTTCAAAACTTTAAGGAGAACTTTAAAGTGGAAAAACCCCACAATCATAAATTAATAACAGGAAAGGCTGTCTGGGTTTTCCTCTTGTTTTGGCCACGTTGTGTGGAAGAAATGCCAGGCATTCAATGGGTATTGGGCAGAAAATATTTTGAGTAATTGGCACATCCAAAACACTAATTTATCACACCCAAAAACCAAATCTGACAGTTCCTAATAAACCTAAAATAACCCTTAAACTCAAACTGACCCTAAACCTAACCTTTCAACTCAACCTTACCCCGAACCTTAGACATACCACTAGGATTTCTGTAATGATGCCATTGCTGATATCATATAGAAAATACTTGCTATAAAATAAACATACTGTATTTTGGAGAAACGACACTGTCACTATAGGACAGCACTAAGCAGGGAGGAATCAGTAGTCCATAGGAGGGACCAGATATGGACAGCACAGAAAGTTATCAGCTCACAAAATTTTTTTTACTTATTGAACAAAAAAGTTATCATTTTAATTTATTTTTTATCTAACAAACCAAAAAAGGAGCAAATATGAGTAGTTCATTGATAGGATTAACACTTTAAAATCCCTCCAAGGGCACAGTCTGATTTATCAGATATGTCTACATTGTAAGATGCACAATTTGTGTTCATTATCTAAATTAATTAAATCAAAAATATTGCTACGTCATGAGCTCCTTTAATTATCACCCTCAAGTGGATGGGATTATATAAAATGTGGTAAATGTCCGCTCAGTCTGGGGATTCCTCTTGGGACTCAGTATGGATGTGACCCGGGCAGAGACAATGAAAATATATAAAATGATTCTACAATACCCAGAAAACACCTAATTATTTATCCCAGACTTCATACAGCCTTTTGTCTGCCACACTTAATTCCTAAGTGGCGGTGCGGTATAAAGCTTGCCCGTCCCTCTCTGATGAATTATACGAGGGGCATTTTATGTGTTCTGCACATTTTATCCATCCATATGTTCCATTCCGTCTGCTTTATGTGACCCCCTTCCCTCCCTGCCACCTGCTACACAGCCATAAGCAGATGTATATATGGAGGCATTAGAAGAAATCGGGAAGGGTGGGGGAATTACATCATTTATTCTATAGAGGACAGAGATTCTGTGGAGAGTACATTTTCTTTTCTTTCTTAAAGGAAAACCCCAGCCAAAAGCAGTGAGCCATTGATGGAGTTTTATTATGCCCCTGCAATAGAAGTCCTTCAACTTTATAGTTTTATGGCAATTGGCAGAAAGTACCAGATATAGGAAAAACTGGATTTTGCAATGGGAAATGTTTGCAAAGAACTAATATAAAAAGTTTTTTAAAGTTAAAGTATAACATATTTTCCACTTGCGGCCAATAGGTAGCAAACCAGTGTTTTGTAACCAGAGTTCCTCCAGAGGTTACTAGGGATTACTTGGGCAATGAGCACTTCATGCCTCTCAGGTTAGTTTAACAGATATGAAAAATGATCCTTTTGGCAATTTGTAAGAGTGGCATTGGCCAGCAATGTAAGAAGCATTTTTATTAATTTTATTGTTAATAAACATGATTTATATAGCGCCAACATTTTACACAGTGCTGTACATTTAATAGGGGTTGCAAATGACATATGGATACAGACAGTGACACGGGGAGGAGAGGACCCTGCCCCGAAGAGCTCACAATCTAGTAGACATTCTTCCTTCTGACCACCACACTAATGTACTGTAAGCTGTGGATATATTAAATATAGCCAGGGTTTCCTGAAGACCTGAAAGTTATTTGTTAGAAAGTATGAGAAAGTCTGGCTTAGTGGATGTATACAGAAGGTGGCTGTATATATCATTAAGCACGGAGATGCAACAATAGAGAAAAAATGTGGGAATTTTCCTAATGCCAACGATGCAGCCAGTGGGATTTATTTCCGCACCTAAAAGCAAAGGTGTGAATGCCACCAAAGGTAAACAATGCCGTACCGCCATCGCAGGCCAGACTGTACAGCCTCTATGCCAGCCTAGTCTGCCAAATATTTTTAGTTCCAGTTCCAATAAAAACTGGCAGCAATCTTTGAAGTTGGGAAGAGCGTGTGTTACGTGGTGCCTCCAATAATCTCAAGAGCCGCTGCCGTTTTGTTTCTAGCTGACTGCTTGATTGTTCACTTGCTGGTAACGAAATATTCCGCCATTCGTCTGGATTTATGTGTAATAAAAGGGATTTTCCAAGTGGGGATTCACAGAGAGGAGCGATTATTCATCCGCAAGTCAAGAGGAACATTTCTACTGCCAAGCACTGATGAATGTCTAATTAAGCAGAGGGAACTAGCGAGCGGCAAGCACAGGCGCCGCACTCATTAGGAGACAGTTTACAGGAGAAGCCATATTCTAGGAGGCTGCACTTCTGAATTGTGTTAGTAATATATATATTATATATCTATATATATCTATAGATATATATAGATATATATATATTTTAATAAAGAGAACATTGTCTGAGATGTGTGCTAATAACTTTTTTGGTGACAGACATCTTGTACTATTAAACTCTGCCAATATGCCAAAATAAAATCAGCTAAACAAATCCATCAATATGAAAAGTGTTAATTTTGTGTACATGAACAATTCATTTTTAAATAGCAGCCATGACCTAGGAAAGCCTGCCCCATGCCAATGTGCTGCTGAGATGGACTCTTGCTTTGTGTTGAAAATGGTCTCTCTGCAGAGGCTCGTTGTACCCACTGCCGAGTCAGAGCTAGATCTCCTCACTCAGATCTCCTCCTCAGTTTGAATTTTGCTGAATGCCGAGCTGGCAAGGAACAAACTTTTCTACCTAGGCAAGCTAAATCAGGTGTGCTGTATGGAAATATACTCATCAAGAACAAGCTGTTATGAGTTGAGTGCTGCGTACAGAGCTCATCAGTCCGCAGCTGCTCATTCACTGTCCAATGACAGCCTGGGGGCTGTATAGCATATCTACAGCAGAGAGAATTTTAGATGTGTCTGGAGTTCAGCTTTATTCTTCTATATATCATTCTTGGATATATGGAGGGTCAGTTGAGTGAGGAATGACACATTTGTACATGAAACACTGTAATCAAAATATGTACCCACAAGCATGTAGAAATGTGTAACATTAAGTGGGAAATGATATAGTATAGTTCAAGAAAGTAAAAATAGACTTTTCCTCATTATACGGGTTGGTTCTACTTTAATACCTGTGCTTATGGCTACCTTGATATCATTGTAACCCATTGCCTTACAGGCTGTATAGGTATTTAATTTCTTCCATGTTTGGCCTGTGTAAGCCTCAGCCTGTAATAACAAGGTGTCTTTATAAACATTTTATTATGTAATTAAAGGTACAATACGACGTTTGCATGACAAGTGGGGGATGTTGTTCTGCATTATTAAGCACAGAGCAGCTAAAAATGAAATTGCTGGCTTACAGCCAAATCCCTTAATGAAGCGGAGAGCTTTACGTTATTAGTGGATGAAGAGGGGATCTTAGATGCGCTTCGATAGCTCTGATCCTCTTTGTACTGCTGCTGGTGAACAGATGCATGAAGGCAGCTCCTTGCTGATATAAGGGGGCTCTTTTTTTCCTTATACATTTAGTCCCTGTTGCTGTTTTTTATTAAAGGGGCTCAGACTCCAATCTGAACATGTGTGCAAGGAGCAGCAGATAGAAGCTGCCATTTAATGATTCCTTTGGCTGTGATATCACTTGCAAAAAAATAGAACGCATGAATATACTTACCTGTCCGCAGGCCAGAGTATTGAAAAGACACTGCTTCTGTGATCCCCAGCCCCTATATGCATATTTAACTAAGGGGGTATGTAGAATACTTGTTTCCCCAGCAGCTGCTGTGGTATCTTCGGCAGATTTTTATGTCACAACAGGCCATAGGGCCCAGTGGAAGGTACCAAGGCGTCCAGCAGGGGAGCGAGTATTTAACTCATTCACTGGTTGAATGCTTGCAGCTGGGGAGCAGAGGTGCAGCATTTTCCAATTCACATGCTGCGGGAAAGGTAAGTATATTCATGTTGATATCACTTGATGGGAACTTATGGACTTTGGAATTGGCATTATGTATGGTCCACTGCAGATATATATTACAATATGCCAGGCATTTATCATACCATTTTGGGCAATTTTCTGCCTGTGTCTGGGCCCTTTACCACCATCAACCGCTTCTTTTCCAGGCTGGTATTGCAAATACACATTGCACATTTATGTCCAATTAAATAACCGTGTGGTCTTCAATGGAAATTCCCATGATGCTCAAAAACAGCTGGATTTCCCCAGGATGTCTGCATCTCCCATACTGGCACAGCCAGGTGACAGTCGAATAAATCTGGTTATTTTTTTCATTTACCTGCATCTGACAGAGTGCAAAATATCTTCTATTATTCATCCTTCCACATCTGCTTCTGCCTGGGGCTCAGAAATACAATCCATGGTGTGTGCTATTACTTAACCAAAGAGAAAACTAACAGACAGATAACAGCTTCCGTGCAAGATGCAACACTGTCACATGACCTGCAGTTAACCATTTTAGTATTGATGATCGTAACCGGTAACCCTGCCTGTTTAAGACTAGAATAATTATTTAATAGAAATTCGCAATATATGCAATGCTATGGCTGATGGGTCTCTAAACCCCCCAATGAGATAAATGGAAGGTCACTCCTGCTCATTAAATCTTGCACACTGGCAATACTGAATATAATGTACCTTATGCTGCCTTCTCCGATGGGTTTGCACAGGTTGTACTGTTTATAAGATGACAGGTTCACTTTGCATTGCAATGTTCACCATATTAGCAGTCCTGTGAAATCAATATTATATAACCGATGATGTGTTACATGGCTGCAGACAAATGACGTCTCTGCACCGTTTCACTGTTTGATGCCTTCAGTTTGCTTTGATTTGCTCCACAAACTGGCCAAATAAGTCATAGACCAGAAGGCAAAGTCTGCAGTTCTACACAGGATGGATTTTCCAATGCAACCATCAAAGAGGACCTGTCACAGCAAAGACATGGACGCTTACACTAGCGACCTTTTTTTTTTAAAATACAGTTTGGCTGTTATTCAGGGCAGTAGATTAGGAATAAGCCGGAGACAGATGGTCAATTTAGCAGACTGAGGGGAAGCAATTTCAAAAGGCCAGCGGCAATGGCTGTGCAGGTGTATGTTTGACCTGGTATCAGCCTATGTGAGGAGAAGATGACGTACAAAGAACCAATCTGCTCACCTGCTGACAAGAAACATGCTGATAACAGGAAACACAGAGTGACAAACTTGTGATCATCCCTGTGCTGCTTCTTCTATACTATCCAGTATCTGGAGCATGTTGAGGAAGGAGACCTGGGCTTAGGGAAAGTGGGCTAAATAATTCTGAACATCAGACTGAGGACACCTAATGGCAAAAAAGTACTGCAGGGAAAATATGAGCAGAAAGTAACTATTGCAGTAAAAAAAATTCTATCTTTTACTGATCTGACAATTTTTATCCTATTATTTGTCTTCAAAAGCAAAGGTTTGCTTCCCAGAGGCACTATATCCCAGCTGCCATCTTTGTAGTGAACGCTTACATTGGGTTGCAACGGACAGAAACTTGTTTCTCGTATTTTATATTCTGTGCTGGAGAAAAACGTCTGACAAGTAACATGCACACAGACCTGCACTGTCGGCATCCAGGAGAGAAATGATGATGAATTTAAGCCCGCTGTCCCTTTGGGTGATATAAATTACAGAGATGCTGCAGACGGAAGACACAATCTGGGCACTTTCAGGTCTTAATTTGCAGAGGGATAGTAAATAGCAATGATTTATCTTGATTAAACTCATTAATTGGAAAAAAAAAGTTGGCAGTTCACAAGCAGATTTATCTGTTCCCTTCCAACATCCATACAAAAATCTTGCTAAGGTTTCACTCTGCCCATCGATCAAAATACAAAAAGAACAAAAACTTTCCTTACACACAACGCCCTCTGCTGCTCACACTGGAAACTGCAACTTTAGAATCTTACATGCTGTGCTGTAAAGGTATTCTGCAGTTTATACACAGCTACAGCTCCATATTTTATTTAATACACAATTCTACGTGCATTGCTTATTTCATAAAAAGCTTGTCATATTTTTTGTATAAAGACAAAAGGCTACTTTGAAGGAGGAGGGAATACGCCAGTATTCCATAACCTACTGTTATAGGGTGACAACAAAATTCTCTATATTTGCTTGGCTGGTAAAGCCAATGGACCTTATAGAAAGTGCTGTGTTGGTTTTCAAAAATTATGGATTATGTTATGAAGCCATTTTAGAGTTCTGCTTTGCAAATAATTGCACCAAATTTGAACTATAGATAGAATTTTGCAGAAGATCATCCAGTATTGCTTACTACATTATTTGTTTTTATTGCATGAATGTGTCTATAAGCAGTATAGCTGTTGTTTTATGTCATGCCCCTATAGGTTCATTCTAATTATTATTGATTACAAATCTCCAACATCCCCTGCAGCATGGTGTACAATAAGCTGCACGGTTATATAAGGTTCAGGGTCTATTGCATCATCAAAGCATTCTCTTGGCATGGACACAGCAGAGTCTTTGTCTACACAGCTTAAACAAAGCTTTAAAGCAAAACTAAACCTATGATACTCACCTGTTCCTGTTCTGTTGTGGGGTGCCGCCATCTTTTTCCTTTTACCACCCAGATTGGCTGAGCCAGGATGATGTAACCGCCATGGTAATTCATTCATTTCTAGCACATGAAAGGGAAACCAGAATTGCAGGGTATTACTTGCAACAAATGCCGCATGTGATGCGCTGTGAAAATTTGACAGCTTGGCAGTGATCAGGCTAAGGACAGTTATTGCAAATAGGACATTGCCTGTTCCTTACTGCAACAATGTACCCATAAAAATGTAAATTTCTGCTCACCTATTGGAGCCTGGCTTTTCTCTTACTGTTCATTTCAAAAAAACATTCTGAAGGACTTTAGTGCCTGATGACACGGGCCTCTACATTGCCACATATGGTAAACCCCACCCCTTGACCCCACCACAAAACTAACCCCTAAGGTGCACCAAGTGTGTCTAAGGTGTTCAAAGAATACAGATCTAGTGTTAAAAAAAATTATGAGGACATATGGATCCGGCCAAACAAGTTGCACAACTGCCTTTTGTGTAGTTTGATTGGCTAACCACCAATAATATTGCAACCCAAGGCACTGGTGAAAAAATGCATGGAGGCATGCTCTATGTCATGATCAAACAGCACAGCAGGTGACAACAGGTAACCTGCTTGATGTCTGATCATTGCCAGTAATTAGATTAATGGTTTCTCATTACTGAACTCGAACAAGTCTCCATTTTCTGAAAGGAGGGTAGATATATATATATATATATATATATTATTATACAGTATTTATATAGCGCCATCATATTACGCAGCGCTGTACAGAGTCCATAGTTGTGTCACTAACTGTCCCTCAAAGGAGCTCACAATCTAATGTCCCTACTATAGTCATATGTCATTAATGTAGTCTAGGTCAATTTAGGGGGGAAGCCAATGAACCTAACTGCATGTTTTTGGGATGTGGGAGGAAACCGGAGCACCCGGAGGAAACCCACGCAGACACGGGGAGAACCTGCAAACTCCATGCAGATAGTGTCCTGGCTGGGATTCGAACCTAGGACCTAGCGCTCCATATCTATATTCAGGCAGCTGAGGTTGGCTACAGCCTAAATACTGACAATTTAATTGGTCATCTTAACCTCACTGACCAATAAGAAAAGGCCTGGGAGGTGGGATTAGGCAGACAAGCCTAAAGCGTACCTAAACTCAAAAAAAAATTAAATTAAAAATTCTGCTTTTTTTCCTTTGTTTAAGGTGCAACACAAAAAAAGTGCAGCGCCATTCTCTTATTTCTAAAGCCTCATGGGATACCTACGTCAGACATCCCTGGAGGCTCTTGGGTGCTCCCTCTGTGCATGCCCGAGCATCTCAGGCATGCGCAGGAGCCTTTTCATGGGGAAAAAAACGTTTTTTTTCTCAACCTATGTCACCCGATCTCACGCCTGGGTCGGGAGACCTAGGAAGAAGAACAGGCAGAGGAGACGAAGATGGTGGCGCCCAGCTCGCAGACGGATGCCGGGATTATGCAGGGCCTGACGAAAGAGCCCTCCGGATGAATCAGACTGCCCTGCGGGATTGAAGGTAAGTGTTTTTTTTTTTATGTACTTTTGAGTTTAGTTCCTCTTTATCTTCAGCTGCCCAAATCTCTGTATCTAAGAATTGTTTTGACACTTGGTAAGGACAACTAATGAATTTTATTCTTCGTAAACCCGGAATGGAATATATATATATATATATATATATATATATATATTATTGAACTAGGTTCATCAGAATGGATACCAACCCCAGTTGAATGTCAAAATCCCAATATTTGACCTTAAATGTGTAAATGGCAACAACAAACTTCTCTTTGCTTCCCTTTGGTCATTCAAAAAAAAATCAATAAAAAGTTATATTTGTTGAATAAGTGCAAAAATACTAGATGATCATGAAAGAAATCCAGATTGTAAGGTCAGCCTGTGTTGCAATAAAATATAATACTGTGCTTTTTAGCCCTGACCAGTATGTGGACCACAAGTGGAGGAGGTTCTATAGTCCACATCTGGAGTGCTGCTCCTGGATTGATAAAATACAGTGAATGTAAATATAAAGACTGGCAAGTTGCAATATATTACATTTTTACTCTTGGGTGAAAAACAATTGAAAGCTACGGCTAACAATAAAAACATAAAACACAATCAACAAATATCTCATCAAACACAATAAAGTATTTTACATGTAGCTGTATGTTCTTACATTTGTACACAATATTGTCTTCTTGCTGTAAGGATGATGATTGACACCGTTGGATAGGAAGAAGAGAAGTGATCCCCTCCTGCCCGCTACTGCTGGATGTCACTTCATCCAGCCCATTGTGTCTGCAGATCAAGTCACTCTCTGGAAACTTGTCTGGCTCCACAAATACGGACAATTGTCCCTTCATTATCCATCCACTACAACACCTTCAACTAAATGCACTTTGAAGATTAAAGGAGAAAGATTCCCCACTGACAGATAACTAGGTGACAGGAAGGTTCGCTCACGCCAGCAACGCACTCCCGCTAACCTTCTTTTGCAGCTTTCTCACAGCTCACAAGAGAAAAATATAAAAAGCAGCAAAGCCCAGTTCCTTCATTAGAGATGAAACACTACAGCGTCCATTGCACATTACAGAGCACGTCCAGCTCCAGCTCCCCTGCTGCTTAACAGCCAATATAACGATTAGTTATTTCAGGCACGGCAGCAAGCTTCCAAAACAATCTGTAGAGCCCAAATAGTGCCAGGTAGCCTAAGGCATCCAGAGGGTTGCAGGTGGCAAAATACATGTCCTGGCATTTAGTAAAGAACCAGCTGAGAACAGAAATTGAAAATACAGAGTAAGTTTACCCACAAGTAATATTTCAGTAATGGGTAGCTGAAAGCCCCCTTGACTTTTTACATCTCATGGGTATTCCTGTGAGCTGATTTTTGGCTGATGTTTCGGGCTGTACCCATTGCCCTGCCCATTACTATGCCAAGTAAAAGGGTGTCTCTTTCCGTGCTACAATTTACAGAATAAAACCCAAACATCCCACACAAGGAAAAAGAAAACATTTGCTTGATATCATGGTCCCAACAATTCTGTGACCTTTCTCAACATTGAGGAACCTTTTGGCTCTTTGTAGGACCCCTTATCCTCATTGAGGTGCCCTCTTACATCACTGGTCAATGGAGAGACTTTTGTTTTGATTGGAGACCAGAAAAGAAGGACTCCCTTATACTGTGAGAATGGCTACTTTATACTGATGGTCAGTGGTATTCTAACACATAAATAAACAGATCATTGATGTCAGGGATTTCTTATTTGGGAAGCAGAAACTGTAGTATAGGAAACTCCAGACAACTTCCAAAGGAATCAGGAACCCTTGGGAAAGGCTGCTGCCACTCATGACATCTACCACCACCAAGAACTCCGGAGGAGTGAAGTGAATGTTTTTCACCTAAAAGAAGGCAGAGCTGAAGTGCCCTCTTTCCTCCACCCACTTTCACCTGATGCAAACATTCACATCATTACAATGATCTTTTGTAAAAACCATCTGTTCAGTGCCCATACCAGGTATGCCAATTAGGGTCATTTCCCAGTACCCACTGAGGATCAGAGATGAGAACTAAAATGCAGAGATCAGGTCAACAGAGCCATCAAATAAAGTACCAGCAATAGGAGGAACTTTAAAACACTTCCAGCCAAGACAGGATAAGCTGGGCCTTGTAGTTCCCCATTAACTGGAAGTTTTGTTTTGAATATCTGTCCTTGGAGTTAGTTAGTCATTGGAGACTCATTAACCTTTCTCATTGACCATTATTAAACATTTTGGCTTCCTTAAGATAAAGTACAAACAGGTCAACAGTTTTAGGCAGACTAGAGACCAAATGCATCTAACATACAATATCATTCAGAACTAAACATTGTGTATGCCAAAACTGAACCATGAACACCAATATGTTTAAAGTGTTTCCACTTGGCTGCAGAAAGAATGGGCACATCCAAACTCTTCCAGTGCAACTAACCTAAAAGACAATTTTACTATATTTTTCAAATGCAGAACTATCAAGACAGTAAAACTCTCAAGCATAAAACGGATCGTGCAGTTGTGCCTAGGAGAATGTCAATAGGAATGACTCCTTTAAATCTAAGCATTTGGAACTATGGGCATGCCAATGGGAATGCCACCTTTAAATCCAAGCATTTGGACCTATGAGCATGCCAATGGCAATGCCACCTTTAAATTCAGGTACAGTCCCTGGAACATTTTACAGCAATGGCTTAGCTATCCTACCGATCTGAAAACGCTGGCAGTAGCGGCTAACCTTCCCAGAAGCTGGCACGAGCAGACGGCACGAATAGCACGTGGAAATTAAAATTTCATGGCATTACCTGGCAAACTTCGTAGAGTAATTTGTATTCCTCATTGGCTTTCCTCAGGCTGCATAAACTGCATCCCATGTTTGGAGGATATCTCAGAGGGGACACATGCGTGCGGTCGTCCAGTGCGATGAGGCAGAGATCCCAGGAAAGCAGTCACATTGATGCTGCTTGGTGGTGACAGCAGGCACAATGTTCCTCTGTGTCTTCTCTGTGCTGTATCCTCATGCAGCAGAGCCCTCCCTCCAGAGTCTGGCTGCTGTGCACTGGTCCGGCACACACACTAAATACCGCTCCTCATGCATATTAATCAGATCTCATTGCCTATTCAGATGGAGCCACTGATACACACAGCAGAAGTGAGCGCTGTGACACAACGCATTCCTTTTTTAAACAAGTGGCTTCAGAGCGACACTTAACCAAATGAAATCCTCAAAAGAATTTATTGCTATTATAAGTGCTTGATAAATAGCTACACTGATTCTACAGAAAGCACTTTTGTCTGATATGACCGATATATAAACAACGCCAAACAGCTTGTCATGGGTTTCTGGTAAAGTATTGTCAGCTGACAAAGTGAACCTGAGGAAAATGTATTAATATATGCTGTGGAGGGTCCCCTCCTCCTCCTGTATTTATATCTGTCATTTACAATCCTATTTATTGTACAGCGCTGCATAATACGTTGGCACTATGTAAATAATGTTTATCAATAATAAGGGTAGCCCTACTTGCTTTTTACATGTACAGTCTGTTTATTCCTCTTAGTAGGGCATGCACAATAATTGATTGCTGATTAGTTTTTGGTATAGTTGCATCACATGTTATCTTTTTGTATCCTCCAGGAACCTTATTGGTTAGATCTCTGCCCCCAGGGTCTGCACACCTGTGGTTAAAGTCAGGTCCTCAGGCTGACTGTGCTGTGAAGAAGTGCTGCATGAATTTCAAGACTGGATGGAAAGAAATACATATCTTTTAGCATAGGTAATATTACAGTTCTCATATATGAATTTTATCTGTGTATTTAGCTGTCTGCCTAGAGTTCCGCTTTACAGCAAATCAATGCTCTGGACAAGAAAAAGGTTTGCTTTTATCACATCTCCCACCCCAGCATATACTGTACTTACCTTTTCTTTGCTCTACTTCTGCTTCATTCAGGGTCGAGAACTTTGCGGTATGAAGTATGTGACTGACACCATGTGACAGCATTTTCACAGACGAAGTTCGAGGCCCTGTCTAAGCTTCAACTTCACACACTTCTGTATACTTCTATATAAACATTTGGTTACATTAGTGGAGATGGGAGCAAAGAGGAATAAAAAGGCCTCGCTGGAAGCTCTTATCTCAGGGAGAATCACTGTGTGCCATTTATTGGCCATTTCACATAGGCAAATTATCTTGGGAAGCCGAAACTTTTGGCAGCAACAAAATATTAACCAGAAAAGGGAAGTTATTACACCCAAATATGTAAATATTTTATCTTGAAAGTAAAAAACTATGTTAAAGAAGTTATCGCTCAACTCACCTATAGGTAACCTTTAGATTTAAACCCAAAAACAAAAATTGTGAATTTGTCATGTTTTCTATTGTTATATGTGGTGGCTGCATTATTATTCCTTTTTCAGGCTTAATACATTTGCAGCAAGGACAGAAAACATTCCTATTTATCGCTTATCCCTGTCACTTCCTGTGTACTAACAAAAATCCTAAACAATATTAGCAGTTTACCAAATTATTAAATTACAATTATTGTAGAGATAAGGAGAAGGAGAGGTGTTAGAACAAATCAGAGCAAGCTAGCATGACAACGCTGCTCCTCTTTTTTACAGTAGAGTGGGTGTTGTCATTCTAGGAAAGGAAATATATTACTGGCAGGAAAAAAATAAAGTAAAAAGCATGAAAATCTAATGCAGAAAAAACACATTTAGCGTAGTCTGCAAATGATTACAGTTTTGGTTTTACACTTTATGCTGAACCTAACCCAGTGCTTATATCTACCCGTCCTTAATATCACTTCTTCACATAAACTGGCCCTAAAAATGACCTCTTAGACTTAACCCCATAACCTCAGTTATTGCATTGTTACGGATTATCCCAACAAATTAGTAAATTCAGTAGCAGGTAATAATGATACATTAAATGCCACAAGCCAAAGCCTCTGCATCTAGAAATCCCAAAATATACCTCTGAAATCTCTTGGTTTAGAACAATCAAATGTGCCAAGTTTTCTGCCCTGCCAGAACAACACAATCAATATTGATTGGTGGTTGTGCGAGTGTTCTGTAAAAGTAAAATTGCTACCTGATACACAGATGAACTATAGATATTGGTAATATGTCATTGGCATTCATTTTTTGAATTATGCAATTAGACTTGCAGTAATGCAGAGGAGTGACAAGTCACATGAATGGGCTCAGTTTATATGAATGTAGGTGTTTGGGAGACTTGGAGTACAATGCACATTTGTAAAGCATTGCACTCTATTTGTAGTGTATTTAGTTTTTTTCAGTGGCAAGGACATACTGCTGCTTTGTAACTGAGGCCCTAAAGCTGACCATACACTGTTTGTGGGTGCTCAATTAGGTAAACAATTGCTCTGTCCTGGATGGTATTATTCATTTGGTTACTGTTGTGCACATCACCAGCACATCCAACGTGGCACAGTGGCTAGCAATCTTGTCTTTCCAGCATGAGGGTCCTAGGTTCAAATCCTGTCCAGGAGTCAGTATGTTTGCATGGGTTTCCTCCCGGTACTCTGGTTTCATCCCACATCCCAAAAACATACAGTTAGGTTAATCATCTTCCCCTCAAAATTGTCCTTAGATTGTGTATGACTATAGTAGAGACATTAGATTGTGAGCTCCTTTAAAGGACAGTTAGATACATGACTATGGACTTTGACTGAGCTATATAATTACTAGATAATAATATTGTTCTAAGGTAGTTCAGCCCTAGGTGCTTCCTAACAACCAGCAGCCAAATAAAATGCTCCCTACTGTTTACTATACCAACCAGAAGAGAGGTGTTGTTATAAGTAACAGGAAGGACGGGTTCTATTGGTAACTTTAGTTACCACTGGTTTTTAGGAAACGCTTCCTATTGAAGTCTATGGCCACAATCAAATAAAAACCTGGCATTCCACATCAATGTTCAATCGCTATACTGATCGAGAATGCCTTTGTTACGTCTACTAATATCCGGCGACTTCAAGAGTTCTTCATCTTCAGAAGAGGTAATATTAAAGCCCAAGAGAGATTAAAGAAGCCATGAGGTCTTTCAACCAGCAGCACCAACCTCAAGCAGAAATATGAGTTCTAGGTAGACAAACCCTCCAGCAGCAGGTCTATGATTTCACAGTAGGTGACCACCCAAGACCCCGATCAACGCCAAAGGTTAACAGAGATGTCCATTCTTTTCTACTGTCACCTAACGGCAGCAAAGGACAAGCCAGCAACTAAAGCAGAATGTCAGTGAGGTCTTCATTGTCTACAAGTGAACTTTTAACCTGCCTTTCAGGGAAAAAAAATGCTGGTCAGGAATTTTCAGTCCAATCTAATTTAACCCTGCCTTTTCTCTTCAATCTTCCTAATCCCTTACTGGGAGCAGCTATACAGTGTTAAATGAGTCATTTACCAGCAAAAATGGATGTTTGTTGGACAGTTAAAACCTCCAGCTATTGTTCAGCTTTAATGCACCGCTAATGCAATTACCGCAGCACAAGAGCATATTTTAAAGGTGCAGAATAAGTCTAATACTATACATCTCCCTGCTATTAGCGGGACCAGCAGGGGGCTGAAACGTGATGGGGAACACAATGGGGATGAATGGAAGCAACAAAGATTATGTACTAAACAGAAACCAAGGAGATATTTGCAGCAAATAGATTTACAAAAATTTTTTTATATCTTAGTGTTTACTTTCCATTTTTTATATTTTTTTGCCTATGTAGAGTTGCATATGAAGGTGAAAAATCACATTTCTTGATCAGGTCTAGGCCCTTTTTTATGTATGAATCTGCTTTAGTGGGTCTTTGCCATTACATTCTGTTTTGCTGGTCTTTTGACATTTTTAGGGTCAATGTGCTATAAATTGCAATAGCCAATCGGAAGGTAAGGTTACAGGTATAAGTATGCTAAGCAGCTAATTGGAGGATGCTGCTTTGTACATTGCTTATTAGCTTAATTCTATTAAAATTGAAATGCTGTGGCTTCAACCAGGTCAGTTCACAACATAAACATGCATGACACTTCTTTTCTCTATAGGTGGAAGAAAGACAGAAACCTGGCCATGGTACAATACGTCTTTCAGATTATGCCAAGCATTTATGCCCCCCCCCCCCCCAGCAGCCTGGTAGCCTAAAATATTTTGCTACCCACATATAATGCTCAATGGCTTCAAAAATGTAAGAAGATCAGCATGATAGTATGGCAGCTAGTATTCCTTTTACAAACACAGAGTCCTCCAAAAAAAACAATAATTTTTACTAAAACAAAATGCAACATTGACAATTTATTGTATCAATAATACAAATTATATAGAAATGATCCTGCATATAGTGAGATAAACTCATAGATAGTACAGCAAATAATGCTAATAATTAAAAAGGAAATGGACTGCAGCTCCACCTGCTGGTTTAAGGAGGTACAGAAGATGCTCTCACATGATCTTGCTATACTGGAAAATTATCTATTTTGTCCACAGTGTTGTCAATAGTCTGTAAAATATTGGACAGACCTTGTATTTGGCTTGTTTGTGTTAGGGGAGCACCAGTAAAAAAAAAAAAATAAACAATTTGAACTCACTTTTCTACGGTAATGCTCAAGACGGGAGTTACCAGAGCAGATAAGAGGGCGATGATGGGGTGGGCAGACAGTAGTTGGCTTCTATACAGGAACCAGAGATGTGCAGAATATTAAATGTAAAAGGAGACTGACAATTGTATATAGCATGGCTGGCTTTTTTCATCCAGTGTGGCCGTAATTATTACTATGCAGTATTTATATAGTGCCGACATATTACGCAGTGCTGTACAAAATTCATAGTCATGCCACTAACTGTCCCTCAAAGGGGTTCACAATCTAATGTCCCTACCATAGTCATATGTCATTATTACAGTATAAGGTCAATTTGGGGGGAAGCCAATTAACCTAACTGCATGTTTTTGGAATGTGGGAGGAAACCGGAGTACACGAAGTAAACCCACACAAACACGGGGAGAACCAGCAAACTCCATGCAGATAGTGCCCTGGCCGAGATTCAAACCTGGGACCCAGCGCTGCAAAGGACAGAGTGCCTGGTCTGAGCCACCATATTGTCTGCGGTATAGCATTCGCGGTCACAAAGCAAGGCAACCTAAACTTAGCAACATAATATTTTGATACGAATTTAATGGCCAATTGAGTTTTTTCAAGCAAAAGGTGAGAATAGTTTCACTTCTTCCAAAGCTGCCTATCAGTCAATAAGACGATTTTGCAAAAATGGGACTTCAAAGAGGATGAGATCAAAACCTCATCTACAGAAAAGTCATAATTTCCATATTACTATAACACTAAGTGTTGATATATATTATCAGTGATGGTAACCTATGTTTATATATTCAATCTATCATATGTTTAAATTGAATTTGCAGGTTAATGACAGGTT
>NC_092865.1:54004063-54269542 GCF_032062135.1 Pyxicephalus adspersus | reverse complement strand
CCATTCAGTGCTGTATTCACCAGGAGACATCCTACCCTCCACTCTGCAGTTTAAATACTGCATGGTTGGGATTTCACAAGCTTATTAAGATCAGATAGACTTTAATAGGCCCAATAAAGCAAACCGAGTATGAAAATTTAATTTTGAAAATGTGGAAGCTTAATTAATTATGTATCAGAGAAATTAATTCTTCACACCATTTAATACATACTGGCTGATTTATCAGATCTGAATATTTGGATTCTATGACAGCTGGAAATATAAAAGGGGAAAAAGCAAATTGTGATTTAATTGGATCCGACTTGGGTCTAATAGCCGCACTGTTTGCTCCAGTGACTACACCTTTTCATCCATTGTGAATTAATTAAAGGAGAACTCTGCTGTTCCTTTATAATGTCAGATAAACTATGTATCACATGGCTGCTTCTAGGTGCCACCATCCTGGTTGTGACAATAGCTATAGCAGACTCTAAGCCAGAGATTCTCGATATTTTCACCAAGAGGAACCCGTGAAAAACTGTGGTGGTTAGTAGGAAAAAATCCTCTTACATTGCCAGCCAATGGGAAAAATCTCATCCTTACAGATCGCTAAAAAGATCATTAAACTGACCTGAGAGTCACAAATCGCTCATTGCTCAAGAACCCCCTAGCAACCTCTGGAGGAATCCTGATTGAGAAACATTGCTTCAATCTCTCCAGTGACATTGTATAACATTCTCCTTTGCAGCTCCCTAGCATCTATGTTCATGTAGGAAAGTGAGAAGAAGGGTGGAGGAGCTAGGCCAGCACAGAGTAATAAGACACTCCCAGCCAAGCAATATGACAAGCAAGGAGGGAGGCGGTTGTTATAGAGAACTGACTCTCCTGGAGAAGTCAAATTTAGAGTTCAAAAGCACAATGCAAGTGAATAAAAAGGTAAAAATTTAATGGAAACAAAAACATTGCAATAGGAATTTAAAAATACTAGGTTTTTCTGTACAATCTTTTACATTGGTGACGGGGTCTCTTTAGGATGTCTGGGAATTCCTTCTCACATGCACACATTCTAAGGTGATCCCAGCATATATGTTACCAAAGACAAGCTTCTAGATAGAATAGTTTGCACAGGAGAAGTTCTAACTAGATACAGATGCATTGAGCCTGATTTAATAAAGCTCTACAAGCCTGGAAAAGATAAACTATCATGGGAGAACCTGGGTGATCCAGCAAACGTGGAATGGTTCTAGTCCAGGACTGAAATTATTTGCCAACATAGGACATGTTTTTTAAGAAACCCATTCCAGGTTTGCTGGCTCACCCTGTTTCTTCCATGATACTCTATCTTCTCCAGTCCTGGAGAGCTTTATTAAATCAGACCCGTTGTGTCCAATTGACATCCTCCCTATGTAAAATTGATCAGTCTAGGGACATCAAGTCGTTCAAAGGTCATGTGTGCACATCCTGCTGTACTATGTTACAATTGTATCCCTCCATCTTTAAACAATACAAATTAATTTCTACCTATTCTTTCTTCTGGCTACATTGTAACATCTGCAAGGCAACACAACATTCTCATACAGTGAATATTAAATTTACCTGTTTTACAAGTCAGTTAAAAGGATGCAATGCCACCCGCACTGAGCCAGACACAGTTATAATAGCACAAAGCTTTTAATGGTCTCTAGAAACCCTGATCAGAAATCCTTTGAAATGTAATTTTTTTTCCTACTGCTGCATTCAGAATATGCCAGAGAGAACCTCTAATTAAAGCTTAAAATATGCACCTTTTTATTCTGGGGGCAGCTAACGAGTAAAAACTCTGTGTAATGATGTAATCGGGTTTGTCAAAAAAAAAAAAGAGAAAGAGAAAGGGGGAGAGAGAGAAAGGACACAAAGACAGAAGGCCGGGGCAGAGTCAGGGGACCCGGGGTGACATGTCATCTTCTAATTAACTAAGTGTTCCTTTAAACTGTCAAAGTCAAGCAGACCCCTTGCTCTATCTTTTTATAAATATTCATGGGACACAGCCTGTGACTTCTGATTGCGATCCCTGAGGTTGGAGCGGAACATGTGTCTGCGGCGGTGCACAGGGGCAGAGAAAAAGGCTTGGATTGTGTATAAACACTGCCCGGGGTGCCTATTGATTTCCAAATTATTAAAAACATCGCTTGTATTGAAAATATAATTATTTCTCTGCTGCCAGAGGATGCAAATTGAGTTCTTCTGTGCTAATATGGCTGGGAAAATTGTCTCTCCTCCTCCCTACCCTACCAAATTTTAGTTTAATATATCTATTTTATAAAAACATTCTACTATGATTATTATTAACATTTATTTATAAAGCACGTATACGTACACATAGAATAGGGGCTCCAGATGGCAAACCTAATGTACCAATGCATGACAGGAGGAACGGGACCTGAAGAGCTTACAATCTAATGTTTAAAGAGGAGTAGAATAGCTATTACCCGGGTCTACTATGTTTTTTTTAAGTAGGGAATAATCAAAGCTTCTGTCAAGCTTTTGCTTTGCTGTCAGTGTCCCCCACTAGGTGGATTGACCCTTTCAAATTGGTTTGGTGATCTTTGAGACTGAATCAAAAAGTTATGGTTAACTCAAAGTTTGGAAAGAAGTTAAGAAACGGACAAACTTAAACTTTGATAATAAGTTTTATAATAACTTAAACTTTTATAATAAGGTTATACAATACATTTTTCAACAAGTATTAGGTCCCATGCTTATTATATAATCAAAGGATAAATGACCTTCGTCTATACAAAATCAATCCCTGTATAGCAAGTAAAAGCGCATAAAACATAACGCTTCTATCTCCGACGCGTTTCGTCTGTTGGCTTATTCAGGGGTATTGCGAGAGAGAGAGAGATACACTCTGTGCTTGCTTTTTAAAGACAATGAACGGAAAGACTTTGTTTTGATACACATGGAATGTATTTGGCTATTTTAAATTGGAAGTTACATTGAGCTTTATGGTACAGAAGGCCAAAATCAATCTCTGAAACTGAACACTGACAGCAACTGTAAATAATGACAGAAGAATAGAGAAGAGCATTATTTTTTATTGAGGCTCTGTTTAGAAAAGGAAGCACATGACAGGACAGATAAGTGTTATCTGCCACACCACTGCGTCTGTCAGCACCGACATCATCCTGGTTGATGTAAATGTGTTTTTCTTGCTGCTTTAACACAAGACCCCCTAAACTGGCAGGCCACAAAAGCTGAATATGTTGACTCCAAATGTCTGCAGTGAACATATGTCATGGATCAAAGGACACACTGATTAATCCTACCGAGACGTGTGCCTGTCACGTCCGTCATGCCACAATACACCAGTCACAATTACCAGAACGAAAGACTGGAGGACGTCACAGACAGCCGACTCTATAATCAAGTGTGGCCTCCGAACTGCTTAATAAAACCTTGTTACAGTCAAAGTTTGCTCAACAATGGCGTTGGCATATATGAGATTCTTGCTATGAATTTGTAAGGGGAAAAAAAGAAAGACTATGTGACCCATGACTGACACAAAATAGGACATTTTATACTGCACACAGAACCAATATATAAAGAAGTATTGTATGCCAGTTCCTCCATCTTGCTAGCACAATTTTTATACTTTTTTTTTTTTACTAATACTTTTGTATTATTTTTTTATTTTGTGATACCCAACATACAGAATACTGTTATGTAGGTGATTTTTCGTTTGTCTTTCATTTTGGCTATGAAAATCATTGTCTCACTTTATGCCAAGCACTGGGAGAATTTTTTTCCATTGTTGGAAATAACTGACCAGTAATTAAGCAGAACAAATTCTATCCTGAGCTGAGTTCTCCATAATAAATGGATTTGCCCTTTAAAAATCTATCATGGTTTGAGTAAATTTTTTGGAGTCAAAGTGGACCCATCAATTAGGGCAAGGTCAGATGTGTAGTGAGATTTTGTTGCAGTTATTGCTACCTCACACCAATGAACCAAGCCTGCTGCAGCATCTCACCCATGGCCACCCATAGGCAATGAATGTGGTGGTAGCAAGTGGTACAATATCACCAGCTTCTGCCTATTGTATAACGTTGGTCAATTAAGAAGAAGCATGGTAGCCAGGCAGTTAGCAGGATGACAATCATCATAAGTCTCCCAGGAACTGCTTTTCCCACCACCTGTACAAACAAGCCCTCATCAATTAATCAAGGACAATATACAGCAATATGATTTTGACACTCCATTTTGCATAATTAAAAAGCCACATTTATCTCCAATTGAGTGACTTTGTGTGAGATGTCATCAGTCTACTGCAAGCAGGAGGAAGTTTTTACTCAGTCTCCTTTTCCACCAGTGATGGGACTGCAATATATAGGTGAATCTTCAACTTACGGCTGAATTTTGAATGCTGAGTGGAATATTTTATTCATTTATTGAATACGCTGTGGAAACATTATCTAGCTAGAGCTACAGCACCTTGTAAAAACTCCCAGATTTGGGAATTGTTTGACATTTTAACTCACTCAATGCTCTAATGTCATTTAGGTCTCTATGGTTCACATATGATGACAGAGCTGGCGGTGACACTGCTCTGTGCCTGTCACCTGATAATTGTCTGTCATTCCTGTACACGGTGACATTTTACTGGTGTGCTGGATACAGAATACCAACAGTATACTTCTCACTCCATGGGAGCTACAGAATGGTACAAAACACCTAGGTCACAAGGTATCATTAAGTGTAAATCACATAAAACACATTTTAAAACAATGGACACTACAAAACTCATAGAAAGACTGCAGTCCTAATGCCTTAAGTGACCTATTTCTTAAACCTTTAGACATATTTATTATTATTCTTTAATAATGTAACTGTATCGGATATTATAAGTATTAAACATTGCACTGTAGATGCTGCTGCAGCCTAAAGGCTTTACTTTTTTTATGAAGTCTATAGACTCTGGGAAATCAAAGAATTATCATGGTGGTCATAATGATAACATGATCCAGAGCCATTGTGATTGATCTCCTCTTGTTGGTGGAAATGTAGGCTGTCAATGACCACCAGTATTGAGAGCCAACACTTGTGCAAAATGTTGGCTCTTAAAGGAGGGACCTTTAAAAACATACGTTCAGCAGGGGGCATCATGTTTGGGACATTCATAAATATTGACCCTGGATGGGAAAACATTATTATAAGCATAACATACAGATACATTCACATTGCTTGGCTTTAATTAACTTCAGCAATTTTCTGTTGAATTTCCCAGAAGAGTTTTCTCTTGACTGCTTGTATATGTTTTTGGAAAATGTGCTCAGTTTGTCTGCTCTACTAGCTGACATTTGGGTGATTTTTACAGTAGATTGTCACCCAGCTTTACTGATGAAAGTGTAGGAGCTTTAATAAATCAGGCCCATTAAAAGAGTCGCAGAACCAACATCAGTGTTCTCCCCAGCCCCTTTTAGCTGGGTTCACCACCCAGCACTTTTCAGTAACCACCCTGCTGTTTTTGGGTGGTTATTGAACAGTTGGATCACAATACAGTCACTGCCACCTACCTGCCAATTTCTTCTTTCTCAGCTTTAAAAAAAAAAAATTCTGGGTTGAATATTGCAACATTTATTGTTTTTTGACTTTTCACTTGATCACTATGAACCACCTCCAGTGACAATGCAGTGGTGCTGCCCATTGCTCTTGTAAAGAACAACAAAAAAGTGATCACCACCAGTGCCCTAAACCTACCCAACCAGGTTTAGGCCAACATGGTGCAATCCATCATTCTATCATTATGCTGTATTGTGAACCCATTGTTATAGCAGTGTGTACCCCTTCTTCCCCCGACTACACATGACCTTGGTGATCATCACTGCTGCTGTGGCTGATATCCATTCATGGTTACTTGTTATCAAAGCTGTTTTATCTGGTGGTTTATGCCTTGTTTAAAAATCAAAATCAAAAATCAAACCCCTAGCTACAGGACTTAATTACGCAACTGTTTTGGCAATATTTAAACAAGCTAAAACTAATTACAAATAAAATATGTTTACTTTCAGAGCAAGAAAGCCTTATTTCTCTGTACAGCATACTCGGCTAAGATTTACAGTAGAACAAAAGGGAGGCACTTATTAGCATGTCAGATAAAAATAAATTGTGTTATTACCAAACACGACTTGGGGCAGCGCTGCAAAGGCCTGTTGCTTATCATCTACTGACGCATTAATTCCCTTTAATCTTTCCCTTTTGCTACATACTTTTATTGCTTGTTATCACTATCCAACACCAACATTAACGCTCAGGCAGAAAGGCCATCAGCCGCCAATACAAATAACCTCTTTGACGTCCCTGTTGGGAGTTGTAAAAACAGCTGACAGGCCTTTAAATTGTGCAAGTTGTGAGCAGGATCTGAGATTGTTCAGGGGGGTTTGGTAACCCTTTTCTTTCGAATATTTCCTTCATTTGTAATGAGGACTGAGTGGGCCTTAGATAGATAGAGAGCTCCTTGCATGATCTATGTGGGACCTAGACCAGTCGGGATAGATTGAGTCTACATTCCAGCTTCCCGTTAGCAGACCTAAGATTAGCACCATCCTTCAGGAACCTTCTAGGAGAAGCCATTTAAGACCTTTGAAGTCCCTTGTGGCCTGCTTTACACTTCTTTTTGCATATGCCTCAGAGGTTAGCACCTTTGCAGCACTAGGTCCCAGGTTCGAATCTCAGCCAGGATTCTCTCTGCATGGAGCTTGGAGGTTATCCCTGTGTTTGTGTGGGATTCCTCTGGGTAATTCAGTTTCCTTTCCTCCCACATTCCAAAAATATGCAATTAGGTTAATTTGCTTCCCCCTAAAATTGACTTTTGTATTAAAGACATATGACTATGGTAGGGACATTAGATTGTGAGCCCCTTTGAGGGACAGCTAGGGACATGACTATGGGCTTTGTATATATATAAATACAGTGTAATATTATTATTAATATTTGCTTTTCATGTTTCAAATAATTTAAGAAAAGCATTAATGGATGTGGTCAGCTTTACACATTGTAAAGTTTCAACAATGCCTAAGGCTTGCATAGGGCTACCAATTTAAACTGCACTATTAAACTCCATGGACCATTGCTGCAAAATAAAAGTTTATTTATTACAGCCTTTTTAAAACTTTTTACCCCTGAGGAACCCTTGAAATAATTTAAATACACCTTATATTGGTGGTCAGTGGAAATAAAGCTCAAAAGAACCTTGGCCCTAAAATCCTTTAGGTCATCATCACATGGAAGATCAGTAAGCCAATGAACCCCCAGCAACCTCTTGTGGAACCATGTTTGAGAATGACTGATTTAATATAAAAGGAAGACAGAAATGCAACTGACGTTTTTTTTTTTTCCTTTTTTTATTTTTTTTTAGGCTCCAAATGAAGGTAAACAATTGCCATAAAAAGCTCACAATCTAATGTCCCTAAAATAGGCCTGTGTCACTGTTGGAGGGAACCAATTAACCTGACTATATTTTTTAGAATGTGGGAGTAAACCTAACACAGGTAGAACATAATTCAATGCAGACATTGTCCTGGCCAAGATTTAAACATGGGACCCTAGTACTGCCAGCCATTGTGCCACCATGCAACTCAAATAAAATGAAACTGCTCTGATCAAATATGACACAAAGATCATTGCCTAATAGGCCAGCACCATGGGTGGCCAACATTTTTACCTTTAATTCAGATGTTAAGATCTCCAAAATTAAGTAAAACCAACCCTTGGCTCAAGCTGAAGAGTCAGATTCAGGTCATGCAACCACCAATGTTGGATAAGTTGCTTGTGCAGTCTAAATAATGTAACACAGTGTTTTCCCCAGCCATTTTTAGCTGGGTGCTCCTCCCGGCACTTTTCAGTAACCACCCAGCTGTACAGGAACTGTATCCACCTACAGCTTCTTCCCACCCAGCTAAAAAAAACTTCTGAAGAAAAGATTGGTAATACTAATTACTAACCCATTCAGATTCTTGCACAAATGTGCAGTAGCTATGTCTTCTCAAACCAGCCTTTATTTTTCAGTGTTGTTCACTTTAACTGCATCCAGGTATATAACTGGTGGTTACATGTGTTATACTGTTTTTACCATGGCATGTTTTGGGGGTCTTCATAGGAGCTGCAAGAAATCATATGAGCCCTTATGTTTTTCAGTGAAGCTGTGAGCTAAGAAAGCTGTTCAGGCAGGCAGGAAATGAGGGATATGAGCACAAATTAAGTGTAATTAAGAATCACTTTCCCAGTGAAAACAAAACAGTCTGCTTGCAGCAGGTGGATGAAAGCTACATTTAACTGCCTGCAATAAAGCTGTTAAGTCCTCCCGCTGATGGAGAAAAAGATCTTAACTTCTTCATTAGAACTGGCAGCAGCACTCTCACTGGCCACCAGCCCATTGCTTTTAGGAGTGACGAGGGTCATTAAAACACACTCCTGCTTTAAATTAGTTGTCACTAATAAGTGTCCCTCGCTGGTGCTGTTTAGCCGTCTGCCTGTGTTATTGTGTAAGTCATCAGTTACCACTTTGTGCTGTCAACAAAATATGGGCTACATTATGCTGTAAAGTGGAATGAATTGAAGGGTCATATACAAAAAAAAAAAGAAAAAAAGGTCATAAAAAGGCAGCATTTGACCAAACTACAGGATACTGTCACTGCTGAAGATCTATAGAGAGTGCGTACAGCTGCCCAGGGAATGTCTTAGGCTCAGCTGGTCTAGTATTTAGGAATCATGGTGCTTCAAGTACATGTAAATGATGGTTTAAATAGATCTAAATCCAATCACTAAATTCTCATACTTCATATTATTTTAATGAGAATGTCAAGTTGTACTAACCACTTTCAATTTTTCCTTAAATAATATTAACAGGGTGATCTGCCATGAAGGTCTAAACCAGTTTTACTCAATCACGGTTCCATGGAATCCAAGGGTTCCTTCAGGATTTTGCTAGAGGTTCCTTGAGCAATTCGTGCCTCTAAGGTCAGTTTTAGTGACACCAATGATCTTTTTGGCTATCTGTAATGGTGAAATTCTTCCACCAGACCAGCAATACAAAAAGCATTCTTCCTACTGACCACCACACTAATGTTCTGTGAGATGTGGATAAAGTAGTTTCCCTAAGATCTGAAGTTGCTTCACGGATTCCCCCGTGTTAAAAAAGTCACAAAAGGCTAATCTACGCTTAATGGGTGAGTTCCAGTGGTGCTCCTTTGTTGGCAGTCATATGCTCCTCTCATGGCACAGTCCGTAAAAGCTGGTTTAAATCAATGGTGTATGGCCAATGTTGGAGCATGAAGGCAGGAAGTGGCTGAAGCAAAATAGCAGTCCTGGGACTGTTGGGGAAAAAACAGTATTTTGTAACAAAATACTGTAAATATCTAATACACCGGAATGTTGTCATGCTTTTTATCAATAACTCACAAATAGCTTTTCTCACAATGCACGCCTGGACATCCCAGTGCCTCCTCACTACACTGTCAATGTAAGTAAATACTTTGATCTGAAGATGATGGAGAATAGCTAGCAATAACGGATGTTTATGTTATTATTCGGAATATGGCCGTCTCAAATTGGCGGGCACATGCAGTCTTTGCTGACAGGCTCACTAGATAACACCCAGCAGGAGTATTCATGTCAAGCTGGGACAGCAAAGTCCATGTGCAACACCGATCAAGTAGCAATAGGCCACAGGGTCATTTAAGTTCCAGGGCTCTTTTAACTCAACTCTTGGCAGCTGCTGCGTTATTGGAAGTTGCTGATTGAATGATTTCTCTGGCTTCTCCAGTAGGAAATAACAAAAAGCTTCCAAATTTAGTAGTCAGGAGTATTATTGAGCCAATATGTAATCCTTTCACTACAATCATTCAGCAAGTGAAAAAAGAGTTAACATATGACATGGATAGCTAGTAAAAATAAAGATGACCCACCAAAACTAAACTTAGAACCAATAGGAGATGATTTCTAAAGGGGCAAAAAAGCCATTTGACAGAAATATAGAAATTTTTTAGCCAAATATTTTTAGAAAGTGGTGATTAGCTGGAAAAAAAATAATAAAAGAAAAATTAGAGATTACCGTAAAAAGTTTAAAAGAATACTGATCTGGACAAAAGCGTCAATCGTGGCTAGCAAAAGTGGTGATCTGTTTCTCCATTTCGCTTTTCCTGGAGTTCCCTTTTAATGAAGCCGCGGCTGCTGCCAATATTACTGCAGTGTTCAAGTCACACAGATACACTCATATTAAATACTTCATAAACAATTATTAGCTGGTCAATTTGAATGTAATACTTATAGTGTTTTATTTAAGAAAGAAAAAACCAGAACGTTGTGAACAATTTCCTTTTCCAAACAGTTTTTAAGTACCTCCAGAAAGTGCTGAAACATGGCCGCCCCCAGGAGATGTACATATCAGATCCCTCTAATAAAGTTCAGGAAATTTGAAGTTCTCATAAAGATAACAATTGTGCCAGTACAAACTGCCTGTAATTGACATTTAATTTGGTGAAATATATTATTAGGTGTAGGGACACTAAAATAAAACAAGTGTACAATGAGGAATAGTGGATACTCTGTTGTAGAATTGCTGGATTACATGAGAACTGGAATGCCTTAACTCCTAAAGTGGAACCGTATCAACTCATCATAAAGTTATCCAAAGTTGTTTGCACAGACCCCCACTAAAAGAAACAGCACTTAGATTAAAATGAAGGTTCAGCATTTCTCAGGAGTAACCAGCCTTAACGCAATCAATACTTATCAAGGAGGCAACTATAACTAATACTGCTCAGAGATCTAATTTCTTATGTCATCATAATATAAGCCACTTCGTTCTTCCATCACTTACTGGTGTCCTGGACACATCAGTGCTACCTGATTAAACAAGCGCTGCTGATCTGATTTCTCTCTTTTTTTGACTTCAGTGTTTTCATCATCTCAACTTGCTACCCAATAGGAATAGGATTTTTTTCCTAATTGTTTTTCAGGTCAAAAAATATGGTGAATCTCTCTACTGGAGGACAGAGGCAGTAATAAAAACTTTTCTATTTGTATTGCTTCTTCTGTTCCTCACTTCCTTTCCAGAGCCACTACACAAATGTTACACATCACAACTCTATAAACAACTAAATAAAAAGCAAAATCTCAATACATTTACTGTCACAATTCACAATGTGAAGCGAAAATGCTTTACTCCTTTAGAAAAACAATGTTACTAATATTCAGTATGTATAATAGTTTAAATGAAAAGTTAAGAAGGTGAAGTAATCCTTTCACTTTAATATTGACAATATTCTATTCAAATCTCCTTTTTAGTATTTTTAATTCATAATTTATTAATAAAGATCTCATCCTTTCTTCTATTTCGGTTTTCTCAACTAGATGTGTTTGCTTGGCACATCAATCCTGCAACCTACTGGGATGGCAACCTACTGGCATGGGTATGTATCAATCAATCTCACTTTGGATATCTCATGATAAAAAATTTACAGGCATCTGATCACGCCTCGTGTTCTGGGTCATTTGCTTGTGTGCAATGCCCCCCGATTATGTGGTGCCTGATCCTTAGTATCTTCAGATCAAGATGCTATCAATGGGACGGATGAGACATAAGGGAGTAGGAGGCATAAAGGAAGACCCAAACCTGCTGAGGGTGTAAGTATGTTTATTTTTTTCACTTTCACAAAAGTGAAAGGTCCTCTTTAAGTTTTAACTGTTCCTTGTTTAGGTCTCCATTTGGTTTCTGGAACATGAACTCTAATTTTCAATGTTCTGATTATTATAAAACAACCCTGCAATGAACAGATTGTATAAAACTCCAAAACCCATCTTGTCTAACAACTCAATCCTTTATTGATTCTTATCCTGCCAATTAAAAATTGCTCCTAACCATTTGCAGCCACACCACTCATAAGTATTTCAATAAACAGGCAATCACTGAACATTTTTCTATGTACAAATGTACAATTACCAGGCTGAACTTGCATGACATTAAGGCGGCATCGCATAATGTTCTGTTTAATGTGCTTAGGGTGAAAAAAAGGGGGCTACTGACGACCAAGGTTAACTCCCTCTAGCGCCGGAGGTGGCTAAAGCGTAGCACAGCGCCAGGCTCCGACAGAGAATTTCACGCTAGCTTAGCATTCATTACACCTTCTCCTTGTCTAATTTAAAAGTTTAGCAGACCCTGGGTATGGAAAACAATCTTGCATATAACTTGCTGTGATGTTCTGGATTTGAATAACGAAGGAAAAATGTTCTCTATTTCTTGTCTGCGGAAATGCCAGCCTTCAGGAAGAGTTCAGAATTAATGAAAACGCAGGCTGTTTTAAAATTAGCACTTGGATAGAAACAATTACTGCTCCTACCTATTCTGCTAGCAACAAGAGCTGCTAACTCAAAGCTTAACATCAGTGAAGTCTACAAAAATGTACAATTAATTGGCCAACGACCTGTTGGTATTCAAGATTCATGCTAGTATAGGCTCACAGCACTACAGTCATTACCTGTGCCCTTCTGAGCTGGACTGACCTCTACTGGAGGGGAGAATGGAAAGACCCAGCCTACCACGTGAGAAGGGCTATGGACTTTACAACCTAAATAAACAAGATAAATTCTTAACGCAATCAAGTAAATAGGGGACTACAAACTGTGCATAGAACCAAAGTGGTGCACAAAGTATCTATCTATCTATCTATCTATCTATCTATCTATCTATCTATCTATCTATCTATCTATCATAATAGATGTTTTTTTGTATATCATCTCTGAATTCAAACAGTGGGAAACTAAAAGGTACAAGAGCTTGGGGATATGTGGATAGGTGCACAACAACAGCTAAGCACAACTTCACAATGGGGTTTTTGAATTTATATATTTCTGTTCCAAAACAAAACTGGAGAAGCAGCTTGGATAGACTGCAAAACATGTTCCAGGTATTTTGATTTCTTACTGCTGGATAAACAATTACCTGGATAAAAAGGGAACATTTAAAGACATTTTGTTTTTCAAAAGTATTGTTTATTATTACCAGTAACTTGCCTTGTTTAATTTGGGATTTACTTGGGCTTTACCACGAGCAGGCAGAATAACGGAGTTGCAATTTTTCAGGATTTAGGCTGAATTGCAGAAAAACAGTGAATTACAGTATAGTACCCACTTGGCTGTTTGTGGGTTGTTACTGATAAATTGGATCCCAATACAAAGGCTGCCACCCACCTACAACTTTTTCCCACCTAGCTAAAAAAAAAGTGGGTTGAGCACTTTATAAATCTCCTTAAGAGAAATGAAGTTGTCACAAAGACAGGAGGGGAAATGGAAGTGGTCAGCTAAATGGAGATTTCCCCTGAAGAACATTCTTCTTATCCAAAAAAAATGGACAGGATATTTAACCCTTCTTCTACCTGTCAATCATGGCCCTGTAATGGTTAGATCACAACTGGGGTTTGATCTCTTCCATGTTGTTTAAGGTAATCTAAAACTAGTTTACACCTGGGCTTCCTACCTCAACATTTTACTCCTAATTATTACCTTTTGGTCTGATGAATTTCCTACTTAAAGAAATCTGTTCTATCTATTTAACAAGTACAAAAATATCCTTTTATATCTAATAACTTCCTCTCTCACCTTGCATAATAATCCTGAACACTAGGCCAAGCAGTGATGTTTATGCAAAGATGGTTGGATACAAGTTGTATGGCTAAATAAAGGCCATGGGTACCATAGGCACTGGATGGATTTCTTAAACAGTTCCATGCTTCCTGCTGTGAACTTTGTCCAGCTATGCAAACTTATAAAACACAACAGTCCGGTCTTAGCAAAGTTCCACAACTGTTCTACAACTGTCCCATAATGTCATCCATTGCATGTCACTTTGTACGGTACAATTTGTGCTTTCCGTCTCTCCTCTGTATTTTGTTTTTCACTTCTGCTCATCTCATTAAGTTGTAATTTTCTCTCTCGGGAGTTGCGTGATAAATATTTTATCTATGCATGCTCTAGGATATACATAAGCGGCAATAAAACTCCGGCTTATTAACATCATACAGTAAAAGCCTGGCGCGCACCGGGGAATATTTCAGACGTGTCTGTAAGTGTAATTGATGAAAGCGTTTATTGCGCCGTTTTCCTGTCCCTCTTGGAGACCCATGTGTAATTGCAAGCAAGGCGATTGCGGTGCATATCCAGTCATGTAAAGATATTTGAATAAATAAGAGCTAAGAAATAGCTCCTCTGTGGTCACACTATCTAAATATATATATTTACGCTTGCTACATCAAGTGACAGGTCCCTGTTCATTGGCAGTGCAAATTTTTTAAGACAGCTGCAAGGATAAATATTATATAGGCTGTGGGGCCTAATACAAAACACAAATATAAAATAAATATGAGGGCACTTTTACCTGCCAAAGGATTTGTTTTTTTGTCTATTCAGTCCTGAGATTTATATAACTTTGACACTCAGAACAGCTCTGTCTAGCAAAGCAGACCTGATTTTAGCTAGTAATAAGTAACATTTAAAGGTCTCACTCCTTTCCCCAGCTTGTAACTGAACACTGAAATTGGAAGAAGCTCAGTGATCAGATCGCCTCTATTAAAACAAATAATTGGCTTCTTCACTGCTTCTTCTCACTTAGTCTCAGTACTGCTTATGCAAATTCATTTTGTTACATTAAAAATGAATAATGTAATATTGGCTACAGATCTGCTTTTTCATCCTACATTAAAAGTCCGGGGTCCAAGGGTAGATATACATAGCATGGTATGTTTATTATGCAGAAAGTAGACTTGTATTCCCCTTTTTGATTTATTTGCATCAAGTCTTGACTTTTCATGACTTTTTGGCTATGTTTCACCAGCTACCGCCATCTTGACCAATGAAGATGTAGTATTTTGTAGTATTTATAAAGCACCAACGTATTACGCAGCACTGTACAAAGTTCATAGTCTTGTCACTAGCTGTCCCTCAAAAGGGTTTACAATCTAATGTCCCTACCATAGTTATATGTCATTACCAGATTCTTAGGTGAATTTAGGGAAAAGCCAACTAACCTAACTGCATGTTTTCGGGATGTGGGAAAAAAACGGGGTACCCAGAGGAAATCCACACAAGCACAGAGAGAACCTGCAAACTCCATGCAGATAATGTCCTGGCTGAGATTCCAACCTAGGACCCAGGGCTGCAAAGGCCAGAGTGCTAACCACTGAGCCACCATGCTGCTCCTTATAGCCCATGAAGCATTTTTATTGGACAGTGGAGTGGCAGCCAACTGATCCTTGCCATGAAGTGAGTCACTGGTAACAAAGATTAAGTCAAGAAGTGACACGGAAGGATCATCCAGCTATTAAATGTTGCAGACAATTTCCCTTTCTTTTTTTAAAGTTTAAACTCACCACTGGTTCTCTTTGATATCCAAAACCGCTTTTCCACAAAACTGTTGGCTGCTGAGAGAATAAATTAGGTAAGTTGATAACAGCAGCCGCGTGACAGATGAACTGATAAAGCAAAAATCATTCCTTTTTGCCCTCAGCGTAATCTTTTCAGGTTCAATAGGTAGCAGGGCAATTACAATTAAGTCTATGGCCATTGACTAACAGCGATCATTTACAGGAATAAGAGTACAGGCCTCGTGACAAAAACTGCCATGTCGCCTGACAATTACCATTTATCAAGTGACACGCTGTCCTTAGGCTATGTATTCATCAAATGAACATTGATTTAAGCCAAGGCTTGTGTAGGACCTGAACGTATTACCTTGAATTTCGACTGGGAATAGAGAAATCAAATAAGAATGATGAAGAAAAGCACAGCGGATGGATTATAGAGCCATATGCCGCTTATACTGCAAATTTTTATGTACAGGACTCTTCCAGTAACATTATCAGACACACATATGTCATGGGTCAAGTATTTATTACAGGAGGTACAGGAAAATGGATTGACTTGTTTGAGGGGAACCAGCTGTGTATTTCATTACAGTAGATCTAATATCAGATATATTTTTATCAGGCTGCACGTTAAGTAATTTGCAAGTGTAACACTTCCAGGTATATATTACCTCTGATAGAGATCACATTACTGCACCTAACCTCTAGAAGGACTGGCTCATCATTGTTCCGGCATCACCTAGAAACGCCATTTACATCTTAAAATAAAATGCCACCTGAGAAGTGACAAAATTATTTACATCCAAAGGTAACATACCTGAAAATGTTAATATGCAGATTGTGATCAATCAATGGGTAACCTGGGACTTTGTAGCCCCGGCTGTGACACTGCTGACACAAGACAAAGTTCAGGGAGGAACTTCTTCAGGTCTAATACACATGTGCCAACCTGCTGCTCATTACCAGTATAATTGGATTTTCCATTGGATCTGAAGTCTGCAAATTCTGCACAACCACATTTTGCATTTCCAGTTGGGGAGTGAGGATGTGAACAACAGGACAGCTAGGAGCTCCTGATCAGATCTACGCATTTGATCATACACTCAACACAACTTCTGGATCGGTTTCAGATCCAGGAGTCATAAACTATTTGAATTCCTTATATATGATCAGATGGAAGATGTGGCCTATATGTATTAGGCTCTCTATGTGCAGGATCGGTGCTATACGATTGTTCATATATATCGTGCATGAACGTTCGTCGTTCGTTTTCCAACGATAATAATTGGAAGTGTGTACGTAGCTTAACACTTCCAGGTATATATTACCTCTGATAGAGATCACATTACTGCACCTAACCTCTAGAAGGACTGGGTCATCCTTGTTCCGGCATCACCTAGAGTCGCCATTTACATCTTGGAATAAAATGCCACCTGAGAAGTGACAAAATTATTTACATCCAAAGGTAACATACCTGAAAATGTTAATATGCAGATTGTGATCAATCAATGGCTAACCTGGGACTTTGTAGCCCGGCTGTGACACTGCTGACACAAGACAAAGTTCAGGAAGGAACTTCTTCAGGTCTAATACACATGTGCCGACCTGCTGCTCATTACCAGTATAATTGGATTTTCCATTGGATCTGAAGTCTGCAAATTCTGCACAACCACATTTTGCATTTCCAATTGGGGAGTGAGGATGTGAACAACAGGACAGCTAGGAGCTCCTGATCAGATCTACGCATTTGATCATACACTCAAGACAACTTCTGGATCGGTTTCAGATCCAGGAGTCATAAACTATTTGAATTCCTTATATATGATCAGATGGAAGATGTGGCCTATATGTATTAGGCTATGCATTTACTACTACTTCGAATTATAACAGCCAACAGACATGAATAAGCATGTGCTACCCATTTAATTCAATTATTATTGAACTAGAATGGCCTCTCTCACATTTTTTAACATGGGGAAACCCTCAAACTAATGTTTACTTCTTCAGGGAACCCCTTTTACCCTTCTATAATTGCTACCACAGCCCACAGTACATTATCATGGTGGTCAGTGGGAAGAATGCCACCTCTACATATAGCCTTTTACATATGAGATTGTTGGTGTCAATAAAATGAACCTGAGTGGCACATTTTGTTCATTGCACAAGGAAGCCCCAGCAACCTCTAGAGGAACCCCGATTGAGAAACACAGGGCTAATAGTTGACAGATTCTAATTGGCTGCTATGGACCACACGGCCATTGTCGTCTTTGCCAGACTTCATTAATAACCCCAATTTTGTGTTTTCTTTCAGAGCTCACAAAGACACAATATTTGCAGGATTTTGAGGTTTCACAAGACTGGTGACATTAAGCGAGGTGACCTGTCACATCTAGGTCTAGTCTACTGTATGGCGGGCAGGCTTTTCACACTGAATAGCCCTATTTAGAGTTTGTTTCAATTGCAGTATTCTGCTATGCTGTGCATTTAGTGGATGAGCTACAAGAACAATGGGGGCAGTGTATATACATAACACAATGACAGCGAAATGTTCAGCAGCTGCTCTATAGAGACAAAATAAAACTACAATACATATATAGCAGTGTATAGTTGTGAGATGAATAGTACGTCTGTTATGTGGCATTATAATAGGAAATTTTTACTAATTCAGTGAATGTTGAATTCACTTTTTATGTTAGGGATTTCATGCTGAAGCAGTTGAATCAAAGTTCTGCAGAAATGACACAGGAAAAAAACTAATGGTCAGACCTGGTCCAGGGCCCAGAGAAGCCGGGTTCTGACCCATTCAAGGGCCCGTGCCTATGAGTTTTGGGTTAATAATGCTCTGGATGCCCATTAATCATTCAGAAATGTAAAAACCAATGCCTTTACCATACAGTTGACCCAGTATTTCAACCCACTTTAAACAAATCTATATGGTAATAAAAAACTTGCTTGGTAATAATAATGCCATTAACACATCTAATGGCCAGTGTTAATAGACACTTGCTTGTTCCAGGTGGGGTTGCATTCACATACAAGTCTATGGTAATTCAAAACCTACTCTAAGCAGGTAAAATGCAGTTTTGCAGGAGTCAGGCCAGTTGCACCTGTCAAATTCTGAATGATCTGAGAAGCGTCTCAAACTGATCCACTGACACAACCCAAAGGCCTTTGGCACAGCCACTATGTATTTCAAAGTCTGCTTTCAAGAGCTTTGAAACCTACTGCATGTGCTACATGATGTTGCTGTTCTGCTGCTTCCAGGTATACCGTCACATAAGATTTGATGGGAGGAAACATTTTTTGGAAACCACCTTGTTTGCCTCTATTGGAGACCAGGCCATTACCAGAGACCATAATTTCTCAAAACTGAGCCACAGCTCAGGAATGGTAAGATTCTAAGCCCTCAAAATGCCTTTGTTCCAAACAGGTGACGAGTCTTCTTCGTTTACAAACATACGCACATTATACATCAGCAGTTACAATGAACGTTAGCTGCTAAAGAAAAGCGTAGGTTGGTGGTAATTCTGCTTATCTGACATCAATACATAAAAAAAGAAAATACGTGGCACACTCTCATGCCTGCCCGATGTTCACAAAAAGCTATTTGTCAAAGGCTAAACGGCCTTAGGCTAAGCGTAGACGTTTGCGGTAGACTTATAGTCTATTTTAACTGGCCCTTAGGGACATCCGTCCTGACCGCCAACCATTGTGCTTTACATTAGACCTTTCGCTTTTCCTTTTAATTGACTTTCCACAATACGGATTGCATTGAATCGCTTTAACCCCTTCCTGCCTTCAATGCCTCTCCAATAATGACCTTCTTACTGCCATTAAAACACACACAAAGCAGATGCAATGCAAATCTAATTTTGAAGCTTGGAAAATCCAGTAACTCAATTGCAACTGTACTAAAGTTCCATTCATCAATCTCTGATCTTGCGATTCTGACTTTTCGCTGGCCCCCAACACGTGGCTGAAAGTCCTATAATCGATTTAGCAATGATTAAATACACATTTGTAACACTTGTCATTATTAAACCTTTCATCTTCATTACAGGGATTTAACAGCTGCATTAAGGGGCCACATACATAAATTATGTCTATCCCTGGGATTACAATGTATCTTGTGTGGGAGATCCTTCTATTCTGAGTGCCAAGTCTGCTCGTTTCATGAGGATGCTGATCAAAGATATGACAAAATGTATAGTTGTAACATAAATCAAATCCAGCTTTGGATGGAATGGCAGAGCTCTGTAATGTGTTTATTCCCCAAACAAGCACTTGCTGTATTGGGAAAACAAAAACCGTTGGGTCAAAAAAAAAAATCTCGTTTAATTGACTTGCCCAGAAAACGTCATCCAGGGTTATTGAGTGGCCTGCAATCTCAGCAATCCTTAAATGAACCAGACCCGGCCTGAATTGTTTCTAAGCTAAATACTGGAGAAGTAAATACTTGTGTTGGTCTTTAAATTTGATCCTTGTACCCAGCCAAGACCCTAGATCAGCATTTCTCAACCAAACTTTCACAGAACCCCAGCATTCCTGCACAAGTTGCAAGGGGTTCCTTGATCAATGAGCAATCTGTACATTAGATGAGAACAATGGTTGGTTAGATGACAACAATGATCTTTTTGGCTATCTGTAAGGGTGACATGCTGATCATTGAGATAAATGTCATCCTTACAAATAGCCAAAAAGATTATTGGTGTCACTTATTTCTGGCATTCTTCCCATTGACCACCACATTATTACACTGCAAGAGCGTGCCTAAACTAAAGTCTTTACCTTACATAAAATGGTAGACAACCCTTTTATATAAAGTAAAATTACTTTCTTTTTTTTTTGGGGGGGGGGGGAAATACAAAGAAGATTGGGTCATATACTAAGAAGACTTCGGAAGACGAGTGGAAAGGATGGAGGTATACCGCACTTCCGCCACGCAGGGCAAAAGAAGAATACAATGACAATGCGGGACCCAAACAAAGAAACCTCCCGGCTTCTGGCAGCTCCAATGGAAAAAATGCCAATCTCACACATGTGCACGGAGATCAGCACTTTTTTCTCCCCATCTACCGCAGGCTATGCCACCCAATCTTGCGCCTGCGCAGTGTGATATCAGATGATCTAGGTAAAACGCGGAAGTTGTGAAAAGAAGATGGCCAGCAATTCTTCCAAATAGTGCTGGAAGATTGAGGGCCTGAAAACAAAAGCTCCACATACAGTCTGAACAAACAGGCTACATACACAAACACATACAGGCTGAGCAAAAGGGTTCCACAAAGGTACATGTACTGATTTGAATACTGAGGAGACCCTGTCAACCATTAAAAAAAATGCTGACAAAAGCACAGAAAATCTAGCCCTTCAAATGCTCACTTGCAGAAAATTTCTTATGTTAATAAACAATGTACTTGCTTACTTGTAATGTGCGAAAAGGGACCATTCCAGGAAAAGTCAATTCTCTAGCACAGCCCGCTGCCATATTATAGCCTTCTCCTTTTCTGAGAATGTCTAATGTGTTGGTACAGAACCTTTTATGTAGCTATTGGAAAGAAGTGAAGAGGAATTCTATGACTTGATTGACAGCTCTGAGTATGCTGGGGTTGCACACATGGTAGTATCTCCCTGCCACAGCTCCATAGGGAATGAATAGGGGCAGCGGGGAGCGGTACTACCACACAAAATAGGGACAGAAATTTCTGAAGTGGAAAACTTGAAATTTTGGGACTAACCCCGTAAATACGAACAGCAAAATGTGTAATCTAATTGCCATTATGAAATGAGACCCAATGCAAAGGTGAAAATGAAAAAACATTGCTAAACTAGTGAATAAAATATGAACTGACTAAATGTTAATTCAAAGAAAAAAAGAAACATTCATTTTTGCTACCTCCTGGCAAAAAAAAAAAACATTTAATTGACAAAAATAGTTCAATACAAATATACAATTATACCCCCTATGAAGTGGTGTAATTATTGTGTGTCGTTACTCGTAGCCGGGTGAATTATATTCATCAAACATCAATTTCTTTCCCCTCGGCTAAACACATATAATAAAGCAAATTTTCTTGACAATAATGAGAATGACTAGGTGCGTACTGTTGTAATGGCAGAGAAGCAGAGTCTGCATTTAAACCATATTGGCCTGTAATTTCCTCCCAATCCAGACTTCATTTATGAGAACTGAATTGATCAAATGCAAGTTATTGCTGTATTGAGCTCTACAGAAAAACCTCTGGAAACTGAAAGGTTCGGAGATTTCAAAAGAACCTGTCATGGTGCCAAAATGCAGCCCTGAAAAAGGTGAAAAATATGTTCTTGGAGTTGGTGGTATTTTACACAGTGGTTTTAGGCATTGGCAAGTCAATAAACTTCACCACGCTTAAAATAAAAACTCTTAAAAAGTATCCTAAAAGCCAAATACACAAAAGCAGATCAGCTGCCAATTGTGCGCCGGACCAAAGCCAAAACGCTTAAAAATAGACAAATGTATAAACAAAAAGGCAAAAAACGTGACATACATTCAGAGATGGCTTTATTAAAGGGACAGATAGAGCTTTAGGAACATGTTATGGGAATGTTGCATGACCAGTCCTGCAGCTGAGACTCGGACAAACAGTCTTCTTTGTCCCCTAATTATATCGGTGCAAAGCGGAAAATTGCACAAGTTTTATAAGCCCATCTGCCCCCTTCTTCCAAAATGACCTGTCCGTATTAATATGGCCGAGCGTGTCTTTAAGGCAGCTCTTTGCTACATTATAGCTCCGCTGAGCATTGCACCATCAAGATTTTCTACCCAGGCGGTTTTATCACGTCTGCATTTAATAGGTCCTGTCAGACTTGAGGTGGACACTCCTAAATCTTCTTTACGCTGTACGGTAATAAATGGTGTTATTAGCTGGCGAAGCACAGTGTCTTGTTTTTTGGCAAACAAAAGTGTGCAGTGTATGAGGGCAGAGCAGAGGTGGCGCCCTGACTGCAGTCTCTGGTTTCACAAGAATTTGCTTGGCCTCCATTGTAAGATTCATGTCTTCCTGCGTATAATGGCACCATCCGTTCAATGTGAACATTTTGTATTTACAAGGTTAGCCTTGTTCCAAAACTATCATTTCAGATTTTAAACCAACTGACACTTTCCTATAAACTATCATGGCCAAACATTTGTGGCCAATTGAGTATCACATCTTTATCATGCTTGTTTAACAATTTCAAAACCATGGGTTTTATTATGAAGTTGGCCTTCCACCCAACATTTCTGACTCCACTTTTCTAGGATAGTTTTCCAAAAATTGGGAGGTTTTTGTGGGACTTTTTGAAACATTTGTGAGATCGGGAACTGATGTTGAACACAAGGATCTGCCTTGCAATCAGTGTTACTATCCTAAAAGTGGCCAATAGTACTGTACCTCCCAGCTCCTTTTAGCTGGGTGCACCACCCGGCACTTTTCAGTAACCACCCGGCTGTTTTTGGGTGGTTACTGAAAAGTTGGTTAAAAGTACAGGGGCTGCCACCCACCTACAGCTTCCTCTGACTCAGATTATAAAAAATTCTGGGGATAATACTGCATGGTGTAAGGTTCAGAGCTCTGTGTGGGTCAGTTACGTTTTTCATATCAAACTCATGAACCCATGAGGTCATGGAGGTGACTTTAAGCACTGGGGCACACACATGCTATAACAGAACAGGGCCTTGTCAGTTTGTAAGCCCACAAATGTCTTTGAATGCTGTAGTTTTCTTCACTGGACACACCTGGATAATAAACATTACGGAGGTCGGCATACTCTTGGCCAAATAGTAGATTTTTAGGTGAGGTGTTTACAAGCTTTTAGCCATATACTAAATGTAGGAATTACTGCCGATGTACAATGTGCGGATTTCTTGTTTGGTAGTCTTAATCAGCGAGAAGGTGACGCCATTGTACATTTTCAATGCTCTCTCAACCTACCATGTGCTAAAAAAATCATTTTTCACAGACTTCAAAGCTCAATCAGATGTATGTTTCGAATTTGATTTGGAACAATACTGCCTGAAAATTACTAGTGTGTTGTCTCTTTGACCAACCTGTAGTACTCCGGGAATCCTTTATCATGTAATAAACTATATGTGAAGTATGTTTTTTTTGTGTCCCTTTGGGAGACTTTTATTAATTCTTTATCTCAAGGCTTTATAAAGCTCAATACAGGAGCTGAGAAAAAATTCCTCAAAAGCAAGGTGAATACACTTAGAAATGCCACATTGGAACTCTTCTCGACTCAAAACATGAAAACATTTTAACAGATGCAAAATCTACAGACTTTTATGCCCATTCCCCAAAAATATAAATTATTAGGAAAGAAGTATTATTGTTCAAACACAGAACTAATCTTTTACGTCTAATGCCAGACTTTTCCTATCTCTCTTGGTGGAGAGCACTTGTTTAACAACGGTTTAGCCATATAAACTGAACCGGATCTTTACAAAACATTGATCCAAAACAAGCAATAAAAATAAAATTGAGTTAACGGCCTGCGTGTCACTTGCTCTGATCCATCCCTGTATATCATCCAACCTGCTAACTCCTTCATTAGAAGACTTCATGCACTGTTCAGGCGTACAGCAAAATCAATACCCTGCCCGCCACATGCTGACATATTGGCTCCGACCGAGATGACTTAATGACTCAGTTGTATATGTATTCCGAAAGTCAATTCAAGATTAAAGTGAAAGAGCCACAAAACGGAGAAGGATTTTAAAGCAAAGCTTAGGATGACTGTAAACTGTTTGAGGATGGTGAGAGATTATCCATTTTTTAGACATCTCTTGACATAAGACGTTGCTTTCTGATCTTTTAGGAGATGATTCACCCAACCAGAGTGAACTCCAACCCAAAGTAAACTTATTCTGTGGATCTATAAGAAAATCTATTCAGCGGCTCAAATCTCTGGATATAGTCATCAGTTTCCCCTAAGGGTAACCATGGTTTATGCATTTTTTTTTTTTTACACATGTGATAGCAATTTACTATTAATGTAATACTTATTACTCCATGACAGGTCCTCTTTTACCCCATTAAAGGGCACATTTACCAATAGCTCCTATTTAGACACAAGCTCTCATATAATCTACCTCTTCTGTCAGCTCATTTGGCTATGATGAAAAGCACCAATAAAGGCATCCTACGCTGCATATATATTAAAGGATCGGTTTATATTCTCTCTGCTATTATCCTGGAACAAAAATAAACTTTTATGATTCAATTTTATGACCAGAAAAAAGTATTAAAAGTTATCGGTGGAATTTAATGTTCTGACATTTTCTGGAGATGAGGAAAACAATCTTTTTTTTTATACTGTGAGCATTTTGCAGTAAAACTGCACAGGGGATTCAACCACAACACCGCAGTAAAAGTAAAGCTCCGGTTTTCCAACCAGCCGACTATACATGCTTAGGATAATGATTACAAGCAGAGGCAGCGCATTGTTTTAAAGCAACGCAATACATGCAAAGGGGTCACATTCTACCTGCCCAGTGCTTTGCTTTTACGCTTTAGGTACAGCTGTAATGAACCAGGCAGCTGTTTAAAATGACTTTAATAGCCATAATCTGGTATTCCTAGAACACTAATGCTGGGCTGTGTGAATATGCAAACTGGAGTTTTAAATCCGAGCAAGATAGCCGTTGTAACAAGACACAGACGTAGCTCATGTAGCATGTAGAGGTTGCAGAGCCTGGCACTCAGAGCTGCAAAGAAACAGATATCAGAAGATACAGAATAAATATTTTAACTCATTCTGTTATGAGAGAACTATGGGATGGCATTGCTGACCTATCACTGCAGAATGTTAGTTTCCATTGAGTCCACAGGCATCTGTATGCTTTAGGCTGGTTTTAAATTCCCATTCAAGTCAACCGCCATGCAAAGTGCTCTTGAAGTAGGTCAACTGCAGGTCAATTGCACCAGTGGTGATTTCAGAAGCATCTCAAACGAATTTCAAATAAATGTCATTGACAAGTCCAAAACTTGTCAACAAAAACCCTTACTGTCATGCTGATGCTTTGGCTTCAATGTTCTGAGTCTCTGAGCTGCATAAATCACAATGCTTTATTACATATGTATGTCAAATATAGGCTCCATGTTTGTTTTTCAGAATCAGACAAGGAATTTGCAAAAAACAGAAAAAAAACATAAGGGTGCACCCCCATTTAGAAGCATGTGTTAGAGCTTGCAGAATTTGGCTGCAAACTGCATTTTTTTTTTTAGCTAGGATCCAGGGCTGCCAATTAGGGGGAAGGAGTACTTTTGTACTGGGCTCTGATCAAAGGAATTTAACTTTTGCAATGCTGAAACTTTAAGGGTTCAGGAAGTTTACCCGATATGGAGGCCAGAAGTTCCTGATGGCGATCCTGCTAGGGTGACTCAGGAGCCTCCAGCTAGAATCCAGAATCCAGCTAGAAGTTTGGCGCTCGTCCAGTCCCTGCCTTGCTTGCTATTTGTTAGTAAGGCTGCCCATCACATTCAGGGGGCGATATCGAGGCACACGATGTAGGCCAAATCACCAAACTTCAACTGAAGGTGCCATTCCCTTAATGCAGCATCAAAATGCAAAACAAGGATCTTTAGGCACCAGTACATTCTGCTGCAGCACCAGTGAAAGTGTATTATTATGAACAGCAGTACAATTTAAAGTTTACTCCAAGCAGATATAAAAGATACCAATTAATGAAGTTTAGTAATTACTATTATTAATATTACATTAATTTTTAATAAAAGCAGTGCAAGTACCTACATTTGACTTGTACAGCAAAACTGAGACTGCTTCAAGCAGAAGCAGCACATAGAATCAGTTGTGTTGCAGTACAAAGAGTATGCAGATAGAGTGATAAATACTATCAGAGAGAAAAATAATCAGTTCTCTGCTTCTTCTTTCACTGTCAAGTCTCAAGCTGCAAGAGGAAGCCGAACTGTAAGTGTTACAGCAGAATAGGGAAATTGGGTTTCCTGCCCACCAATAGGGGCAGCGCTGTGTGGCAGGGGTGTGGTGCAGCTAGATCACACCACACATCACAGGTCATTGCGTTCTGGTGTGTGGTGTAAATGCAATGTGCTGCAATGCATTATTAAAACATACTGCACTGCTTTCTATTATTAAAACAATTTACATTTATACTGCAGACAAACAGTACAGCAGAATGAAACGTGTCCACACCAACGCAATGTGAACCAAAGCCAGAGGACATAAAGCAACTTGCCTGGGTTTTTGCTTAATGCAGCCCAACAAGCCCAAGCCTCACTTAGCACTGGATGAATAAAAATCTGCTATTACCGCTTCCTTATTTTATCTGTGCTCGCCCAGAGTTCAGCTTTAAATATGCACGACTGTATGCATTTTCTATTAAATAAGAGGTCTACAGGCTGAAAGATAAATGATATTTTCCTATTCATAGGAGGAATCTCGTGCTTCTTCCTTTACTCCAGGCTGAGAAAATAAACATTGCTTATTCTGCTAAACCAACCTCAGCTCATCCACAAAAGTCTCCTAATTAGAGGAATGAAATTATTGTGTAAAGAGGCGCAGCGGAGGGTGAAGAATAGGATTATTCCTTCCCATCGAGCAGACATTTGATGTATAATGAATTTGTAACACCAGGTAAATTGGTACCTATGTTCCCGGCCTGGGCCGTAATGAGATTATCAGCGGCATCTGACAGGAGCTGCACAGTCTGCTCTGCATTATGTAAATCACACAGCTGCATTTCACCCGGCCCGGCCTCTGCAATAAACGCCAATGCTGATAGGATCGTGTCATTCCATGGGTATGCCTGGGGAGGAAATATTTATAGGAGCTTCTACATGTATGTAATGAGCTCTAACTGCATTTATGTGATACAGATAGCCCCAGGTATGAAGAATCTAACGAGAAAACTAACCAATCACCTTCTCCCTACACACTGACCAGAACCAATTATTGCATAAACAGGAGATAATACTATGAGATGAGAAAGCTCACCAGGCCTGGAGAAGAAAGTTTTTATTTTTATCATGTTACTTTAGATCAGGAAACACCAATTAATGAAGTTTAGTAATTACTATTATTAATATTACATTAATTTTTAATAAAAGCAGTGCAAGTACCTACATTTGACTTGTACAGCAAAACTGAGACTGCTTCAAGCAGAAGCAGCACATAGAATCAGTTGTGTTGCAGTACAAAGAGTATGCAGATAGAGTGATAAATACTATCAGAGAGAAAAATAATCAGTTCTCTGCTTCTTCTTTCACTGTCAAGTCTCAAGCTGCAAGAGGAAGCCGAACTGTAAGTGTTACAGCAGAATAGGGAAATTGGGTTTCCTGCCCACCAATAGGGGCAGCGCTGTGTGGCAGGGGTGTGGTGCAGCTAGATCACACCACACATCACAGGTCATTGCGTTCTGGTGTGTGGTGTAAATGCAATGTGCTGCAATGCATTATTAAAACATACTGCACTGCTTTCTATTATTAAAACAATTTACATTTATACTGCAGACAAACAGTACAGCAGAATGAAACGTGTCCACACCAACGCAATGTGAACCAAAGCCAGAGGACATAAAGCAACTTGCCTGGGTTTTTGCTTAATGCAGCCCAACAAGCCCAAGCCTCACTTAGCACTGGATGAATAAAAATCTGCTATTACCGCTTCCTTATTTTATCTGTGCTCGCCCAGAGTTCAGCTTTAAATATGCACGACTGTATGCATTTTCTATTAAATAAGAGGTCTACAGGCTGAAAGATAAATGATATTTTCCTATTCATAGGAGGAATCTCGTGCTTCTTCCTTTACTCCAGGCTGAGAAAATAAACATTGCTTATTCTGCTAAACCAACCTCAGCTCATCCACAAAAGTCTCCTAATTAGAGGAATGAAATTATTGTGTAAAGAGGCGCAGCGGAGGGTGAAGAATAGGATTATTCCTTCCCATCGAGCAGACATTTGATGTATAATGAATTTGTAACACCAGGTAAATTGGTACCTATGTTCCCGGCCTGGGCCGTAATGAGATTATCAGCGGCATCTGACAGGAGCTGCACAGTCTGCTCTGCATTATGTAAATCACACAGCTGCATTTCACCCGGCCCGGCCTCTGCAATAAACGCCAATGCTGATAGGATCGTGTCATTCCATGGGTATGCCTGGGGAGGAAATATTTATAGGAGCTTCTACATGTATGTAATGAGCTCTAACTGCATTTATGTGATACAGATAGCCCCAGGTATGAAGAATCTAACGAGAAAACTAACCAATCACCTTCTCCCTACACATTGACCAGAACCAATTATTGCATAAACAGGAGATAATACTATGAGATGAGAAAGCTCACCAGGCCTGGAGAAGAAAGACCAGACAAAGAATTTTTTATTTTTATCATGTTACTTTAGATCAGGAAACCCAGAGACACACACACACACACACACACACATATATATATATATATATATATATATATATATATATATATATATATATATATATAGCCACACTCATATAAAGTGTTTCAAGCTATGTAGGTTCTAAGAAACTAGAATTTCCAAAATGATAGGCCAGAATATATATGCTTCAGCTGCTCTAATGACAAGTTTTTTTTAACAACTCGACCCAAACCCTAAAATGATATTGGGGAAAATTAACAGATGAGATGATGAGATTATGAAAATCTGAGGTTATAGACTATGTGTTTTAGAGTTCTAATTGTAATGAGGTTTTCATTCACAGAAGTATTGGATTAAAATATTTTGAGTGTTATGAATGACAAATACTGGAATATTTGTATGTAAACAGAGAGATAATTAAATTCTGCATGATGCAAGATGTCATCCAAATAAGGAACAAGACTGCCATCTACTGGCAATGATTGGAACTAGAATTTGGGGCCATGTACATAATATTAATAATTCCTTGCAAAGCTTTTACAGGGATGGTTGTGGTGCAATTATCACTTCTTAACTGCGTGTAGTCAGCTTCCTACAACCATGTAGGTGTTTGTCTGTAGCCGTTGGCGGGGATTTAATAGCAGAGGTCAGCCATATCTAAATTGACCGCCAGATGTTACGGAACACAATAGTCAGCTGCATTATATGTTGTTTCTTCTCATACAACTTTATTCAATGCCTCATATTGAAAATCTAGATGTAATCCAGCTAGACATGTATCCCCAGCAGCATATGTGAAAGTAGAGATCTACCATGGTGGTTGGCATTCTGACAACAGCTTCTGAAATATACCTCTATGGGCCTAAATAAATTAAATCTCTCCAAGACTGGAGAAAACAGACTATCATGGGATACCATGGGTGATCCAGCAAACCTTAAGTGGATCAGAGTAAGAAATTCAAAACTAATTCAAATAGCATTTCCAGGTCGTTACCGTAAATGGCCACCAGGTGGCAGCCTGGCAGCGGCCTTGAATGCTTTCTTGCTGACCCAACATTATAACAGCCTGAAGATGGAATAAAAGCCAACCAACCATATATGAATCAAAAACTTCAGTCATATAGCCAAAAATCACAGAACATGTAAGGTGTTATCAGGCAGTAAAAAAAGTCATTTTTTCAGCATAACATTGTAACTGTGTCTTGTTACAGGCAGCTAAGGTGAAAAGTCTTATATGAATTACATTAAAAAAAACACATTGGTAATGGTTTCTCAGAAATAATAAATAAATGTCACATTTTATTTAGTTGAGCTTGAAGCTACGTACACACTTCCAATTATTATCGTTGGAAAACGAACGACGAACGATCCTGCACGATATATACGAACGATCGTATAGCACCGATCCTGCACATAGAGATAACGACACGATCGTTCGTAGATATTGTACACACAATAGATACGATCGTTTGAGCGATAGAGGAACTATGTGCACGACAGGAAAGTGAACGAACGTGCGTTCATTACGCATGCTCAGACCATGGACGATCAACGAACGACCGTACACACGAACGATGTTCAACGATCGTCGTCCAATCCGATCCGCCGGTCCGGTCGTTTGTTTCCAGCGACTTTCCTCGTTCGTCGGCGTCGTTGGTTACTTTTTTACGAACGATTTTTTGCCCAATCGATCGTTCGTCGTTCGATTGGAACGATAAAAATTGGAAGTGTGTACGCACCTTAAGTGTAACATAAAAGGTGCTGTGCTAATTTTTGGACCCTTGCTATCAACAGCAGAACAATGGCAGTTGAACGAACACAAGTAAAGAGTGGTCATGTGATCTCATAAGTGTTTTGGAATTGCTTGCACTGCTATTGAACATTAAGTCGTGTTGGCCTTAAAGCGCAGACTAAAGTCATTAAAGTGAAATATGGAACTTGGAAATTTACTGCTAACAAATGTGCGCCTTTACCTTTGAACATTTGTGCATGGAAGGTACAAGGATGTTATTAAATCGCTCCTTGGTGCTTATTAAATCTGCATCATGATGGCTCTGCTAAACGTCCATGAACTGAGCCAGCCGCTCCTCTACACAGACAGGAAACACCTGGTCCATTCTGCTGCAGCCCTACCAGGGAAATGTTCTGAGGGTTTTAAAGAACTTCAATCTGGACAGCTATAAAATATTCACCCTGGCAATCAGAACCGAGATCCAAGGCGACCACCATGACCAGGCTTACCAGTATGTCAAGGTAAATAAAGAATTACACATTCAGCACATTACTGCATCATATGAATAATTCCATGTTCTATCCTTGTAAATATTCTGCAAGTTGTGGGGAAAGGTTTGCTCTTTCTTTTTTGACAACACTATGAACCTGATTTATTAAAGCTTTCTAAGACTGGAGAAGATAGACTATCATGGGAGAACCTGGGTGTTCCAGCAAAATGGAATGGATCTGGTCCAGGAGTAAAAACATTTGACAACTGATAGCAAAATGAAAAGTTGGGTCACAATACAGGGCACCGGACAGCTGGGGCATAATACAAAGACGATGGGGAATATTGGGGCATATTTAGAGGATCCGCATTAGAAAAATGGCATGAAGCATAGGGGGTGATAGAAAGCTGAAAGAACTGTAGGGGTTACTGGATTCCTCTGGAAACACTAAATGTCATGCACTATTCTGCCTACAACTTCTTCTTCCCACCCAACTTAAAAGAATACCTGCCCCTTTTCTGGAATTATGGTTTTATAGCTGGACCCCCCTACTTCATACACAGTACAGCAATCCAGGTTACACAGTACAGCAATCCAGGTTACACAGTACAGCAATCCAGGTTACACAGTACAGCAATCCAGGTTTACAAAGCTTCAACTTTTTACTTTCACGGTATTCCAATCAACAGTGCTGCTCAGAAACAATGATGGCTGTTGTATACAGCATTGTGCAGAGGGGTGTCAGACCGCTGTGCTGTTTGGAGCAGCGGTCTGACTCTCCAGTGTGGTGTCCGCACTGGGTATTTCTTTTTATTCTTCCTGCATCACACTAGTACAGTAAAAACATAACTTTACCTTTGTTTCTGTTCCATGTAAATAATGAACCACCAATGTAGTTTAAACACAGAAGGAATTTGCATGTGTTTATTCATAAGATATTTTAATAATTGATCCAGACACATAAATAGTCGCCTGTAACTATGATGGATTGACAGGTACACATTTTAATGTTTCAGGAGATGGGTGTGCTCTCTGCCAGGACTGTTTCCTGTCATCTCTGACCTCTCGCTAATTCCCAGCAACAATCAGCAGAGTGATTAATGTGATGGTGTTTAGACGGAGATGAATTGTATGACCTGCGATAAGTCAGCCTGCGATAAGACCGTCTGCAAACAGTGGCCTAAGCACTCAGAATAACATGTTATGTGTTTAAAAAAAACAAAAGTAGGCCAACAGTGTACCTACACCTTTAATGGAAATAAGACAGAGAGAGAGAGAGAGAGAGAAGAGAGAGAGAGACAGAGAGAGAGAGAGAGAGAAGAGAGAGAGAGAGAGAGAGAGAGAAGAGAAGAGAAGAGAAGAGAGAGAGAGATAGCAGCGTCTGTATTCTCTTGGTACCGGTTAATGTTATTCCTATTGAATTTCATTTAAAGGGAAGCTCCAGACTTTTCTCCAATCTTTATTGCAGAAGTTTCTATGTTCTGAAAAATTCTGACTGCTTCCAAAAATCAACCATTGCTAAAGGCTGCCATTGGCTGTCTTGGCTGTCTGGAGGTAGTGCTGGTCCATGTGGAGAGAGGCCACTGTAGTGTAGGTGATGCTGCAGAGGTGCCACCAATGCCACCTATAGACACCATTAGCAGCCCCCACACTAAATAATAGCATCAGCTGTGTTAACAAGGGCCTTAACCAGGCTTTATTATTATGCAAATAGTTCACTTTAAAACAACACAAGGGAAGGTCTTCCATAGTCCAGCAGAGAAATGAGCAGGGCCGACAACATTGCTTATGGGTTCAGTGCAGCATTGTCACTGGATCTTTTCTGATTGTTTCCAGCATCAGATTAATAAATGAGCACTGTGCTGCTCTGTCCTATGGAGAGGGGGAACGAGTGGCATCTGGCTTGCTCTCCTCTACAAGAAAGCACAGCGGTCATTCCTGATTCATCATTCTGTCCAATCAGATTGATGCACGACTTCAGGGTGCTTCACAAGTCAGATTTTCTTCCTAAATGAGCATGACCATTTCTTTCAGGCATTATCTGCCATGTATATGAATCTTTCATTTCTAGCAGGACTAAGAGGTATCTTTCTGTACTTGCAACATTTTGAGGTGCTTTTCTTTTTTATTTTTTGAGAAATCAATGGAATACCCCCCACCCCCCTTGATTAATTTTCTGGTTTAATTGTCTTCTTTTTTTGGAGGTCCCTGTAGTACTGACTATTACCTATCAGGACAGCTGTCAATAAAATGGTGCCTTTCTATCACTAGTAGACTACATACATGCTTGGTTAGAAAAAACAAAGAATTTGAGGACCTTATGTCAACATTTTTCCACTTAAGTGTCCAGGTTTTCCTTTGTATGTATGCTGACTCTGATTGCTATCTTAATGAGTGTATTCTGCAGACTCCCTGTGTGATGAACATACAGATATCTCACAAGTTGTCTAAAGGTAAACGCCAGCCTGGCCAGTATGAAGAATCCTTAGAGGAGACCATATTCTGCCATAAAATACTGCTGTTAAAGGTAATGATAAACCAGACATATATATCTGCTGGTGCTAGGGGTTTATGGGTAAAGTTAATTAGTAACAAGGAAACCTAATGAAACAAGAGGGCAACGTAATTAAAAATGTCTTTGCAATAAATCATTTGTTTTACTAGTATCGCCGCTGAATGGCTTTGTAAGTTGATAACTTTGAATTGGTCCGATCGATGATGTAAAATAAGTGTTATCATATATAGCTCATAGGCACAAGCATTCAATCTAGGTAAATATACAGATAAAATACACATTTGGTATCTGTCAAAGGGTTTGTACCCAGTTTTGAGTTGTGCACAGTCCTGTCACACAGCACAGACCTGTCTGGTGGGGCAGGAGACCTTCTCTGTGCTGTACAGGTCTTGTCGCTTCCCAGTGGAAAGCCGTGATTTACTTAATTAGGAGGAAAATAGTTGCAAATGCAGTAAAATGCAACTTTGTTGTAAAGTTACAGCCATAAATATATCAAAATTTCAAAAAAGATAATAATGCTGCAAGTTGCAAAAACACTTGGAAGAAATCACAAATCAATCTTACGAGACCTAAATGAAACCAAGCACATCTTCATGCTGTTCCCACATGATCGGGAAATTCAACAAGGACTTAATTTAAAAGAACATTTCTGCCCATGGCTGAAACTAATAAAATTCTGTAATTTGGTCTGCCATTTTTATTTGTCGTTTGCAGAGAGGAAACCACCCATGACCACATGAAAGAGCCCAGCGCCTATAACGAGAAAACATTTGTTTCCCGATGGCAATTAATGCATTAAACCAAATTACCACTTAATATTATAATGAGGATTTACAGAGCAGTGAAAGTAGGAAGTCGTGTGATACAATGCGGGGCATTAGAACATAAAGATTGGAGAATTAGGGGGTCAGTCTGCAGGTTAGAAAATGGTGGGGGATCTTGGTACTGGAAGATATATACCTAGGGTAAGTGAAATAAAAATTAAAGGAAAATCAATTGATAAAGTAAATCCAATAGGAAGCTCCTATGGTCCGGTGGTTAACCCCAGGTCCAATGATGAGAAGGGCAGAACATCATACACATGTATGCCATAATAGAGACTGGCAGCCAAGAAATACCAATAGGAAACCAAATGGAGGGGTTGCTGAAGTACAAAATTAACAATAGATTTACTGGTGCGTGCTAGGCCTAAGTGAATGGAGAACAGAAAAGAGAGAAAATAAAAGGAAAACAGGTAATTAAAAGAAGTTCAGACAAATCAAAGTAAAGTGAAACATTGCAACATAAACATAAGAAATAAAAAAAAAACCCAACGGCCTTTGGTCTTTTTCTGCCATCATTCTTCTATGTTTCTATGCAACAAAGAAAATAATACAAAATAACTGCTAAAAGATGAAAAGGAAAACTATGAGATACGTTTGACAAAAATGTAGACCTAATTATTGGCTCCAAGATTTCGAGAAGAATTGATCATTCATTGCTCAGAATCTGAAGCAGCCCTTCTTAGTGTGAATTACTCCTTATCTGCCTTTGTAAAATCCCGGCCGCTTTGAAATTTTAAACCTGCGATTTTCTAGAAAATTAGAGCATGCATCTATACGTCTTCATCTGAATTAACTAATCGACCTGGAAGTAGCGATCAGGAAAATACAAGCTTTACTTTGAATGTGTTCCCAATGATTTCTCAAATACCCTCCCCCAAATACGTAATATTCTTCCTGGATTAGAGACAATCCAGGCAGCTCGCTGCTGATTGAGTAACGAGGACCAAATAGGAAAGTATTACACCACTTTCCAATGTACAAAATATGTTTTCAAACACTAATCTTCAGGCCTAATTAACAAATTAGCTGGATCTATATAGATCAAGTAACAGTCAAGGAAGCCAGTGACCCCTAAAACAGGGATTAAACCAACACAGAGCACTAATTTCAGAGCAGTTGCTTCAGATGCAAAATACTGTCAGGTGTGCCCCTGCAGGTCACGAACTACGAACTACGACTTTATTTAAGGAAGACAAGGCTCTGGGGGTTTGTGCTGGATTCTTTGATGTGAGAAAGGTTATTCATGAACACGAAGGAGGGGATTGCGGGGTTGAAATTTGCCCAGAGAAGCCTGTGAACTTTCAGGACTTTTGACAAGTAACAAGATGGATCCTCATTAAATCCAAGTCTGTAGGATGTTTTCTTTTTTTCCCCTAAAGAAATAATTTGTAAAAATAGGTTTTTGTAGTTCATATATATGGAATATGAGCAGTCCAGTACAACTGACTGGTTCTAAATTATTATAATTATTTCACAGTATATAGTACCAACATATTACACAGCATTGTACAAAGTCCATAGTTATGTCACTAGCTGTCCCTCAAAGGGGCCCACAATCTAATGTCCCCACTCAGTCTAAGGTCAATTTGGGGGACACCCACGCAAACACAGGGAGAACCTGCAAACCTGGGACCCAGCACTGCAAAGGCCAGAGTGCTAACCACGGAGCCAACATGCCGATTGTTCCCCTCTCAGCCTGGGATCTGCAGTACAGAGATTGCAAGAAGCCAATATAAAAATGTATATTGCTTTTTTGTGGCAATTCATACATTTCGTACATCGCAATTGTACATTTCGATTTTGGTGGCATTCAGAATAAATGGCAAAGCGCATTTAAGCATTGTTTTTATGCCTTGCTGTTACTGGGTCAACACACATTTATGAATCCAGCCTAAGGCTTCGTACACACGTCTAACGGATCCCCTTCGATAATTGGCTCAGGGCCGATATCGGATGAGAATCTGGTGTGTGTACAGCGCCCGTCAACCATCATCCGAGCAACCGTCCTGGCCGATCCACGAACGATGGGCGAGGACCGATCCTAATGAAAGTGAGAGGGTAAGCGCACAGCAGGGTGCGGCTCCATCATTCTCCCCCTCTCCATAGAGCAGAACGGTGCTGTATGTACAACACTTGTTCATGCATCGTGCAGTCCTTAATCGCTGGAAAGGATCATGAAAGATCCTTTCCAACGACAATTATTACACGTGTGTACCCAGCTAAAGAGTTCCAGAAGGGGAGACTTTATTTGATACTTGCCTGCTATTTAATCATTGACGTATCTGTGTCTGACTTTTTCTGTTGTAGTTTCTGTTTCTAGTTATGTCATTATCTTACCCTTTGCAGAGAATAACATACTATAATATAACAATATAGTATAATTGCCATCATATTAAAAAGGCAAAAAATAAAACCCCATTTGGAAGCCAATAAGTGATGGGGCTTCACAGCTAAATTTCTTAGGAAGCCCCTTCTCTCATTTATTCTCAAAGGCAATTCTTGTTAGAAAGAAGACCATTTGTTTACATAGAAATCATATAAATGTTTGTGTTTGTATAAATTTTATCCAAGTGGGTTTGTTATATGGTAACCTCCCAGGCAGTTCTGGGCCCCATAACAGTTGAATGGCCTGCTATTAGCTGTCATGACCCCCTTGACCCCAACTACCCAAGCTGGGCTGCAGATGAAGGTGGTGGAAGTGAGAAGCTCAGATCAAATTTCCATGTTTTCAGAGAACATAAGGGAATCCACCGAAACTAGTGTAATCCCTTTATACCATATAGTTAAAGGCAGTACCGGAGGTGCTACCAGCTATGCAACCCAAAGCAATGTTTAGCAAAATCCTGATGAACAAGAGCCAAAGTGATTTCACTAGTTTCCCATGAAAAACTTATGGTCTAACACAGCACTCAGAACACAGTACAGGACAGAGTACTTGAGAACTCGAGAACAATACCCTAAAGTAAGCCTTGCTTTCATCATTTCCATGTACGGTATATGTTTTTAAGGGTATATTGTTGGACAATTGCTCCTTCTATAAAAATGGTCTATAAAATTCTCCATATTTTGCTAAGGCGACTGTTTTGGTGTGCATTTCCTGATCCATTACATTTCCTTCACTTGGTGTCCACAATTTGGTATCCTTACAAATAAGTCCACTTCCTATCCACACACTATGGAACCTTTACATTACATGAATAAAGCCATTTTTTTTACAATTTTTTTCAGGTCAGAAGAAATTACCTCTTGGGGTTGTATTATATAGGTATATGTAGAGGAAAAGTACAAAAACTGGCTAGTTAGTCTTTTAATCATTTAGTGCTATTTTAGCAATTGCAAGATTGCAAATCACTGATTTAACCAATGTATACATAAATAAATGAACTGGCTTCGTCAGACGGGTCTCACTTTAAATGTATTAACTACAGCTGCTTAATAAAACCACTGAAAAATTTGGAAATCCTTCATTACAAGCCTCTCCCCCACCTACACTTCATAGTTGTACATGATTTCTGCTGACGCAGTGTCTGAGGTCGACCGTTGCTGCCCCCGTGGCAATTTTTAGTAAGAACATAGATAAAAAAAAAAAGGATTAAAGCAATAAGTCACTGTGAGTCAGGATGGACAGCAGGAAGCTGGGGGTCGTTTTTTTTACAAATGGCAAAATGTTCCTCTATTAGGTGAAATGTATCTGTAATAACATAACAGAGTCTGGCTTCAGCTACCTCTTCTCTTCTGAAATTGAAAGATACCTGGCTCATGTTGATCTAAAGCCTGGAGAGGATTTATCAAAATTTAGCAAATGTTTTCAATCCTGGACCGATTTTCTACAGCACCCAGGTTCTCCCATGATAGTCTGTCTTCTGTTTTAGAGAGCTTTGATAAATCAGGACCATTGTGCATAAGCAATACCCTGAACCGACCCAACTTCCAAAATGGCCAATACTGTTCTTCTACACCCCTCCCTCGGCACTGTTGTTCACCTACACCCTTCCTTGGGCATTACTATTCTTCTACACCCAGTGTTCTCCCCAGCCCTCTTTAGCTGAGCACACCACACAACACTTTTCACTAACCACCCGGCTGTTTTTCAGGTAGTTACAACACAAGGGATGCCACCCGCCCACAGCTTCTTCCCACCCAGCTTCAAAAAATTTTCTGGGTTGAATACTGTACACTCCCTACTGCTCCTCACCCCTCACAGGACACTACTGTTCTACAGTGCTCCTCAATGGGCACTATTGCCCTTCCAGGCCCTCACTGGGCTCCTTTTAGCCACTTCCGGTTTTCAGCTCAATTTTTCCATACCTACTTTTTCCATGGAGCAGTCCGCATTTCTTCTCTGTCCCAGGATGTTCTCTTTCTTAACTTCTAGTAGCCTAAATGCGGTATCTCCACAGTGGGAGATCTAGGTCACTGCTGCCTCTACTACTGTGCTGGTCACGGTCATCCTTGCTGGAGATTTTTACTCAACCAAAACCCAATACCAAGATGGCCTCCGTACTGTCCCACAGTGCAGAACACGGCATGCTAATTCAGTAATAAAGAAATGTCATCTGCAGCAACATACTGGCAACCATTCCTCTGCCCTCTGCTTGCCTCCCAGAGTTCAGTTCAGTTCTTAAAAGGCTCCAAAATAGCTCATCAAAGTTTGCTGAAAGCTTTGCAATTGCACATATGTGGATACTTCCCAGGGGAATCAAGAAGGAAAAAGGAAGTGAATTTAATTTAATAAATCCATATGTGAAATCTAAATTTCATAGGTCATTACACAGACATGAGGTAAAACAGCCAATGAAAATGGTCTCTGGGGCACAAGGCTCTTGTAGTTAAAATAGTGGGAAATGATTAAGATTTATTCCAGAATACAAGCAGTTGCTTCTTCATTAACAACAGACAAAAAAGTTTTTCCCCCAGAGAAAGCGTCTGCCTCTAATTACGTTGCAGTAAATTCTGGGCTCTCGCTCGGCAGAGAAGAGGCGTACAACACTTTTCCTTTCATGTAGGCCTCATTCCTCACCCTCGCCTCTCGTCTCTCTGCTTTATTTCTCTCACGACATCCTGGATTCATCTCCCTCTTCTTTCGCTGGTTCTTTTTTCACTCACCTCTTTTCATGTTCTTTGCTATCTTTCATTTTATCTTGGCTTCTGCCTTCCCGTCTCCACTTGCATTTTTTGGTGCTATAACATAATTTTACATTCCCATATTCCCAGTCATAAAAGAAGGAATTTCAGCCATGCTTCAGGGTCAGGCTCTAGTTCTCTTTTATTATTTGCGTTACATTTTCATCATCAACAAAAAAGGTAATATGTTTGTAAAACGTTGAAGAGGTTGTTCACCTTGAAATAGCTTCAAAATGAACCCATAGCACTTTTACAATGTTTTTTTATTGACATATGAAAGTAATGTATTGTAATGCAATTCATTGCCATTATGATCAACGTGCCTTTTTCTAACTTTTACCATATACCTATATCTAAATGGGAGATGGATAATTTGCTAAGGCAGCGTGCATCATACACAGTTTCCTTTTTTAAGTAAATATTCTTTTCATTCTTTTTTGCATACCAGTGATACTAATCCCCTATAAACTGTTTTGATCACTTCCTGTCTACTTTGATATTGTCACCTTTAGTCACAGTGATAATGCAATAGCACAGTTGGAACACAGTTGTTACCTCATAAACGAAAAGGCCTAAAAAGTTAGGTATGGCAGGACCATTGTTTATTTTTTCAATGAAAGTCAAAGTTTAAGATACATATATAACATAAACATGTCAAATACTACATGAAACGTAAGTTTATGTATACCTTAGATAGGACTTTTGTCTTGCAGCATGCTGTCTAACTAACAGAGCTTGGAGAAGAGAATGCAGAGATAACCACAAAGTTGGCCTGCTGCTACTTCCCCATCCAATCATGGTCGTGGATAAGCTGAATGTTTTGATTGATTTGATTGGTAAAGAAAAGTCAATATTTTACATTAGAAAACAGTCTGGCAGGGCTTTGTGAATTAGAAAACTAGCACAAAATTTAAAAAAAAAATCAGCTAAGGCAGGTTCCCAGTAATTATTTTAGCTGTGCTTTACACCAGCACTTTAATTATTGTAAAAGTTGTATTTATTTGTATATCTTATATATGTATATATACTCAGTGGGAGGTTTATTTGCTGATTGTACTGTATATGCAGGCTCTGTTTATTGTTACAGGCGCTGCATAAACAAATGATTTTGTTCTTCAAACTTTATATGCTTTAACTTTATTGCAGCCTTTTGTTCAGCAATCAACAGTGTTACAATGGTATCTTAAAATGTATTCTCATTGAAGCCCTATGGTGTTCATTTATTATTATTATTTAATAATAATAATAATAATAATATTAGAAAACAGGATTTATATAGCATCAACATATTACAGAGCACTGTACAATAAATAGGGGTTGCAAATGACAGAGGAGAAGACCCTGCCCCGAAGAGCTTACAATCTAGAAGGAGTTCATTTACCAAGTATGTGTATCTGTACAATTGTGGGATCTGGCTGTAAAGCCAGCCTAGATTTTAAAATGAGTATTTGAAATTCATAGAGAAGGATGGGGAAAGGATAGTAAAATTTATGGGAATGTACCTGACAGCTGTACAAGTAGGTGCTTCAATACAACTTTTCTAAGCCAAACAACCCAAAGATGGCATCAGGCCATGTGACCTACAGCAATTCCGCATTGTGCCCCAGGGAAATGCTGCCTTGATCTCAGGTCACATGACCCAGATCTGGATGCCATGGGACCAGTTAATTAAAGTAGGCATGTTTTAATAAACCACCAACCACCTTTATGTGCTCAGTAATTCTGAGTTTGGGCCACTTTAACAAGTCGCAGAATCTCTTGGTAACTGTTAAACAAAGCATTGGTTGACAGCTCTTAGCATCCACAGCAAAGGTTCTGTTTGTTGCAATTGAACTAATATGTCAGTACTTAGCTAATGATGTGAAACGTTCAACATCACAGAATAATGGTCCAGTAAGTTCTGAAGAACTTGGTATAGTAAGTAAAACTTCTGAAGAGGTAAATCTTGCCGAAAAGTTAGTACAGCTGTGTTCCAGAATCATGCAGCTTACTGGTAACAGTGGCTGCCTTAAGTATCACTCATATCAAGTCCTCTTCAGCAGAAAGACACTTGCAAGCTTTATTTATACATTGAATGTGATTACAGGCTATAAAGTCAATAGTTTTATTAGAATATAGAGCCATGAAGGCTGAATGCAGGCCAATTGTTCGGCAAGGTTCTTGGGATTTGCTGTGGTCATTGTCACAGCTCAAATTTTGGTAAAATTTTCACTATTAGCTCATGCATCAGATAAGATTCCAATTAGGAAATAACTAAAAATGCCTACATTCTTAGACATACTTTAAAGTCCACTTCACTATTTAAAAATGTTGATTTAAAAGAGGAGACAATCACAGGGTGCCAATACTTTTTATTTCCTCTGCATTATTCTTTGTAAACTTCAACTCAAGGGACTCCAGGACATTAGAGGAACCCCGCATACGTTGGATAGGTGCTGCCATATTCAGAAATTCTTATCTGATCGGGGAGCAAAAATGTTACTTGCATTCTGCAACATTTGCTTTATTTTATAATAAGGCTTTGCACCAGCCTGCTAGATTCGGAGCATAGTGGAGTTTTCATCCATCCATTTCATTGGCACTCATCTGTGTTTGTAAGGGTTCTCTTTTGCTATGAACTAAAAGGAATGCAATCTCACTATTGGATGGCCAAGTCACGACAAAGAGAGTGTTGCAGCATACCAGCCCCCAATAAGACCCCCAGCACCTACATCAGGACCAGCAACACTAAAGGGAACTGCTGAATGTACACATTTTTAACAAGTGAAGTAGAATGGTTTGTTAAGCTCCCCTGTTCACGTGAGCTGCCCATGTAAAGTACCTGCCAAAAAATCTTTACAGAAAACTGCCACTGGTTGTTGCTGAGCATTAATTCTGCAGGGATTAAAATTACAAGTAATTCCTTTTGAAGTTCAATAGCATCTACTTTAACTCTTGTCAAAAGTATAAAGGCATAACTCTACAATTTCTCCGTCACAGCATAATTACAAAATGATGAGACTGGAGTGCTTATACAGCACAGGCCTAGCACTTAAAGACTAACTTGTCATCACTGACAAGGCAATTGTTGCCCTAGACATATAATCATAATAACAATGAGATAAAATTTCGGAATACTTGTTTTATTGTTCATTTTACAGTATTCTCACAACTCCATCTAATCCTAATTAAGTTTTTTTTTTTAAATAAATAGCAATGTTGTCCTAAAAATAAAAAAAATAGCAAATGCTATAATGCTCCTGGGTTTTCCTAGGTTTCCTGGTTGCTTTTTGGTTGAACGATGAACCATGTCATTTAACCCACTTCCTGTAAGTGCAGGGTGTCTCAGACATGCCCCTTGGGTGTGCGTCAGCACAGCACCCTTTCCCTTTGCACCTTGCATCTGCAATGTAATATCAAGGAGAATGGTGCCAATGTTGATACATCAGCAACACTTTTTGAATCATCAAGGTCAGCACAGGAAATACAAATTGCAGTCTTTTACAACCCCTACTATCTTGTGAGACCGGAACTGGGCTTTAACGTAAACCAATTTAGGAAAAATAGTAGATTTTAGATGCTGGCCTTCTAAAAATGCAGGTGCCATACTGTTTCTAAGGCTGCGTACACATGTTAAATGTTTGTAATTGGAAAGGATCTTTTGCAATCTTTTCAAACGACAAAAGACTGAAAGATGAATGAACGAGTGCATTACATACAGCGCCAATCTGCTCAATGGGGAGGTGAGGGGGAGAACGAGCATTCTCTCCCCTTCACTTGTATGGTAGTCATTTGTGGATCTGCAAGGATAGATCCGTGAACGACGTCGGACGAGCTCTAGATTCTCGTCCGATATTAGCCCTAAAGCGACAATTGGACAAGAATCATCTGACGTGTGTACATACCCTTAGAGACTCTAACCTTTCTTCACAAATTAAATCAATGAGGATGAATATATGTGGTGTACCCCCACTAATGCAGCCAGTCCTAACATTAATTTTATGCAAGTCATTTAAAGTCGCCCCACCAACCAGGCTTCAGCTTTCACTTTCTAATCTCAACTTGAGAAATGACAACAGCAGCTTGATTGGTTGCTTGAATAATGCAGAAACTATTGCTCTGCTTTTTCTATTGCAGGTCATTGTTCAAAATGGGACGGAAGAATCACAAAAAGGGTTAACATTTCTTTCTTCTGACCTCAGATCCCAGGTTTTTAGCAACTTAGCTTTAATCCTATTAGTCGAACATCAAAGGGATGGAGGCTGATTGGCTGGGTGAAGTGAAGCAACAATATGGGATTATTACATAGAGGAATAATAGAAGCAGCAGACTTTCTGTCTCAATTAAGGCATTTCTCCTGGCTAAGTGCTACTGGCAGTTCTACTTCCATAGTAGTAAACTTTGAACCTAACATTGTCTACAAAAGCCTCATCAAACATTATGATGCTTAATGTGTTCTAGACACTTAGTTATGGCAGTGAAAAATTTACAGCAAAATTATTGTATCAAACTCAAGGAATATAAAGTCTGCCAGTTTAAATCACAATTCATAAATGATGTATACTAGAGTCAAACCACAAAATTCAAACTCTAGCTAAATTGTTTTGGAGTGTGAAAGGGTTTAAACCTAAGGCAGGTATGAAGTGGGCCTCCAAGTGAATGAAATCTACGCAACAGGGATCCAGACACCACCAGACACCAACAAACTGGACTGGGTTAGAGGTGCTGGTTCCAAAGTGGGTTTACTCCATCATAGTAGAGTGGAATATAAGAAGTAGAGAGCAGTGACTCAGATAAGGCTGCATGGAGGGGCCCCAGGAAGCAGCTCTGGACAAAATCCAAGAGGTTTAAACAAAAAATGTCACACTAATGGTTGAAAGTTCAAGGATTTTTCTGTTCTAGTATATATTTTCCTGTTGGAAATGAAGAATCAGTCTCTCAATCACTGATGTGGCACTTATTTCAAAACTTTTCAGGCTGGAGATTAAAATCCCTTCCGACCCTGCCTAACCCGAAAAGTTTTAACTGCTGTCTGTGCTCCAGTGAGCATATCCTGTCCTAATGACCAAGCAGGAAAAGAATAGAAATCTCCTCAATAAAGTCAAGGCCAACACAGAGGTTTTTATCCTTTTAAAAGCAATCTATAACTAAAAAAAAATACCAAATAATGTGCAAGGGAGCACAATGGCACCCTAGTTGCTAAGCTAAAAAAAAAAAGAACGTTTTAATCCTTCAGTAGGTAGCCCCAGACCAGTCAGAGTGTCTATGCTGACCCATGTCCACTGCCAAAAGTGCTTACAATTGGAATATAAGCATCAGAATTGGTCAAGAGAGCAGTGGAAGAAAGTGGCCTGATATGATGAATAATGAATTTTGTGTGGATCATATGCATGGTCTTAACCTGGAGAAAAGATGGCAGCAGAATGCACTGTAGGAAGAAGGCAGGCTGAAGGAGGCAGTGTGATTTAAAGGACCTGGTGCCAAATCCTACTGGACTGATTGAAAGGTCTTGTGGAGCCCAATACTGTTGGGGTCAGAGCTGTTTTGAGAGCAAGGGTTCTAAACAATATCAGGCAGTTGCTTTTAATGCTTTGGCTACTCCAACTACTCCTGACTACTTGTACACCTCATGTAATAATCTCAGTATATACCATTGTGCACTATTAATGACCTATACCCGGGGCAAAGAAACAGCTATGACTTTCCTATCGCACCTCCATGCTTCCGGGCAATGCAAATTATGTGTAGCGACTCACTGATGAGGTCGATCGGCAGCTGAACTTTTCCCCCAGGTGGCTTTGTGAAAAGGTAATGCAAACAAACCTATCTTTGTGCAAGCAAGAACAGAAAAAGTAATACAAAAGCATTGCTCGCTTCATTTGCGGTGTGACAAATATCGAAGTGAAAACGGCTGAGTCAGTCACCTTTCTCTGCGAACACAGAAAGCAGACCATCCTGGATTTCCAAACACACAGCACAAATGTCATCACGGACCTCCATGATGGATACAGACTTTTCTTTTAGTAGTTGTCAGTGGTGTTATTGTAATTTATATCAATGTGCAGAGTGCTCCTACCATAAATATCATCATTTCTCCAGATCACCTGGGTCTGATGTTTCTCTGTGAACGTTATGTCACTGCGGCATCCTATCTTTTTATGCCTATGGGGGAATAGAATGCCATCTGTGTACAATGGGGGGAATTTCTCTTCACCTTCTGTCCTGTAGACAATAGGATGTAGGAGGAAAATTCCCTCTATGTTGTCACCAAAACAGGTGTTTCTATTGCAAAATGTATCCTACATTTCTGTTCCCGTGAAAAGTATAACATTTTTAATCCTCATAACCTCTCGGTGTTTCAAACCATAGTCAGAATAATGGTCAGAATAGGAGACAAAGAGAAGGTAAATCTCCCCCACAGGCATACAACCTGACAATGGTTTTCATAATTTCACAATCTCTCTTTTGGCTTTAGATGCCCTTTGTAGCAAATCTTAATTGAAAATATAAGGAGCTTTCCATCAAAGCAGCTGATTTACCAAAGCTCTTCAAGACTGGGGAAGATATACGATCATGGGGAAAAAAGAGTAATCCAGAAAACCTGGAATGAATTTCTTAAAAAAATCATTTGCTATTAATTGGCAAATGTTTCAGTCCTGGACTAGATTCATTCCAAGTTTGGTGGATTACTCAGGCTCTTCAATGATAGTTTATCTTCTACAGTCTTGGAGAGCTTTAATAAATCTGTCCCATAGTATTTAGATACCCTGCTGTCATTCATATCAAGAACAATCTTTCTGTAAGATTGCTTCTATTCTGCATTGCACATATGTGCATCTAATGAGCTGCCATCTTGGACATTATTTTAGCAGACTCCCAATATTTTCCTTGGTCCCTTACCTGGCAGATAAACATTAAAAGGTTTTAAGGGGAATAAAAGAGGAGCTGCACTAGCACAGATAGTAATATGACATTCTGAGCAGAAGGGACGGCTATGACCTGCAAGGAACAAGGGTAATTGATTCATATTGAATGGTCACATTTTCTATCAGTCTCACAGGCACTTTAAAGGTCAATAAAAATATTTAATAGGAAGGTAGAATACTGCAAGTAAGCATTAAAAACTACACTTGTTATGTGTACTACATATGGTATTTTCCTGCGATTGTATAGGATAAAAGCAGGGTTTCTTTAAGACCCCCATAACATTGGAGATTGCTCCAAAAAGATGTTTGTCATTGGATATCTGCAAAGATAATATTGGATAACGCAAAGGCTCCCTCCACCCCAACAGAAATGAAGGAATAAAAGAATTCAGTCCTTCCTTTTATTTAGACGCAATAACACACGGCAGGCGCGGTGCTGCAGACAGTTCTGCCACCTTGTCGCTTCCAGCGTTTTGAGGTTTCTTACAAAGTATTCTGCGGTAGGAGCTTTTTACAATCCTCGCAGCTGTTCTGTAGCAGAGGCGGCTTTTAATTGAGTGTAAATCAGAAACAGAGACATTTAATTTTATCGCACTTTACACTTTAAGGTTCTGTATCTGTCTTGATTCAATGAAAGTTTAATAATAAAACATTGTAATAAGATACTGTACACCCTCAAAGGCACATATAGTATACTACATAGGAGGACATAAAGTTAACCCCAGCAGGTAGACAGCTTCACCATTTTACTAATATGCATCAATACATTTCCGATGTGCTGCAATATACAGCAATGGTAAGATTGTTCAAGGATTCTCTTTCCTATTGTGTCATTAAAATCCTGCCTTGTGCCCTGGACCCTTTTAACAAGGGGAAACCTTTTTAAAAACTTTTAGATCTTAGGGAACCCCTGCTATAAATACTATATCCACAGCTCACAGTATATTAGCATGGTGTCAGAAGGAAGAATATCTCCTTTACAGATAGCCAAAAAGATCATTGGTGTCAGTTAAACTGACTGGAAATGAGCAATGAGCAGTTTGTTCTAAAATACCCCTAGCAACCTCTGAAGGAACCCTGGTTGAGAAACACTGGATTACACTACAACACAGTAACTTTGTAGCAAGGCAAGAGGCAACATCAGGAGCTGATCTGTGTTAGACATTTGTGATCACAGCCAGGAATTCTACAGACACCAGAATTTACATAATTCCTTCCTAGCCCTGGATAGCAGTAAAACCCAAACAAGAGATCCAATATTTCTACATTCTATCCAAAACTAGAAAAAATATTGGCTTGACATACAAGTCTAAAGTACAAAAAAATAATAAAACTCTGAAATGAGAAGAAAAGGGTGAGCTTAGGCATGAAGCAGTAAGGTCAGAATGGGATAATGTGCTTGAAAACGAATTTGTTTTGGGGGATCAATTCCCTCACAACTAACCTGCTCCGTATATGGATGGGAGAAGATGTAACTGCAAGGACACATCACCTGTCTGCACATCTCAGTGACACTGTACCCTGGGACAGGATGTTTCTGATATCTAATCCTTGATATGCCTACCTCTGATAATCCCAGCGACATTTCCAAGTGTCATATAAAACAGTAAGGAAAAAGACTCTTTAAATTGTTCATTTAGCCAGAGAACAGCAATAATTGGGGTCTCTTTTTTGGGTTGTTTGGGAAGGAGGGGGAACGGATCGATTCCCCCATTTTTTTTCATGATTCTGCATACTCCTAGGGGTCTTTCTGAGGCTGCTAAGGGGTTCTTTAAATAGTAAGCAGTGGCAATCCGATGTCCTTCCTACCCTGTCCACCATTACCAGGGTTTATTTTCCATTAACCACAAAAGCATGGGGGTCAGTTCAAGTGAGTAATGCAATTATGACTTTTTCTGTATTCTGCATTTTTCCGTAACCACCCGGCTGTTTTTGGGTAATTGCTGAGGAATTGGGTCACAATAAAGAGGCTGCCACCTGTCTACAATTCGTTCCCACCCAGATTAAAAGAATTTCTGGGTTGGACACTGATACTTCCATGTGCTGTGGTCTTTGCCAGCAATCCACCGAATCCCAAAATTATGCAGGGGAGGAAGCTGGAACCATTGTATGTTGGGGTGCAGGACCAGTCATTCAACACATCAAGACGTGAGTGAAGTTCAGACTTGCCAGGCATGTATTTATAGTCTCCTTGTGCAGGAAATGTTTTAGAGAAACATTAAATGAAGACAATGAAAGAGGTACAGAAAAAAAGTGTTGGAGTAGCTTTAAATGTCGACAAGTTTATTACTGATGCTACTCGAAATTAGAATGGGTTAACAGCAAAGTAAAAACAAAAAACTTTCTTCAATGTAAAAAAAAAAAAAAAAAAAAACACATTTCCCCCTCTGGTGATGGGCTTACTTTAGATTCATTTTCTCTTTTGCAGCATGAGACAGGAAGACTGCATTTAATATTCGTCCTTTCAGCAAAATTATTGGCGTATCCTGATGTGCGCGGTTCCTATTTGTTCAGCGTTTCTGGTCTGTTATCAAGTCCTCAGACCTCCAGCATGACTTTCTCCGAAGAGGTAGGCGGGGGGGGGGATAATGAGAGAAAACACATGTGCAGCACAAGGAATGCTGAATTCATTAATAATCACTTCTAAAAATACCATTAACCGACACGGAGAACGAGAGAAGAAAAAAATCGTTGGGTTCCAGTTCTTTTATGTCTGCAGTGAAAACAGATTGTGTAAGAGAGCAAATAGATCTATACTGACAGCTCGCTTTCAGTGCATCTGATAAAACCAGTGCAACAATCCCTTACTATAAATAACCCACTTTAGAAAAAAGAAAAACATTTCTACACCTTGGCAAGAAAGTTATCAACGCTTGATTTTTTAAAGAGTCCGGAGGGGAATATTCCTTTAATCATTTGGTGTAAATGATTGTAAGGAGTGAATGCCTTCAGGACAATTTAAATATGTGAAAGTTGTAGGTGAGGCCTATGGAGATAAAACAATAAAAAGAGTCTGTGTAATGTTGGGGGGATTACCGTCAGAGACACAAATGGGAATGGGGCATACCTTTTTTTTTTTTTATTCAGGGACATTTTTTGGCTTTACCCTCATTTTCGGTCCTTAATGACAAAGGTCACCAAGCCACATATAGACTCTTTCCAAGACATTGGAGCAGTGTTTATCAACCTTTTTTAATAATGGGGGAACCATTGAAATAACTTTAATTACTATATCCACAGCTCACAGCACATTAGCCTGGGGGTCAGTGGGAAGAATGTCTGGTATATTGCTGGCCATTGGAAAGAATGTCACCCTTACAGATAGCCCAAAGGATCATTAGTATCAGTTAAACTGACACAAAGAGACACAATCTGCCCATTGCTCAAGGAACCCCTGGAAACCTCTGTAGTAACACTGCATTGGAGGCCGAACATTGGGAAAATATTAACCCATCTCATTTTGTACTTGTAGTGAAAATCTGAGTACCCTATTTCAAGTTCTTTCTTCTGTTGTTTATAGAAGGAGCAACCTTTCCTCTGGTGTCCACACCTTACACGCAGTGGTTCCCTATTAGCTTTCTAGTGTCAGGGTCAGGATGCAGCAGCAGAAACCCCCCTATACCCCCCTATATATGGTGACCCCCTATACCTGTAGACTGTGTTGCACTGGTGGTCCCCCATATTCATAGAGAGTACTAGATGGGGGATTTTAGGTAAGCATATTGTACTTAGCAAAGCAAGGGAAAAAAAACTATACATGATGGATTGGAGGGGGTGGGAGGTAGGTTATTATTTACCCAGATATGGTCTTTGGTAGGGCACGTGGGGCCTGGATTTGATCCCTAGACAGAGGCTGCAAATTGATTCCCCGTGACTGTCCCTCTTTGGCTGGGTTTGATAGCTTCACTTTCAAGCTCACCTCACTTCCTAAAGCGTCTCTGTTTCTACCATTTTCCAATGCGATCCTGTTGTCTGTCCCACCGGGCAGCCTGAATCTGGTAACTGGATCCCCCTGCTGTTCTGGAAGCTGTTTGTTTTGGCAGAGCTCCTTTACAGTTACTTTAAACAGAGACTCAAACTCCTCTCCCAAATGTTTTATCACTTTGTCCCCTCTTAAAGCAGCCCTTGAACAGTTTAATGTTTCTTTTTGCATTCTTCCTCCATCACAGCCTTGAGAATCAAATCTATATAAAGAAGCAAGCAGGAAAAATGTGATCTCTGGGTACTTTTCTCATCAGTTATTGATCCCAAATAATGTACCCCAGCTACTTTGTAGCCAAATGAATATGAAATATAAAAACAAGTTTAAAGTTAAAAAAGTTACTAGTAAGGAAAAAACAATACAAGAAAAAGTCTCGGCTGGAATGGAATTTATCTAAATAATTGATCTAATTAATAAATTCTGATATAAACTTTAAAATATTCTCTCCTGTTACAGACTGACAACTGAGATTACAAAACACAAAGAAAAAAGGATAACAAAAACATAAAAACAGTATTTATAAAAAAATACCAAATAATAAAAAATAAAATACAATGTATTTGGTTTAAAAAAAACTGTAACTATAACCTAACATTAAAAAATATGTGCTGCAGCATTTCCTTATGTGAATCAGTGTAGTCCCCCTGCCAAGTCCCAGAAATACTAAAAATAAATCTAATGCAGCTTCCTGTGACGGGATGGCTGCACTGCTCCTAAGCAGATTCGCTGCTCAAGGGTGCACTACAGTGATATGAGAAAACTTTGCAAGGGATGTGACCATTGGCATTGTCACTGCTGATCTATAAGTTGGTAGCTTGTCAACCAGCACCTGGCCACACCCAACTCCGCCCACTAATTTCTTGATTGACAGCACTACCTCTGTTGCTGAAACCCTCCCAGTAGGAGCTGCAACGTCTGGGAAGGGAGAAGTGTAAGATACAATGAAGGAGGATTTGGCACACTAAAGGAAAGTAAAGAAAGTTTCTTGTTTGTTTTATGAGGCTTGTGCATCCTGTAGTAACTGGCCTTGAGTTTACATTCACAAAAAAAAAATCACACACAAAAAACCTAAACAATTTTCTTGTCTTGTAAAAGTTTTTCCAGTATTGTAAAGATTCTAGTTTCCTTTTTAATGATATAAAACATGGCTGTCCTCTCTATCTCTTCCCCTGGCAAGCCCTAGAAACAGTAAGCCATTACTCTGCGGGAGATCACTGATGAAGTTTTCATTTTCTGCTGAGCTAGTGAGAATTATCTATTTATCTCCTCTCTGTCAACTTTCCAAATCGTTGAAAATAAATTCTAGTGTTTTATGTTAGCAGCATTTTATAAGCTCAGGGTTGATGGGAGGCAGCGTTCTCATAAATCAGTGCGGACTGTGTCCATTAAGAGGTTGAGATCACTATTTTCATATATTGTGCTGCCTTCTCTTTTATGACTCTCTGGCCTCCTCTATGACACCATAATTTAGGGACTCGACTCAGCCAATAACACAATTCTTCTGAGAATGTTCAGATGCAACAAAACGACCACAAATTTTCAGCAGAGAAAGATAACTTTGGCCAAAACAAATAAACAAACGTCACTTCGCAAAATCGAATCGATCAATCAAATTTAAAGACGCTATGAATATTTCTAGGAAAATATATTGGCAAAACAGTTCACTCCCAGAGATTTCACCTTTTTTTTTTTTTTCTGATAGGATCATGTTAGTGCCGAATAGTGTATATACAATAAAACTGAATTTTATTTGTTTTTGAGGAAGGGCTAGACCAGTGTTTCTCAACCAGGGCTCCACCAGAGATTGCTAGGAGTTCCTAGAACAATTCAGGGCTCTCAGGTTAGTTTGGGTAACACCAATGATATTTTTCTTGACATTCTTTTCACTGGCCAGCAATGTAGAAGGCATTCTTCCCACTCAGTGTTCAACCCAGGCATTTTTTTAAGCCGGGTGGGAGACCCAACTCTTCTGTAACCACTAAAAAACAGTGGGGTGGTTACTGAAAAGTGCTGGGTGGGGCACCCAGCTAAAGGGCCGGGAAGAACACTGCCACTAATATACTGGGGGCTGTAATAATTGGGGTTCCTTAAGACTTGCAAGTTACTTTAATGGTTCCCCCAGGTTGGGAAACAAAAAACCCTCTTTTCTTCTAATTGCATTGTGGTGACTCAGTGCTCTATTTGTCCTGGTGGCCATCGTCAATTCCTACCAGTACTAACTGTCTCCCTTTACAGCTTCTTCCTCTTCCAAACCGAGCTTTTCTAAAAAGGGACAGCAAGAGGCTGATACCAAGTTAAATTTAGATACTGACACGGCTTGCATTTTTTTTTCAAAAAGTGCAGGATGATGTATTAAAGAATACAGTGCTGCATTAATTTAGGTCTTTTTATCTGCCTAAATGCAGCTTTAACATCTGTTTCTCATTCTCTTTCTTTTGAATTATCTGTTTTTGAACAAGAATCTGGATAAGGACAGTAAGGGTGGATTCAGAGTTCTCTGCTGGGCCTTTTAAAATCCCTAGCTTCCTGATAGGTACAGAGGATGTAACATCTGTTGATAATTCACCTTCAGACACTCCTAACCTGCTGACATGATTAAATGCCATTACACACATTGCAAAGGATCGTTGTAAAGGGAGAGAATCATTTGTATTACAAAGACGTGTACAAACTATTCATTTATCATTGTCTATTAACAAAGTCTTAACAGCCTAGAGTAACTTAAATGCAGGTATTTCAGGACACCACAAATGCATAGTAGGTAAGTCATCTCACCTAGCTGTAGATTAAGAAAAGGTGGCTCACACCAGCCAATCAAACTAATGATTCTCCACTTTTTTATAGAGTAGGATTTTGCTGCATCCAAGCAACCAATGAGATTAATATTTACCAAATAAATAGTATTTATGTAGCACCAACATAATATAGAGCGCTGTACATTAGATAGGGGTTGCAAATGACAGACAGATACAGACAGTGACACAGGAGGAGGAGAGGACTCTGCCCGGAAGAGCTTACAATCTAGAGCGTACAATGAGATCATTCTACAAAAAGCTAATATAATGCCAAAAGTACTTCATTGCTTGCCTTGCATTTATAGATACAGAGCTGCATTTATTTATGTATTTTACATCTGCCCCAGGCTCAGCTTTTAATAGATTTTTTCTTTTCTTCCAAATCCAAGAATTAAAAAAAGGTGTTGAAAGTTGAATTTGACACACATTCCCCCTGCTGTCTATGTTAAATAAACCCTTCATAATATAAAACAATGTACAGTGGGTATAATCCAAATGTTTAATTTTTTTTTTTAAATGAAAAATTGATCTCAACTGGATATCTTTCAAATGCCTTTTACAGCTCTTCAAGGTCCATTAAAAATTAAAACACAACGCTTCAGAAAGTACCAGTCAGCGGGTAGACTGCACTTTTAAGAGACGATGCTTAACAACGGCAGAAACAATATCATAAAGGTACCGGAGTGTGAAATGGTAAAAAAAACAAAGGTGAAAAATGTCCCATATTAAGTAATATCAACTCCTTCTAGCACAGATACTAAAGTTCCAATTTGGCATCAGGCAGCTCCCTATTGTAGAATTGCCTTCGTCACCCATCTGTGAAAATTTACTGAGCTGCACAAGTGCAAGATTTGATGGCAGGGAAGGAGAGCCAGAACTGAATGAACTCCCAGGTGACTGCGTAGGAGTTATATCATCCTGAACAGTTAGATGGCCGATGATCTGGATGCAGAAGAAAACAAGAGAAAAGATGGTGGCGCCCACCACTGAACAGGGACAGGCGAGTATCCCCATGGTTTTGTTTTATTTAGGCCCAACATCCCAACTTGACCATGAGGATGTTGTTAAGGACTTGTTAGCCCAAAGTGGTAAAAGTGACCTAGGCAAATTCTAATAGCAATTAGGTTGACAAATGGATACAAATATATATATATATATATATATATATATATAATTAGTTATTGCCAGAATATCTGCTTTTTGGGCCAACTGGTAGTTCTGTGCATTTGGGCATAATGCAGTTGCTGGTTAGTGGTCAGCCAAGCTTTAAGGTTCATTCTAACTATTGAGCATGCCTTAACACGACATGTGACAATGGTTGGCACATGTGTTGGTGCACTGGGTTGCCATTCATTGCAAATGGCACCAAAAGCACATCTTACTAATGCATGGTCATGTTGTGTACTTTGAATATTGCAGCAAGCACAACATCTGTGTGCGATGTAGTGAGTCGGGCAGATCACTCAAATGAATAGGCTCCACTATTGCAAGGCATGGTATTGAATTGCACATCGGTAGTGAGAACAGGAACCTTGCATTCCCAAGGTAAACATTTTCCAATTAATTAACACCTAGGAACACCCAGGGAAGCTTTCAATCTGTGGCTTAGTTTGCTTTCTACCCTGTTCAATTCCAATTCCAAACTTTTTCTTGTGAGGTCTGCTTGGAACACAACACTTATGCTTTGTTTCTACACGTTATGTCAAAGACCTTGACTAAACAGCAATAAAATGATCAGGTCTCACTTGGCACACTTGTAATCCTAATCGTAATATTGTCTATAAATTCCTGTTCTCTGTTAATCAGTCCCACCCTTTACAGTGAACATCTACCCTCAAACACACTGCAATTACAGCTGAAATAATAAATGTTTCTTTCCCAGCTCTGGCCAAACTAGTTTTATTTTGGAGGTTTCCATGACATCACATAACGGTTTATGTCTTTTTCCAAATCGTCTCTCCTTTTAGTTACAGTAGACTTTCTTATGTTTGTAGCAGGAAAAGAGTAAATATTTGGCAACATTAGCTCCAACGTTTGCTCTGCAATGTTCTCTTTAGATGCAAAACTGCCAAATGTTTTTGATTTGTGACAGACTGAGCACACTAATTTCTTAGATTTTAGATCTTAGATTTTTACAACAACTGATAGAGCGCCAGGCCTGATGTGAATGGTTCTATGTGCCCCTACAGTCCTGCATAATACGTTGGCATTATAGAAATACTGTAAAATATAAAAAGAACAGAAGTGATTAGGGTGTAGAAATAAGCATTGGATAAAGCAGAAAATCACTTTACCTGCCTTTAATCTCACATATACAATCCATTGCAGTAATAGCACATACATGTTCAACTTGCTTTAAGGTAGCCCAATCATTTAGAACAGGCTGGTAACGCACAATGGCAGAAGAGAAACCTTTTCCCCTTTTTAACGCAGTGCAACACAAAGCACTGAATGTGCATTGTGGTGTGTGACAATAAATCAATTGGCACTTAATAAACTTGTGTGTTGGGCTGGCATTCTAGGAGAAGGCATTTTAAAATGTCTTTACTGTTTTTTAAAAACTTTGGAAAGCTTAGAGTGGAACTAAAATTTCAATTTTAAATTTCCATGATCAGGTAGTCCAATGATGCAGAATGGGACAGGCAATATCATATCACTTCCGTAGAAATGTGTCTTACCTGCCTGATCATTCTGAATTCCTGCCATCAAAGCTGAACTGCACATGCTCAACATTAGTTACCAGGGAAATTCCTTAATCCAGGATTTCCTTGCATGTGTCAGGGATGAATGAACCACTGCGTTCCTGCACGGAAGTAACATCATCCCAGCACCCCAATCAAGATGGCCAAAAATCATCTGTAGGAGAAAAAGAGAGGGAAGATGGAAGCACCCTGCAATGGACCACGGCTAGGTAGGTCATGTTCCGGTTTAGTTGTGCTTTAAACATATGTTACTAGATTGTAAGCTCTTCGGGGCAGGGTCCTCTCCTCCTGTATCACTGTCTGTATTAGTCTGTTATTTGCAATCCCTATTTAATGTACAGCGCTGCGTAATATGTTGGCGCTATATAAATCCTGTTTATTAATAATAATAATAATAATAATAATAATAATAATAATATGTTGAGTGGTGTTCTAGGTGAATGCATGCATGCTTTAGGAATTGATTACATCACAGTACATGCAACTAGAAAGGTCATTGAGAGCTTTTTCAAGCTCATTTACTACTTTTTAATGCCTAACTCTGGTTACAAAAACTTACTGTAATATATTGCTGAATCGCCACAATGCATTTTAAATTTACTTGAATGCACCAAATGCATGGCATTATCTCGGTGCTGCACAAAGCCTGAGCAAAGAGTAAAGCTGTGGCAGGGACTCTGCTGCCCAACTACTACATGCTGCCTGTTTTTAAACAGATACAAGACCGGGGTGGGCAAAGGGGTGGGCAGATACAAGACCGGTCTCTGGGCCACATGGTCTTAAAAACAGGAAACTCCGGCACAAAAGATTTTAACTTTTTCACAAGAGATTACTGTACAGAGCTCATTAAGTTTTAAGGGGAAATACAAATGCCTAATGCTATCAGACTAGTTTTACTCATCCTAGAGTTACACTTTAGGAATATGTAAATACGTTAATGTCCTTGATCTAGTCATAGTTCATGCCAATGGCAGACATTCTTAACAGAGAAATGATTGGAGATTCTACAGGGCGGTAACAACAGTACAGTTGTCAGTTATTCATTTAACACGCCAGTTATACCGTCCTAGATAGAGCTACATGAAGTGACATAGGGAACAAAGACATAAAACAAATACATGCTGTTTATTCAGGTAAAGGCAGATTCCAGTTGTGGATTAAAGTGGGTTATGCCAGAGGGGCACAACGGATTGGAAACCACAAATAATTTGAATGACGGTTTTTCAGGAAGTAACACAAGAGAAACTTTAATTAGTGACTTGCTAAACGCACTGTCAGGTGTGTTTGAAGCTATAACCCTGGCTGAGACTCCATGCAGCCCTCAGGTTATGCATCTTTAGAACACAATATGAACCAATTCTAGCAGAACAATTGATAATTCACTAACACAGCAGACTTTCATTTATCATTTCATACTAACACAGGGAGAGATGTTGAGAATATCTACTCTAATACCATATATTTTCATATTAAATGCTTTGGGTAAGAGCACTTTTTGGACATGAACAATGTAAAGAGATTTGACCTTGAAATGCAGAGCACCCTCTAAAGGTTAATCTTCGAATTTCTATATTTATACCTTTAAAAAAATATGTCTATGTTATATCTATATATTCAAATAGCTATGTAATAATATGAACTTTTATAATTCTCTCTAATATAACTTCAAAACACACTGAAGCTCCATTTCTATACATTCAGACCACATGGTGAAATAAATGACATGTACACAGTACACTTTATATTTTTCTGACCTCACAGATGAAATCACTATGCAAAATAGGCTGCAAAACTTTAAAGCTCCCATCTTGTTTTCAGAAACCACTGGCATAGCATACATGTGACGTACTGCTGATTGAAGCGGCGCCGTGGCTTAAGGGTTAGCACTTTGCAGCGCTGGGTCCCAGGTTTGAATCCGGACCAAGACACTATCTGCATGGAGTTTGCATAGGTTTCTTCAGGTACTCTGAGGTTAATTGGTTTCCTCCAAACTGTTCTTAGACTGTATTAAAGACATTTGACTCTGGTAGGGAGATTATATTGTAAGCTCTTCTGAGGGAACAGTTAGTGACATCACCATGGACTTTGTACAGTGCTGTATAACTTGTCATTCCTATATTAATACAAGATAACATTGTAATGGGAGAGGAAAGGAGTCCTCTTTAATATTGCTAAAAACCTAATTATTTTCCCTATTAATGTTTCCTGAGTACTTCCACAATCTAAAATCCTTCTCTCATTGGCTAATATGCCATAGAATGCTGCTACATTGTACAGAAAACATGTCAGCCCGTGCAAACGGATGAAAATAAAGAAAAATTCTCCTTATAAATTTAGCATGTTTCCTCTGTAAACAAGTTCCCCCTTGTTAATGCAATTAATTAAGTAAGAAATCTAATCGTAAGTGGCTTTTAAGGTTGTTACAAGCTTGTAATAAAGGGTGCCAGTCAGTACGTAATTTCCGCTTGTACATGTAGAATGGAAATTTAAAGTAAGGCCTGACAGCTTGTCTCATATAAGGGGGCTCGGGGGAATAACCAGCAGCCCAGGAGATCTATAATTACCTCTAACGTGACACTTTGAGCATTGCGTCATCCATCACTAGGCAAGAAATCTCTTTTCTGTGTTTATTTTGGTGTAATGCTGTATGTCCAGGGAGCCCCCACCCCTCCTCGCTGACAATGTCTCTTTTCATGAGAGCTGAGGAGGTCTCATTAGGTGAGAAATGGGACCTGTACAATAGCTGGACCCCAAAACACAGTAAATCAGGGCCAGGCAGTGCCATTCACCACTAAGGCCTAATTGGAACCCCCCGGGAACTTAAATATCCCCTTACTAAGCATAAACAGTAGTAGCGACCTGCCAGGATGGTAGTAGATATCATCCACTATTTGCTTTATAGGCCTTTGCCACATAAACCAGGGAGGATCCATTACTTTGCAGGTTTTCACTCAACTAATTAGAAATGCAAAAACATATTTTTTTTTTATTTGAAGTAGCTTAATGATATTCAATATTTCAGTTTTTAATACAACAAGCTTTGGGGCTCAAGCTAAAGCAATTTTATTATGACATTTGCTTTAGGGTTCAGCAGGAAGGAAGCCAATCTTGATTTGTGAGGATGCAATATCACTTAAAGCAAGGCTGTCCAACTCCATTCCTTGAGGGCCACATACAGGCCAGGATTTTCATATAAACAAAGTCTTTTCTGGCTCTTTGTAAACCACACCTTACTAAATTTCCTGCTGAAATGTACAAAAAAAAAAAGTACAAATCCTTACCCTGGAGGACTGGACAGCACTAGCTTAAAGCATTAAAACTCAAGAACAAAAATGTACTAAATTGCAGTGTGCAAGTACAGGGATGTGGTAGCTGAAAATGCTTTCTTGCTTTATTGTCTTTTTGTATGATCAGGCTACTTACTGTCCCAGGGTAACAACACTCATGGGCCTGATTTATCAAAGCTCACCAGGACTGGAGAAGATAGACTATCATGGGTGAATTTGGGTGATCCAGCAAACCTGGAATGGATTTCCTTAAGCTAATTGCTAATATTTGGCAAATGTTTTCACTCCTGGACCAGATGACTTCCAGGTTTCCTTGATGACCCAGGTTCTCCCATGATTGTCTAACTTCTCCAGTCCTGGTGCATTTTGATAAATCAGGTTCTTCATGTATGTATGGTGAAGCAGCATTGTAACTCTAGGACAGGGCAACAGAATGCTTTCTCTTTACTATTATATAATGAGAGAACTGTTCCTTAGTCCAAAAGGGGAACTTGGACAATTCTGACAACAGGAAGCAGAAGCAGACAGGACTGGAAGTCATTAGCTTACAAGAATGCATGCAAAGATTGGAAATCTGTTAACAATGGGTTTGAAGGCCATTTTGAACTCTAAAAGTCATCCAAAAAAAAAAGACTGAGGGAAAAGGACTATTCGCCTGTATTGCCAGTGGTCTTGGTGCAGCATATCTTTTCCCTATTACCCTTTCACCATGCCTGGTTTTCCAGTGTCTTTGTAGCCATCTTGGAATAGAGAAGATTCTGCTTTCGCGTGTCAAAACTTCCAGCAGGAAGAAAAACGAGCTACTCATTAACACCATCACCAAATCTTGCTCCAAATCTCCTGGGACTAAAACAAAATTTTGGGCTTTACATACACTTTAGGAGAAGACACTCATATAAGAGTAGTTTTCATGGTATGAACTAACCTTAAATATGTCATGTATTCAATCAGTCTACTAATTGGCCAAACATAGTCCATTATTCATTTGCTCCCAGGTTTAAGAATAACAATTTATCAATGCGATCCATTTGTACATTCATTTCTCAATTTGCACTGAACAAACACAGCCTCACACTGCTCTGAGCTGCACGTTTCTTATCCAAATACCCTGACAATGGCGTTTATTTACCTATTCCTGCTCAGCTGCTAGCTGCGAGAGAGGCACAAGTCCAAAATCTGACCCGCAATAATCTGACTTCACAGCTCCCTTACATCCACTCATACAAAGTTCTGTGTTTTCTGGATAATTACATATTCCAGTCACTAAAGTTTTCTTTTTTCTTTGGACTATATATATATATATATATATATATATATATACACACTTACTTTCTAGTTTCTAACACTTCCTTAATGTTGTCCCCCACAATAAATTATGACAACATGTAAACTTAAATAAGTAACTAATAATGTATTAAATGTAATATATAGTCACCTTTCAAGGAGCAATAATACTAATATTACATTGTAACAGCTAATCTTCACTCTAAACCTACTCATACATCAGAGGTCACATGGCCGTAGATTTCTGTTCATGAGAACAGACCTGTATGGGGCCTAAAGCATGTTCTGAAGAAGTTTTATGTCTTCATCCCAGCAAGGCATTTCATTTAGACATGCATACGGTTGCAATTGTTGAGCAGGAGACACATTTTAATGGAGCCTGTTCATACCATTTCATAGCTGTGCCGTACATTTATAAATACTGCAGTATGTATTACATGTGAGTGAAAGGTAACATTTATCTCAAGTGGCTGAGTAGGTGGCACTCTGCATGCAGTATAAAATCAGAGTCTCCTGTTATCTCTGGCGATCCATCCACATCTCCATAGTGCGCTCTGTGTCTCCGATTATTTATACAAGTGTTCATTTAATCCGAGCATCAAGTCCTCCACAATATCCATGTCTTGTTTATTTTTCCACAACAGAATGTTGGCAAGCGCTTGTCAGAATTGGCGGAGGCCATTTGTAGGGCCGGAATCTAATGCTATCTGGACTCTGGCGGTTGGGAAACCCATGAGGTCCATTCTGGGGGGGCACTCTTGATTCTTCAGGGTAAAATAAAATGACCCAGGCCATAGTTCCCAATGAACCCTGCCCGTTGTCATAATTACCCTTTTCAATATGACCTACAGAATTATTGGGTTGCTGCTGGTTGTGCCTGCTGTTATAGACTTGTATTGCTTTTATATTTTCATTATGACTGGTTCCTGTTTTTCAGATTCAAATGCAAACAAATGGTTGGTCTTCTGATGCGTAAAGGACACTTTTGATTTAATTTGCTTGTCACTTATAGATTAATCATTTTCAGTACAAGGAGTGAGGTCTAAGGAACATTAGGAATGGACTGATTGGACCGGATTTGATTAATCAAGGGTTCTGTGAATTCAGTGAACCCAAAGTTTGCAGGTAACCTCTTAAAATTTTGTGGGGGGGGGGGTTCAAATTCTGTATGAATGAGAGAAGGCAACATTGAAAAATACAGCAATTTTTTGTGTGTTTTATGTGATTCTATTTTGCTATTAATGAAAAAAATGGGGTTTCATTAGATTTTACCCAGTAGTGGTTAGGAAAGGAGGGCAGCAAGCATTAACCTCCCCTCCTTTATCATACCAGATCCTAATACATCCCACAACATTGATGATGGGGGTTTCAATGTTGAGAAATAGGGATTTTTATTGTAAATTTTAGGAGCCCCCTTTAATAAGGGAGCATCCAGATATCTGCCAATTCCCAGGACAATGACTATAGGAGCACATTAGTACATTCCTACAAAGAATTTAGGTTAAATACCCACAATATGTTGAATAAGTCCCTTATAAAAATGAAAAAAAATCCATACTTACTGAATTATATAATAAATGTTATTTATATCCTCATATATATTATTAAGTCCCAAACTATGCTTTGTTTTTTATCCCCAGCAAATCCATTGCAAGATATGATGACCCAACAGACCACAATGTTAACCTGTCACATCACATTTGCTAAATGACAAGCCCCCTGAGATGCAGTAATACCACCGGGAATCCTGCGTGATATCATAGATCATATTAAGGATTTGTTTTTAACTAATTTAGGACATTGTAACCTGTTGATCAAATTTCAAGGGCCACTCATTAAAGGTTACAAAAAGTATCCCAGGTTGAGTACACCAGGTTTCACCAGTCCAGCGAATTATAAACCCACAGGTTATGGCTCCTCCAAATCCAAACGTCACCCCTCAAGACAAACTACAACCTGCAGCCCGCTGCCATGTAATTCAATAGTGCCAAAATAATCCTGTGATATCTGGCTCTTAAATACACATTACATTTTTACTGAGTGCACTCACAAAGTGTCACTTTCATTTCGTGATATATCATTTAGGTATTTAAAGTTCTGTAATACGAAGTTCTTTTAAAATACTATGATGTCTCTTCACAATATAGTACTATCTTTTGAAGTCGGCTAAGAAATAAAAGATACATTTTTTCAAGCATAAAATGGAGCCCCTGAGCTTTGATCTACAACTTAAAACATCAACTCATAAAACCTGCTCAGATTTCAGATTTTTCTCATTTCAAAGTCTAGGAAAGTTTTAAGGGACACTTTGCTATTTTAATTGTTCTTTCAAATGCTTTATATATATATATATGATGATGTATTTCAGTTTAAAAAACAGACAGGGGTGTAGATAATAGGAATGAAAAATGAGGTAATTAAATCTATAGGATTTCATAGCATGCATTGCAAAACTACAGAAAAAAACAATAGAAATATGAGACAGAAAGCACAGTAATGCCTGTGTGCAGTATTAAACTCTATAGCAAAGCATTACTTAAAAAAAAATCTGGTATATGTTGACCTAGCACAATAGTAAATGAACTATTTGCAAGTTTAAATGAGTGTGGTGTAAATTTATTATTTTGAAGTATTAAAAAATAAATGCCATTTAGGCAATGGCATCAGCCCACACCAGGCAAGAAGATTGATGTTTTCTCTTTCCAAGTGATTAGACTGCAATTCTGTACATTTTTACAACATCAGGGCTCCAGAAGAGGTAATCTGTGTAAAACATTTGTTTAAAAAAATGCACAGGCAACAGGATTTTACATGACTGTGCCATCTTTGAGCCTTATCTCAGTCCAAAAAGTAGCTGGTGACCCGGAATGATCCCCGAACAAGGAAAGTGATTTCCTTTTGGGATGAAAAGAAAATGAAGGCATTGCAAAATGGAGTACTCTTATGTCTGAAAGGGTATAAATTTCTGGAAGTGTTACAATTAAACACTACATAAAGTATGTATAGTTTAGCAAAGCAGACCTAAACTAAACTTTTAACTAACTTTTTTTGGAGAGGAGGTTTAACACATCTTTATCGCCATGAATGGGAGCGCAGCTCTTGGCTGCTTCTTCTGCGCATGCCCGAAAAAGGTGTTCTTTAATGGGGGGAAAACATTTACTGCAGACTGCATTACCCGAGTTTACACCTGCGCAGTGCAAGATCAGGTGACCTGGGCAGAAGCAGGAAGCAGAAAAAAAAGATGGCGGCACCCAACGCTTCCTCCGAATCGGGACAAAGACGGATAACGGGACGCCACAGGATCCAATTCACGAAACCTCTGGGGGAATCAAGGGATCTGCAGACGTTTTTTTTTTTTTTTTTTTTAGTTTAGTTCCGCTTTAACATAAACCTATATGACATTTAGTCCCTTTTAATTACTTTCCAGGTCTTTTTGTTTTTTCTCTATAGAGATTAGTTTCAAGTTCTTCTTAGTTTTGAAACTACTCCCTATTTTTGTATTACAGATAATGCAACATGCGGCACAAGACACATTTTAAAAATCTCTCAGCTAGTAAACAGCTGAACCAATGAGTGCCCACAAAAATTAGGAACATCAATTTACAGACCAGGAGGATGCTTCCATGTCTGTAAGAATAGTCAGCAGCTATTTTAGTTGCAGCTCCTCTTAGCTCAGATTTGTTGTCAAGTAATTTTTTTGAACTAGCACACGTATGAGATTAATGCTTTATCAGAGGCATGAGATTAAGCACACAGCCGCTGTGAGAGGCAGGATTTTACTTGATAACTAATAGATTATACCACTTGACTGGAAAGTCCATTTCACCATGTGGTGTAATCTTGGGTACAAAGTGTTGGGTTACAAGAGATGCTAAAACTGGACTGCGACAAAGCTGACACTGCAGAGAGATCATTGGGCAGGATGAAATAAAGATCAAGGAAGACAGCAGAGAGATTAAACTTTGTTCAGAACTTTCCTGCACTGATATTTTTTGTTTTCAGCTAAATGCTAAATCTAGGTAGCCTGCAAAATGATTTAAATGAGATATGGTCCCATTTGGGAAGGTTCACCCCTATTTGGTCCAGAAGCATTTTCACAACAAAGTTGGGTGAAATTCAGCATTTTAAACCAGGTGTAACTATTTTATCCAATGGGAACAATTGTTCAATGTGCCTTCCCCTTTTTCTTGTTGCTTTTCTAGGACAGGAAGTGAAAAAGAATCTTCACGGTAACAAACAATAACAAAAGATTAAACGACTTCATTCAAAATTACAAAAAATAGGGTAGGTCCTATTTAGCGTATTCAGACAGATGTATTCTTCCCACCCAGAAGTGTGGTTTTGTGACTAAATAATGGAGGAATTCAGGTCCAGAACAGGAAATTTGTCAGCTAATAATCTACCAAGGTCAAACAATCGGTGATCCAATTAGAGAAAGAAAGTGTTAGTCAGGATCACATTTCATGTGACATGTGTTTACTTTATATATTATTGACAAATCTTCCATGCTATACATAGGAGGCCGGTCCAATGTAATTGTCACTACTATGGGTATATAATTTCATTAAATTCGACATGCTGTTGTCTTGTGTTACTGCCTTGTTGTTCCAAAAACTGCAAGAACTCCCTAACACTTGAAGGATTAAGAAGATTTGTGGAACAGCTGGCAGATAGACCTCCAGTGAGTCAGGCTTTTACATTAAGGCCGGTAAGAATGATCACGCTATACACTGTGGTGCAGTACAAAGCAGCAAGGAAGCTGTGATGCAAAAATTGCCATAGACAGTTAAAGTACTGCAATAGATCTGTTAGAATAGAATTGTTTTTAATGATAGGGAATGTAGGGTTAGCCTAAGTTCACACTTTCTGCTGCGGTGGATTGCAGTAACAAGCACATTATGGTACTCTATCTGCCTGTCAATAATCATCTTTAGTGCTAAAACCCAGATTGTACTTTCCGTTTTACAGTTTTCTGCATTTTCCAGGTATTTAAACATTTTTAGAGCATCACTTGATCTGACAGCATGTGGCGTAGACTCGGCATTCCTTGGCATTCATGCTCTGTTTTGGAGGCCTGGAATCTGGGTTCATTCCTAATTACTAACAGGTGATATTAGGCAAGTCGTTGCATAAGCAGGATGGGTAATCATCTGCAAAGTCTGAAATGCTGGGAAACAATCACGTTTATCAGTCTAAGATATGTAGGTTCTCGCTAGCATTTTGGCTCATAAATACTTCTGCACTAAACTGGATGGATTAACATAAACATCTGTTTCTCTTCTAAATAAATACTTGGATCACTGATCCCCTGGACTCGTCGGAGCTCATTATATCTAGAAGATTAACATCAGCTTGTATATTAAATTTACACTTCTATTTCTCTATATCGACGGTGTTACCAAAAAAAAAATCTAGAAACCAGGCAGTCAAAGTCTCAAAGTACATGGTGTCTATTGTTTAAGTGAACATTTGCCAAACTGCTAGACTACCAACTGGAAAAATCCTTGAAAGACAGCCAGAATGCAAACACCAAAGTCTATATGAAGATAGTCTCAGGCACGTACACATGTCAGATGATTCTTGTCTGATAATCGCCTCAGTGCTAGTATCGGCATGTGTACAGCGCTCGTAGTTCGTGGATGCGTCCTGGCGGAATGACGAACGATCGTAATAGAAGTAAAGGGAAGATCACAGCTGGGTGGCGCTCCATCGTTCCCCCCTACTCCTCTGCATAGAGCAGAATGGTGCTGTATGTACAACGCTCGTTTATGCATCATTCAGTCTTTTGTCATTGGAAAGAATCATGAAAGATCCTTTCCAATGACAATTATTAAATGTGTGTACACAGCCTTAGGCTAGCTATAAAAGACATAATTATAAAAGGCAATGCAGTAAATTTGCTGACCTCAGGCAAGAATATTTACCATTCTGATGGAAAATCTCCTCTTGAGAAGGCCTAATTCTCTTAATTCTCAATGTAAGTCAAGACCTGCCTAGGTCCTGGCACTTCAACAAAACCCCTGAGGCTGGGCAGTCTGACATTGTCTATGACAACCCTTTCTTTATGGTGTAAGTTATGTTGTTCTTTGACCGGCACGCTGACGTCAATAATCAAGGATGGAGCGAGTTATTGCATATCAGGGGGATACAAAGCACAAGACTTCATATGCCTAACATAAAGTTAGAATAGAGACAGAAACTCCCAGGAACAGTTTTGTCAAACCACAGACAGTCCCATGTTTGTTTTATTTTAGTCATTGTGGTACATCTGATACAGACACACATGTTCCAGCAGTGGAATTCGTGTTAGCATGCAGTGAAGTTCTCATTTCCCATTTTACAAAGCATGCATGCATCAGGGGAAAGTCAGGGTTATACTGAGGGTCTGGCTGCCATCTGTCTTCACATAACCTTAACTATAAGCACATTATTAGAGATCTGGAAGATGGCTTAACAACTCCATTCACTACAAAATGTTGGTTTTTACAATCTGTACTATACACAAATCAGCCTAAACAATAAAACCACCAACAGGTAAAAAGAAAAGCACTGATTATCTTATTACAATGACACTTCCTATGGAATGGAATATAATAAGAGGCAATTCAATCATCAGAAGGATAGATGATGGTGGCTGGAAAAATCAGAAAAAATAACTAAGGGTTAAATTGTAATGACTAGATGATTGGGTCAGAATATCCCCCAAAATATTAGGGTTTTATGGGGTATTCTCAGTATGCATTGGTAACTACTTAAGGTGTTCCAAAGAAGGACAACTGATGAACCGACAACAAGGTTATGGGTGTTCATTGATGCGTTGCAGGATAGAAGGCTAACCTGTCTGATCTGATTCCATGATCTCCAAGATAGACGATCATGAGAGAACCTGGGTGATCCAGTAAACCTAGAATGGATATGGTGTAGGATAGAAAACATAGTGCTAAAAAAACATAATCCTGGCATTGGGAGAAAGGTGTGAGAATACACAATGCATAACAGATTGTTGTGTATGTGGTTCTGTGGCTACTTACCATACCAAAAACCATACTAACCCCAGCCCATTACTGAAAATACCTACAATGAGCATGTCAGAGCAATGGAATAGGGTGGCATGGTCTGATCAGTCATGCTTGCCTTTAGATCACGTGGATGCCCTGGTCCATGTGTCCTTTACCTAAGGAAGAGGTGGCAGCAGGATGCACTATAGGGGGAAGGTAAGGCAGCAGAGGCCCTAGTCCCAAATACAACATGGAACCCAGAAGTCGATGGGACAGAGGTGTTTTGGTGGCACAAGTTGGACATATACAGTATTAGGGAGGTGGTTTTGATTTTTTTGCAGATGATCAGTGTATGTTTATATTTATTTAGGTAGACTAATATATGGCATCCCGTATTTTCTGCATATGTGTAATGTAAACAGAAGCATCTTTTTTTCCCTAGGTTTCTAATGCATTATTTTGTTCTCTTTGAGGAGCACAAAAAGGGGGTTAGGAGTTTCACACAATTATTATTTGTATGGGTTGAAAAGGGAGCGGACAACTCTTCTTGCATGTCAGCACAAGCCTTTTCATTGTCATTAATATAAAGATGTGACAAGTTTGAAACATGGAAACTTGGGAATTCCCCTATTTGTAGCTAGAGCCAGCTGTTCTGGGTAGAACAGAAGGGACTGTGAAATGTTTCTATCAAACTGAAGGCTTGCTATTTATACCAATCCCCTCTAAATATGCCAGTCACTTAACAGGTGTAGCCACAGACGGCAGGCCATGGTCCCTGGCTAACCTCTGTCCTCTGCACAATCATTTGGCTTCCAAACAAAACATCAAATGCTTGTCTCGTTCAACATGGCTGACTCTGACTGACAGGATAAAGAATCATACAAGAAAACACAGAGCCTCTCATTTATCAAGGAGCCCGGAGGAAAAAATGTCATAGCATTTGTTGCCCACAGCAGTCTGAATTCCCTATCAAACTCTATCGAGGAAACGTAACTGGCTGCTACAGTCAATTCTTCAATCAGATCTTTAAAAGGTTTGTAAAACACACCTGCATCTCAAACAGAACCCTAAATCCAGACAATCCTGCAAAAGAAGACCAAGAGCCTAAAAGTGAGAGCCACCAAGTGATTAGAATCATGGGTCTGATTTAATAATGATCTCCAAGATAGACGATCACGAGAGAACCTGGGTGATCCAGTAAACCTAGAATGGATATGGTGTAGGATAGAAAACATATGCCAATCAAGGTAGGTAATACGTTCCTTGCTTATAAGGTAAAGGAGCCATATTTAAACCCCAAACAAGCCTAGGGAAAGCTTATATAGAGTCTAAGGCCGGTCCTCCTGTGATTGAGCACGGATAAGGTCAGTCAGGCACCCAATTCTGCATTATGAAGGAGATGAGGGGAGAAAGTTCCCCATATGCAGAAGTATTACACTTGGTTCCAGTGAATAAACAGGAAGCAGAGCAACACACAGATGCAAAAAGGCAGGAATATCAGGTAAACCTGTTGCTTTACCATAAATGATACAGCTTATTTCTATCAATTAAAAGTCTAAAGTGTATGTCCTGTAAGAGTTTATTGCTGTGTGAAGCCTACTATGAAGATTTCCCTTTTCTTTCCTGTCCTAAACGTGCAACAGAAAATGATAAAGCCTCCTTAAAGCAAACAAATTTGTGTGTTTTGAGTGTTGTCCCAGGAACAGGTATCTCAATTGAAGTATTCTTCTTTACCTATTGCTCTGATGACAACTCAGAATGCTAGGTTCCACTGACATTTGGTCTTAGTAACAATGTTATTGGTTTTGGAAAAATAAAGAAATGACCACCAGGATAAGTGAAGACACAAACAGGAATCAAACCTTGACAGAAGGACAAACCAATCTTTCTTTTTCCAAAACTAATAACATTGTTGCACTTAAGCTGCGTACACACTTCCAATTTTTATCGTTGGAAATGAATGACGAACGAACGACGAACGATCGATTGGGCAAAAATCGTTCGTAAAAAAAGTAACCAACGACGCCGACGAACGAGAATAGTCGTTGGAAATGAACGACCGGACCGGCGGATCGGATTGGACGACGATCGTTGACCATCTATCGTGTGTACGGTCGTTCATTGATCGTCCATGGTCTGAGCATGCGCGGTGAACGAACGTTCGCTCACTTCCTGTGGTGCACGTCACTTCTTGTATCGTTCAAACGATCGCATCTATCGTGTGTACAATATCTGCGAACGATCGTGTCGTTATCTGTATGTACAGGATCGGTGCTATACGATCGTTCGCAGATATCGTGCAGGATCGTTCGTCGTTCGTTTACCAACGATAATAATTTGAAGTGTGTACGTAGCTTAAGTCCTACTTCACAAGTTTTCCATGAACTCCGCTGTTTCTGCATTTATTGTCTATAAAATAATCTGCAGAATGGAAGCACAACATGTTCTGTAAAAGTGTTATGGCACTTATTATAGCAAAGCAAATATTTTCATAAAGTCAGGAAAACAGTTTAATTAAATAATTCACAACAGAAAAGCAAACCGCTAAAATTATTATCCAACATCTGTTTGTACACATTGACAACTTAGTAATAGTAAACTTTAAAAACAATTAATACGTGCAAGGAAAGTCCTAAGCACTTCACAGAGAACTTTTTATGTAGTCCATTGTCCCCAGATACTTGTCAACCAGTTTTTGTATAAATGGTTATGTTATTGCCTAATAGGAGGTGAGAAAGGATATTAAATGGACTGATCCAGTGTCTCCTTAGAAAGAACAGTGTGATCAGACAAAAAAAGTGACCAACTGGGGTCCCAGGTTAACATCTTAGCATCAAGTTTGCATAATCTGGCTGTGTTTCCAACCAAAATATGTTTATTCACTATTACTTTTTTTCACACTGTTTTTTTCTCCAAAATATCCAATGTCCAGAGAGTATAAACCACCATTCTTTATTAATGACAAGTTTAGTAATGGGTCAGTGAATGCATATTTGCTAAATGGACATTCATGCTCTATATTTGTTTAGACTGTTTATTGAACATGTAATAAAAAATACTGATAATCTCCGTGACCTGGGGCGGCTGTTTCAGCCCCGACACATTTACTAGAACACAAAAGGATCTCGTTCTGCATGTGTCACCGCTTGTCACTTCCTCTATACATGTCCTTATTGTGATGAAGAAGAAATACTGTAGGTTTCTATAATGGGCTGGATTAGCAGAATGGCCTGAAGGATGTGCAATAAGCAAAGCAACTCTTGTCTTCCTAGGCGAGCTCTTTGCAGGCTATTCAGATAGAGACATCACTCATCAAACGCTGTGATATCTTAGTGACATTAGTACATATGCCCTGGGCAATAAACTATTGTCTGCTGATTTATACAGAAGAGATAATGATTTGCACACCAAACCCTTGGTGTTATTTTGGAACATGGGATTATAGTAAAAGTCACATTGTACGGAGGGGGAGAATTAGTCAGGGCTTGTTTGCACCTCTGAAGTTTGGGAGACTTTTCTTACCCCTACTGGGGGCAGCATGGCCATCTGAAACAAACACAGACACTTATATCTAATTTCCAGTTTGTGGAGGCCTTGATTGAAAGACTTTACTTCGTAATTATTCAGTAAACATTACAATAAATGTAAGAGCACAAAAAAAAAAATTATAAAATAAGTACACAAAATGATGCTTGGGCAAACATTCGCAACCCAATTAAGAAAACTTTATTTTACTTTATTACCTTTATCCCACCTCCGCCCCCCCTCCCTTTAATTTTTTGGAAGATGTATTCCCAACTACTACATATGCTAAACATTTATGATGGAAAAGGAGCTTTGAGTTATTTAAAGACTCGATGATCTAAATGATCATCTAAATCCATAGATAGTCTAAATCCTCAAGTAAAAAGGATTGATTTGGTTCTGATTTAGTTGGAAATAATTTGTTGTGAATCCTATATGTGCTTCTGACATGCCATCTCCACCGGATCAACAGCTGCCAGACTGACGAGCGCTCTCAACTGTTGTGACATTTCCTAACCTTGTAATGGCATAGGCCAAACATCCTGACATGGAATTCCTATGGGAAAAGGTTCACTTGATTTTGAACTCGGTCACCAGTAGCAGCTTCTGGGATTCTTGCTGGAGTAAGATTGCCATCTGGCTATGTTACAGATCTGCCATAACTATGATGTATGGACCAAACTGATCATCCTCCTCCTTGATGGAGATTAACTGGCTGAAAGTGTCTTCTACAAGTGAACTGTTTCTAAGTGTGCATGGCAATGGGAAGAGTCACAGCAGTCATTCAACCCCAGATTAGAAAACAAATTGCCCTTTAAATCATAAAGTGCCCTTGTGAAATCTGCAGAAAACTGTATGTCCACCTTTGCATCTATGAATGCCTATCAACTTACTGCTATAAAGTGAAAAAATGGTTGCATATGGATGGTCAGTGTATATAAAGCTAGGCCAAAAGGGGACTTATTATTATCATGTTATCAAAATAATTATTCAATACCGTTTAAAAAATCCACACCAATAAAAAGATCCTCTTTTCACCGTGAGTCCCGTGCAGAACCACCACAACATAGAACCCTGAAAAGCAGAATTTTGACTCTTAGAAATATTAAAATAAAATGGATCCTTTTGCTAATGATAGCAATGCTGGTAATTTTTGTCTTCTGCTGGTTGGAACTTCTTAGATTGCCTCACACTCTCCTAGTAAGTGCGCTTAAAATGTTACCAGTATAATAGACGTTCTCTGTTCCATTCTAATTTCCGGAGCTTTAAAAATGTTGAAATCACTTCCCAACAATAGCTCCAGGGAAAGTTCTTTGATTCTGCATTTGTTAATACGTATTGTTGGCTGACTCCGAAAAGGCAGACATAAAAATGATACAGAGATCAGCATGACGGAGACGGGGAACAGTTGTCATTCTCTGTTTGAGCCCTTGGATATTTGACACTCGGCACAGATGTTAAAAATGATGTTTTGCTGTGGTTACCTTTTGTCACAAGAAAAAAAAGGCAAGAAACGGGGAAAAGTACTGGCTTAAAATACAATTTATCTGCCAAGCTCAACTTCTGGCCTGAATCTAAAACGATGATTTCATATTAGTTTCTACATCCTTTCTGTACAAACATAGATACTGTATCCTGCCTAAGCCATTAATAACAAGGCTTAGCTTGGAGCTATTACACTTATGTCTAATAACCAGCAAAGACTGCAAGCTAGCTGTAAGGATGATGTATAAACAGATCTGTAAGTTCAGAAATGTATTTGTAGAGCTGATCGCAAACATGTGATGTGACCACAGCCAAATGTTGGTGGGCTGAAAGGTGCAAATTCAGGGGGCAGGCCTTTATACCACTCCATCACATTTGTCTGTTGGAGCCTTGGTTCTGTATCTTGTAGAAGTTCTGTATTAGTCTTACAAAAGGTTCTGATCTTTTCACCTTCCCGGCTTAAAAGTATTCATTGTCAGGCCATTGGGGCACTATTTCCATAAAGGATCACAAGCTACAACCAAATTTGTACTCCCGAGGACCCTGACAGATGGGTGAAGCAATGGAGGAACATGGTGAATGTTATTGGGAACGTGCCTGCCTGTCAGCAGAACCTACAGATTCCCTTTTCTATTTTATTATTATTCATTATGTTTGCTTTCTCCCCCTTATATCATTACCTCTTGTCCCCCATAAAAACCCAATAAAAAAGTCTTTGAAATGTGTTAAAAATGGAAGCAGTGCTGTACCCCTCTTTATATTTCGATTTCCAAGAAGTGCTATGCCTGTTATATTGCCTTCCCTTCATATTTTGTTGTTTAATGCAATTGTTCATTATGCTGATTCTTATGTGCTTTCTCTCCTCTTTTACCTTTCTCTTGTTAAAAACCAAATAAAAATTCTTCTATATTAGGATATAAATTGCGTAAAAAACTGAATCCCAAGTGCATTAAATAGCAATTACTTTTCCTTCTTAGTTTCACAAGGGCTGAATTCATGGCAGTCAGCTTTACTGACAGCCACCCTCTATCCAAACGATCACCCTCACTATGTACTGTGGCATTCCTATTAAATAATTAAATGGCGATGGGCAAGGCTTAGCCATGAAATTAGGAAAATGCAAGTCCTGATAGCAAATAAAAAACAGGCAGGAAATGCAAAAGTGTAAAATACAGAATGGGTTCAACTTCAAGCTTTGTATAACCGGATTAAACACAAAACACTCCGACTCAAATGTCAGCCAAAATAAACCCAGCACCAACCTTGACATTCAGCTAATATCTACTTCAAGGCTTTAGTCATAACAATCATCTTCAGTTCTATTCTATGTACAAGGTTTTTTTGCCACATGTAGTGAGCAAGACTAAGCTGAGCCAGCATACTGATAAATGCCACTATATAGAGAGACGCCTTTAGTAGGAGGATTCCTTCTTCCATTTACTAGCTACAAGCAACATCAATGTAGAAATGAGGAATTGTAAAATAAGCCAAAAGCTTTAAACAATACACAGGTCAAGCAATTTGGATGATAGAACATAGGCAGTGCTCTCACTAGAAACATTTTTTTCAGCCAGATAGGAGGAAGCTGAAGCCTGGTGTACAAAAAGTAGTGCAGGGAATCAAGTAAGAAACAAGGTATATATATCTACACCTCCTAGCAGAGTTGACAGACTCCAACTGGAAGCTTTCTTTATGCAAAGTTCAGCCTAAGCTGTTGTCTTATCACTGCTGGGTGGCTATTGAAAAGTGCTGGGTGATGCACCCGGCTAAAAGGGGCTAGAGAGAACATTGATAGGCGGAACATATGACTTAAAAGGTGGGTTCATGTTTATCAAATATATGTAAATTGTTTTAATTGTGGCAATATGGTACACTGTAGGTAGGGATACAGCAGTATACTGATAGTTATCATTCCATACACAATTGCTTATTACAGGTTATTCAATGGGTTTTCAGAGGCCATGGTAATCAGCAGCTGCGAGCCACCATAGAAAATCATAGTTACATAGTAGGTTAGGTTGAAAAAAATACATAAGTCTATCAAGTTCAACCACTAGCGAAATAAACATATCCCAGATATAAAACCCTATGGACATAGTGATCCAGAGGAAGGAAAAAAAACCCCGATACAATTTACTTCAACGGAGGAAAAAAAATTCCTTGCTGATTCCATTAAGCAAACGGATGTTCCCTGGATCAACAGTCTCTGTTATCTTTACTTTAAAGCCTTCATACCCAGTTATATTCTGTGCTTCTAGAAATCTTCCAGCTTTTTCCTAAAGCAATCTATAGTAGTTGCTGAAACTACTTCCTGAGGGGGCCGATTCCACATTTTCACAGACCGGGATTCTTCATCTTACAGTGAAGAATCCCTTCCTTATCTGGAGCTTAATCTTCTTTTCCTCCAGACGCAAAGAGGGCCCTCTTGTTCTTTGTAATGATCTCAAAGTCAATAATTGGGAAGAGAGTTCCTATCATCACCAGCCAATGTAGAAGGACTGTGATTTTAGGGTGGGTTTTTTGCAAGTCACATTTCAGAAGTTTCAGGGAATTGTAGCTCTTCTATATTTGCAGGTATTACAATAGATGAGTAGCAGCTAAGCCAATCCTTCCACATAAACAACCAGAGAATGGATGGTATTTACTCTATCATTGAGGTACTTTCTCCATGGAGGTTGGCTGGAGGTCCTGCTGAAAAGAACTCTTCCCTGAAGAAGCAGAATACCCTACCTGCGTAACATGTTGGGACCTTGGGACCATTATGTGTGTGTGGACTTTTAATGACAAAGGTCCAATGTTATTAAGTTATTCACAACTTATGTATTGGAAATATTACCTGATAGGAAATAAAGTATCATTTTTTTTAACACACATGCCACTATAATCCCCTACACTGTTCCACTCCACTGATCCTCTGCTGTTACTGTACTCAACAGAAGAAATATGTTGTAAAAATCAATCCCAATTACGTAATGGGAACTGGGTGTTAGCTGTACCAAGAGAGACGTGTATTCATGGACAACGCCTACAGGGAATATGGCACCTATATGGTGTTCAGTAGGATTGACATCCATATATCATAGAATAGAAATATCAGGTAGCCACCAGAAATCTGACAAGTTGTTCCCATGGGGTGACACAGCTCACAGCTCTGCTGACATATGACAACCGTCCACCTGTTTCCACAGATCAGACTGACGGCTTAGACTGGTAGAAAGCTTCTTACAGCCAGAGCTGACGGAAGCCCAAGTAGCTCCTTATGTCCATTAAAAGATTTAGAAATAGAAGAGACATAAGTATAAAACAATTTAGTAAAATTATTCCTTCGGTACTCAACCACATGGTGTTTATTGTGACAATTCCTATTTAATGTACAGCGCTGCATAATATGTTGGTGCTATATAAATACTGTTATTAAAAAAATGTATATTAATAATATTATTAATAATAATGCAAAATAGAGGGAGACTGAAAAAACTACTGCCCGATCAATTATTCCTGCAATATGCTTTAATGAAGACCATGTGACCAAAGCCCTGGCATTAGTCACATGACATGACAACACAAAACAGATACAGATATGACCTTGTAAGACACTTTCCTCTCCAGAAGAAAATCACCATTTTTGTTCACAAATTATATAGGAGGAGCAGCTGCTGTTTGTACTAAAAGGTTGGCTTATGTAAAATTTGGTGTGACATTCTTGGTTTTGTTCATAAATGGCTGATATGGAATATATGGAATCAGTCCCTATTGAAGCCTCTCTCTTTGTGACTAAGCCCATTTCTCTGCTCTATTATTTTCTCATTTGTGACTACAAAGTTACAATGTTGCCGTGTAATCACTGGGGAAAAAGGAGACTAAAGAAATGCTTGCTTCTGCCTGCAGCAGACTGATGATATCATCTCAGCCTAGACAAAGTCACTAGACTGGAGTTTAGAAGCTATTAATAATAAAAGCTATAGTGTTGCTGTATATCATGACATGTCAGAGATTTGTTCATGCAGTTAGTGAAGGGTCTGCTGAAATCTGACTGCAGTTTTAAGTTATGAGTAAGAAGTCTATATAAAACCAGAGAATCCAATTACAATGACTTTCCTGTACATTTCATTTTACATTTACCCGAGTGTGACCTGGCCAGATAAATAAGAACACATACTGTACCGTCTTCATCATCCCTGAATCCCGTTCTCCACGCCAAGAATGGCTCTTCTTCCATAGCAAAGCAGAATACGTTTATTTTCAGAAATATATATTTTTTAAGTATATATATTTTTACATTCTCCTGTTCCCCAAGGTGATTACTTGTGCTTTTATAAATCTGCACAGCTATCCAAAAGAAAGCCTCGGTTTCACAGCCTGTATTAGCCAGAAAGGAACATCTGGAATTAATAATAAAAAAAGGAAAAGAATCTTGCATAATCTATGTACAGCTCTTCCATATTTTCCCCTACACCCCTCCTCCAGCCTCTGCTCTTCCTTCGAAATCCCTAAATGTTCCTCCATTGCTTGTTTGAAAGGCAAAAAAACAAACATCTGCATCCTACCTGAAGAGAACCTGTCACCCAAATATAAAATATGAATATATATTATAATATAAGGTCATTCTGGGCATGGTATTACCCACTGTACATTGCAAATGTACAATGAAGCAGAGGCACCAATTTATTATTGCTGTCTGCAGTATTGAAGCCATCTAATGCTTAATAGCATGGGATGTTTTAAAATCTAGAAGGGCTGGCAATGTGGAGTTGTTGTGAATGTGAGTGACAGCCTCATGATCAATGAGCTGTTTCTGCAGATCATCTCTAGGTAATGAACAAAGAAACCATATGACTTTACTTAAAGCTGCACACTCAGGATTATACGGGAAAAATGTCATCACTATGATGGTATTCTGTTACATTGTGCAATAGCTTAAAAATATGTGTACCGAATGCCACTATGCTGATATCCTAAAGACCTAAAAGTCCCAGAGAGGCATCCATTACTCCCTCATTCTCTGCTATACATGTATAAAGGTATAAGATGTATAATATGCATGCTATATATGTATAGGAAAATGTCCTATCAAATACATGATATAGGTTCGGTACCTCAGTAGGTCCAGACTGTATCTGTAGTATTAAGGTCACGTGACTGCTGTTAGCGGTCATCTTAACCCCAATGCCACAGCTACAGCCAAGAAGACCCTCTACCAAGCCGGACATTGAACAAACATTGGAGACGTTAAAGAATATGAAATAATCCCTTCCATATTCATTCATACAGATCATTTTAAGGTGGGGAAACGCTGGTCAATGGGTGCATAAGCAATGCAAATGATCAAAATCTTCCTAATTAATGACAAATATCTTCTTAGTATTGATGATTTACCAGGTTACCACCCATTGACCAGGAGAGTGGATATGCACATTTGAATGCTCCCTTACAACGCTTCTTCTTGACATTTGCACTGGCTGGCTGCAGGAAGCCCATTGGCTGGCAATTTTTTTGGGATCGCTCTTTACTTCACTGTTTGATCCATATTTAAATCAAACAGTGATCAAGAATAGATTAGCGTTGGGTTCAATGTTTTTATTTTTCTAATCTCAATATCTAATCAACTAAAAACAACTTATAGCATGCATGGTAGTTTTTATGGACTTTTCCAAAGAGGTGACCCCTTGGATTTACTGTCTCTTTAAAGTGTTCTACATGGACTTTGCGGTTTTGGTAGATGGATCAGTAATCCTCCAAGAAATAAATTATTTACATTAAACAAACTTACTTCCTGAGATTACCTAACTTTGCCTTTGAATCCAGCACAGATCCGTAAGCCCAAACCTCAAAAGTTAAAGAGAAGTATGGAACAGTTTAACCCAGGGGTCAAGTTGAGGCATTCTGAGATTGCACACGTGTTCTGCAATCTGATTGGCTGCTCGCTCGGTGATGTCATTCTGATATGGAATCTGTGGGCATCTGTGCCTGGTTAATCAATAATTGCCCTCCACTCAACACTGGGTTAATTGGCTCCCAGACCATTAGCATGCATACTATCAGTGGCTTTTCTTGCTCCATATGGCACCACTTAGCTTAGCTTTCTTGGATGCTATTTTTAGTTTTAAATGTATCAACAAAACAAGGAAGAAAAGTTTTTTTCAAGCAAGGAAACTAAAATAAAAGTGGAAAGACTCTTCTTTGGGTAACTTTAAGAACTGGCAGCAAGTAGTTCAATGTCCTGATTCATCAGTTTTCAAGTAACTCTTAGGGCATTGAAAGGCATGCTAAAGTGGCCTCCCATCATATGTCCACTTAGAATGCCTTAGGCACTACTAATAAAATAGGCCTAGGTGGCTCATTGTGCCTTTGCATAGGTTAAAATGACAATGTCGTTTTCTATATGTTTTACCCCACGTCAGTGAGTGTTACTGACCTAGAATAGGAAAACATATCTGTAAAGTTCTGTGTTCATATTTGCATGCTTGTGCAGACATAAAAGTGTAAACACATCAGTCGGAAAGTTAGCATTTGTAGAATGAGAAGCAATGGCTACATTCATATATCTCTCAGGAAAGATTAAAATTTGCAAACTTCCTGAAAAAAAAAACACCTATTTATTTTTTAAACAGAGAAATCTATTATCTATAATCTATTAAACAGAGAATATAACATTCCCTCAACTATTCCCTGATGGGAATCAAATACTTCTACTGAAACACATTGACCTAGAAGATTCCCACAAGGCAATGTTTGAACGAAAGTCAGATTCCTGGTGTTATAAATAGAGCCTCAAGGATGGAGGTCCTTGTGCATGCAACTTCTGTTGGGGGTGACAACAGTCTGTCCCTCTCCCCCGTATCACACACATTCCCAATCTGTATCTATTGTGCCAATGCTCAGTGCACAGGCTTATTCTGCCGTCCACTATTGGGAAATGCTATGTAGCCATCTCTAGCGTGCATAGACACATAATATGACAAAGAAGCTGCAAGAGCTCAGCATTCAACAGAAAAAGATAAAACCAAATATAATATGTATTTAAAATTTTGCATGACCGTGACCAAACCATCATACAGTCAGGCGTCTCACCTGGGTATCTGGGGCATCTGTGACTCCAGTAAGGGGTTAACACAACTCGTATATGAAACCATAAAAGAGTCCTGACCAAGGGATCCAAATGTTATTTAAAATGTGTGTGTGTGGGTTTGTGAACAGGACGGCCTGCTGTAATCTCGTTCTTAAAGATTTATGGTGTGATACATCTGACATCTGTTTCAGTTTAGGGGATTCAGTGAGCTGCTTATGCAAGGAAAAAAATTATTTATTTAAAAGGGGGAAAAAAAAGTTGAGTGTTTTTTTTTCAGTCCAACCTATAGATTGCCATGAGGAACGCTCATACAATTCAGTCAAACGTACCCGAAAAGGAGATACTGAGGTCTCTATATATATGATAAAAGGTCTATATGGGATCATGGATATTAGAGATCACTAGATTTCCAGCATAGTGCGTTGTAGTAATTTCCGTTACTGCAATGCATGGTGAACCAACGCAGCGCCCCAACACATCACAATGCATGGTACTGCCGAAAAGAAAAAAACGTATAAGTGCACCAGAAAACAGCCGACCTCAAACCATACAAAAGATTGTTCTCTCTTTTCGTATCTTGAGTACTACTTTAAATTGCTTTGCCCATAACTGTACTTCAGTCCATGTTACCAAACCAATAATTTCAGCAATATTAGATAAGATTAGCACTATTAGATTACAAGAGATTGCTGGTGGGAGTTGCCATTGTGAATGTAATGTGGGCAGCACCAGCAGACTCCCTGTAATAATCCCCACTTTTCCTTGGCAGCTACATAAAAGGTTATGTAGAGAGGTCAAGGAAGAATGGAAGAGCTGGGCCAGCATAGAAAGAAATAGGACACGCCCAGAACAGTGTGATCGTAATGTATAAGAATGAAAGGAGCTGTATCAAGGAATTGACTCTTCCTGGAGTGATAACATTTTCTAGCAAGTTCACAGGCAAATTGCAAGTGAATATAAAATAAATGCAGAGGATTAAAGCAAACATGTTGTTTATCTCTAGGTTACTTATATCTAAACTACTACATGTAATGCAAAAAAACAAAGTTGTAAAATGCATTTGGCATTTTTAATGTAATAAGCGCCTTTACAAGCATATTATCTGAAACATCAGAGAAATGCTTCTTAATAATGAGACAGATCTGCCCAACGTGATTAATTACATGCGTGTAATGACGCGGAAACTGATCTGAAAACTCTTCAAGGCATGACCAGAAATTTTACCTCTTCCTTATTTAATGGGCCAGAAAGTGCTCTTACTTGTCCCAAAGTGGAATCAGGCCATGGAGGAGATTAGGCCTGGCCATTAACCTGTGGGCTGCTGGATGAAATGGAAGAACTTCACAATAATAAGTGAGACTTTGTACACTACCCAAAGAGACCCTGTCCCCAACTTTTTTAGGTGAACAAACTCACAAATAAAAGGCACTTGCAGTGTGCCTTCGAATTTGCCATCATAGCCATCTCCTCTTCTGGGGGTATCTAATCCCTTTCTGTGTTGGCCTAGTACCTCTCCTAATATCCTTGGGTGTACAGTCTTCTCCCCCAAATTTTCAGTAGCCATCCAAAAACGGCCAGGTGGCTACTGAAATGTGCCAGGCAGTGCACGGGGGGCCGGGGAGAACTGCAATGTAGCTGCAAGGGGAGATACAAAGGGTACCATATACAGTGTGACTTTAGTCTGCTTTAGATGTCTACGCAAAGAGTGAAAAATAGGTAAATGCAAAGAAAATCTTGTAGGACGATATATCCAACAGATATATCCAATGAATAATCTGCTCAAATGGACCCATTAAAATGTATCCAAACCCAAAAACAAAATTATAATGAACTGGAGCCTACAGCCTACCGGTCCTGAAATTTGGTGACAATATACATTATTTTTTCACTGGTAGTTATTCCAATGACATTTAATAGGTCCCTAAGGTAACAACACCCAGCATACTGTATCTACAGGGGCGCAAAACTCTGGGATAGGAGGTGTGTTAGGAATAGAATACTTCCTTCATTCATATTCTGCATAACATATGGGAGGGCGCCCAGTAGTCCTCAGAAAGAACAATGCTAATTGATAGGAGTGCAGCACAGGCAGCAATAACAGAAAGGCAGCAGCTCCCTGCATTTCCGACAAGATTACCTGGAACATTTTTGCCTTCATTGAATAGTTATAAGAACCTGAAATTTTAACTTCATGTACATTATTACATATATTCAGTTTTGTTGCACAAAGGAAACTATTACACCAGTTTTAGTGAACACTAGAAATTGTTTCTCTGGTTGGCTAAACTTGTGCTTTAAATTTAATGGCCCTAAAAGGTAAAAAAAAAATCTTTTTTAGAACTTATCCATCTTTTCCATGACGTGTACTCTAAAAACAGAACTCAGCATCAGGCATTACAGAGTCGGCGGATATTAGAGCATAATCTGACTTTATTTGTGAAAACAGATGTATGAAGCTATGCGGGCTTAGAGGAAACGGTCATTACAGCAGCTTTTCAGTTCTGTCTACTGGCAGCACAGGGTGCGTTACATCTATCCGCCATCAAGCGTGCAGCCACAGACCATCTGATTAGACAGAATTTGTCTGGTAATTAGCCAAAGTTTGCTGTACAAGAGAAATAAAGCCGTGTCATTTTAACAAGGGTTCCCTGTGACGGCGAAGGCAGAGATCAAGGAACATGCGTAGGCTGCGTGTTTAGGTTACATCTGTGGTGCAAAACTGTATTTTGAAAAAGTTCACCAATGGAACAGGCGGCATTTACTCCGCTTGTGTTTTACAAATCGGTTCAACATCGAGTCATTGGATTATGCAGGGATCATTTACGCTTCCTTGGGTAGATGAAAGACAAGCTGGAAACTTTGATTTGTTGCTAAAGAATCATTATGATGAATTGCATGGAAAGCTTTGAAGGAGAATTATAGCTGTTAAGCAGAACTCCAGGCAAACTGCTAGGAATATAGTTCTACATATGTTATCCTTTTATACCAGCCTTGGGGATACTTTTGCCATTTCTGTGCTGCAGCTTTTTTGTCACCTCTCTGCCCCTCCATTGTAAATATGTTTTAAAAAGTAGGGACCTAGAATGCAACGATACTAAAGCAAGACGTAGAAGAATTATTTTTCTAACCAGCAGATCAAAATATGTATAGCACTGAGATGCATGGTGATGCCATTTTTTGTGAATTACCATTAACATAATAAACCAATACACTTGCGACACACTACTATACAATGTTGTTTGCTGCATTAGAAAAAAATGGTTTTGCACAACAACTATTATGCCTCACTGCCTTTAACTCAGCATCTTATACATAGATTACAGGATAACCCTGATTGATTTGTCTATTGAAGTGTTTCTTAACTAGGATTCCTCCAAAGATTGCTAGGGGTTCCTTGAGCAATTTGTATGATACCACTGGCACCAATAATCTTTTTGGCTATCAGTGACATTCTTCCTTATAGCCAGCGATGTAAGAGGCACCCATGTGGGTATTGTAATTATAGCAGAGCTTCCTTAAGACCTGAAAGGTATTTCAGGGATTCCCCATGTTGAAAAGGTTGAGAAACACTGATCTAGTGGGTGTAAAAGTATTTCCAGATGATCTGAGACCCTCTTAGGGTAATTTGTCAAACTTCCAGGCTTTGACATTTAGGGCCAAGACAGGAAACCCTACTGGTCATTTTGACAAAGGGTGTCTAAGCACCTAGTGCCCGAACTGTAATGGCCAGATGTTCATGCTTAACATCTGGCTTACTTCTTTCCCTGTAGCTTTAGCACAACTGATAGGTTCCTTTTGCCTCTTCCTCTCCTTCTTCTTTCTCTTTGCTCATAAATATGTTACTGCTTGAACTGCACTGCATGCATTTTAAAGAAAATACATTTTGGGTAAAATAAATAATATAAAACTGCAATAATTCTACAACTGCCTGGAGTTAGTTTCAAGCAACAGTCATGACTATTTCAGAATATGAAAAAAAAGTGTAATGAAACAGAAATGCCAGGCGTATAGTTACCAGAATGAATGGTTTTCATAGACGATTAAAGTCCTTTTCATCATGCTGGTACACAATCATTCCTCCCGCTAGTTTCAGCCTTAGAATTGTGGCCGGATATGTCATTTCACGTTCTTTAATAATAAAATTCCACCAATGATAACGCCTTTTCTCAAGGCTAAACCTTGTCTGGGTTATACAGGCCCCAGATCAAAAATTTAGACTGCGACTCTGTATGGCAAAATGAGCAATTAATGCAACATTTAGGAGAGTTGGCTGTGAGTTTTCTCTTTTATTAAGACTCCCACCAAACGTACACTGTTAACATGCTGTGAGCTTTTATTAAAATAGGAGAAAGAGCAAAGGATCCAGCTGGCCTGTGAACAGCAAACATCACTAGCCAAATCTCCCCAATGATGTGGCATGAAATATGATTATCGTTCATGAATCGAATGTCAGCAAGAGGCTTGACAGCGGTCGGCATTAGTGCCAGAGGACAGTACAGCATTAACAGGAGCCATTATCACACCATCTTGTCTGAATTATTATCTATAACGCTGATGACAATCCAAGAGAATTGCAGAAATGGAGCCCATGAGTGGTGATATTGCATGGACATTGATTAGACGATAATTAACTCAACATAATCCCTCTATTATTTTTCAAGCAACTCTTTTGTCAAAAAAGAAATTAAAAAATCAACCCCATATATAAGGAGTTATAATATATACAAGTAACTGCAAATTTCTCATGCAAATAATCTTTTGCTTCTAAAAAAGTTCCTGGACATACTGAATGTCCAGTGCCCAGCCGTACAGCTTTATAGGGACACAGTAGTGATGGAGTGGCTGATTGGTCTTGGACGCTAAAAGCCCAGGGATGATCTGCAGCATAGGCCAGAGGCATGAGCTGTATGACAAGCTTGTTTTACTTTTTTTCTTTTGTAATAATGACTACTTTGATTTATGATATTGATGGAGTAATGATACTTTGACCCAACTCATATTTACTTTGACCCAACGGATATATTTTTTGTTTGACCACGGCAAGGTAGGGTGAAACACTATATCAAGTTTATATTGCTGCCAGAAATGACACTGGGCATATGTGTCTCAGTGACACCAGAACAAGAAGAAGAGGGAATGAGGGTCAATAAGAAAGGCCACCAGGCTTTTGAAAGCTTATGGAGCTGATAACCAGGCTGATAAACAGGGCCAAAAACCATTCAGCCCTGGGTCAGCCCTATAGATTGCATAAATTGGCCAAAACCAATGGTCAGTCTCTAAAAATGTATTAGGCTGTTGCAATTGCCTTTCTTTTCTGACTTCAAAAACACAATGGCTGTTTTAAGGGGCATGTGTAATTCATCAAAAAGTGGTGTGATTATGTGTTTTGTATGTTTCTATAGTAAATCTTTTTGCATTTGATGAAAAAAAGAGACTTTGTGACCTTGTTCTAGTTTTCTGACCTAACACCTAAGGCTCGAACACATGCTAGGTAAAATTAGAAATGAATAATGTCCGAAAGATGCATTCTATGATCATCATCAATAAAGACAGCATGCCTTGATATTTATGAATAAACCCCCTTCCTGTCTACCAAACCAACTTATCAATTAGTGATGCCACCCATTTAACTGTCAGGCTCAGAAGTTAGCAAGGGAACACAGCCAATCCCAACTTTTAAAAGGTAATATTTGCATCTAATTTCGGCTATTTACATGTCTGGGTCTACATTATGTAGTTTTTACTGAAGATGAATTCTACTAATCTATTCTTTGTTCACTTTTAGATGTCCAGATTGATGACAGGTTTGCTGTAAGTGCTAATTTGAGAAAAGGTTACCATCTGAATATTTCTGAGCCCTTCAATTCCATTTAGGTGCTGGTAATTGCATGATAATGGGACTCTACAATGAGTTGCCTAATGATAGCTTTACTTTTAATAAGCATGTCTACATCTCTTACAAGAAGAGGGTTTCTAATCTCTTGCTGACACATTGGTCAACTAGGGCCAGTCTTGAGAAGTGTCTCCTTTAAGAGGAATTGCTGATTGGTATTTCAGTTTGACAAGGAGGTCGCCGGATGCGCTCTGGTGCACATTCTCCTTAAGAGCCATCTGTGGATTCCTCGTATCTTTACAAGAGAACCAATTTGGCAGGTTACCCCATCCATTCCCACACAGGCTTCATGAGTGCATTTACTGACCGACAAAAGGCTGGTCGTACAAGGCCCAATGTCGATATAAGTAGCATCCAGGTATGTCAATGCCACTGAGATCCACAATTATTTAAATTTCACCAATGGAAATGGGAGCAAAATCAGTAACAGGCCGGGTAGCTCTCTTAATCTATTTATCTATCTATTAAAAGATCACCTGCTACAAGAAATACGTAATTTTAAGAAAAACAATAATGGCTTGTTTTCTGTTTTATTTTGCCGTGCATGTTTATAAACTACAGTTTTTTTTTGGTAACTTTTATACTAAATTTTATATTTTTAACAACAATTAGGTACACGACTGATCACTACACACAATAGGGTATATTTATGAGCAGTGAAATATTTCTTAAAGGTGAATTGTTCAAGAGCATGTATTTTATAGGAAATGATAATCCACCTGTAAAAGTTTGGCAATTGTCACACTAATGGCTTTATTTATAAAGCAGGGAATCAGATATTCCCTTAAACATTCTCTGATGGAGAATACATTACTGGAAGATTCTCCATCAGAGAATGTTCGATTCTCTGCTTTATAAATAGAGCCCTTACTCTTTTATATTAATGCCCATATGAAATGACTCCAAAAGCTGTTTCCTTTTAGACTATCTCTCAATAAAATAAATCCCCATAACCCCTGTCCATGCAGAGCAGACTGTCTGATTGAAATTAGCTATTCAGCCCTATAAACAGTATTTTTAAGTAAAGTAGTACCTAAGGTGAGCCATGCAAACATAAAGGGAAGTTAAATTCCATCTCCTGTCTGGAAATAACCATAAAATACTTATTTTAATATGTAATATTTACCTGTATAAAAAAGGAAATATGTTTTCAGACTTTTTATAGCCCTAATCATACCGGCTAAAGAATAAATATTTGTACAAAACACTAACACTATCTGATATTACCTAAATTGACGGACTGAGAAACACAGAATTATCTAGGCCTTTTCAAACAAGGAAGCATTGAGAAAGTTCCTGTCCACTGGAACTAAACATTTAAAGCCAGAACATCTGCAAGTAAACAGCAGTGTAATTCATTTACTGTGAAACTGTGAACATATAAATACCACATGTTTGTCTTGAGACTCAAGGAGCTAAATCATTCCGTCTCGGATCTGACTGTTTGAGAGCTTTGTGAAAACAATTATTGCAGTTCAATCAAGAATTATTCCTCAAATGCAAACATAAAACTAAGTAAGGAGTCTTTGGATATGTACTGGGCTGTACATATAATATAGGCAGATACAGTACGTGAGGATCAGAACTTGAGAATTGGCATGTTCAGGTCTAGGGTAGGTGGGTACGGATGGTTCACCAACAGCTCATCACAGCTGAACAGCTACAGAACCACCCAGGAAATAAGACTTGTAAGGATTGTCCCTCCAGCAACTGTTGCGGATTCGGCATAAATGACACATGGTACTTTTAGAACAACTGTGCCCCATGTATCTAACAGCAAAACTTCTTTTTGTTTTGTTTACTTTTTTAGTTTCCTTATTGTCTATTGGAGAGATGTGTTCCCTTCCTGTTCCACAAACATAATAGTGCACAATTGCATACATGCTTTAGCAATACAACCGTTCACAGATCATACCAGATAACTGTACAGACCTTGGATGTGACTGGCAGAAGATTGGGTAGTGACTATGTCACTCCTTTTCCCCCTGTACATTGTTCTCAGACTGTACACATGCTAAAAAACAAATTATTGGACAAACAAATCTGCCAAGATGGTTGCTTGTTTTAACAAAGAATCATCATTCATTCTTATTGTTTGTCACAAGTTTCATGAATGATCGTAGAATGCAGACATTGTTCATTTTTCAATTTTATCAAGCATGTGTACAAGCCTTAGGTGTTACATTTTCCTATAACCCACATCGCTGTAAAATCTAAGGTTTTCCTAAGGTCAAAACCTGGAACGGGTGTAGCTTTAAAAATGCTGTCCATTATCAAGTATCCCAATTAGTCCTGCTGTACAAGATTCAGGTTGGTGAACCCACATACTTTTCCTCTGTCTGACCCAAAAATATTCACGTTTCCAGTAAGCCAAGATCTTGGTAAGGTCTCCCAAGTACCACTCAGCTTCTATTCAAATGTGGGATCTCTCCACAGATATGATTATAGATTTCTAAAAATGTAGCTAATGTTTAAATCACCAACATCTTTCCAAATCTAAAATAATAATTTAAATGGCAAGAGCATTTATATTCAGTTCATTGACCAGAGTTTCTGAACCTTTATTACATGGGGGAACCCTTACAATAACTTTCAGGTCTTCAGGGAACCCCTCCCATAATTCCTTTATCCATAGCTCACAGTATATTAACATTATGGTCAATGGGAGGAATGTCTCCAACATTGTTGGCCAGTGGGAAGAATGTCACCCTTACAGATAACCAACCTAAACAGACCTGATAGGCACAGATTACTCATTGCTCATCTAGCAACCTCTGAAGAATGCAAAACATTGTCATAGACATTGGAGACATTTTTCCTGACTCACTGACCCAAGACATTAAAATATCAAACCTTCATAATTCCATTGGCCAAAATACAAACCTCAAACTTATTAAACCTATCAACGTAGACTGAAGACACAAGGGTCTGAACAACAATACTCCCCAGCTATATGACTCATTGTGGGAACGTTTCCCTAAATGACATTTCAATACCTGGACGCGATTTGTTGAAATGTAAGGCATCCCCATCAGTTTGGGCAGGCAGATTACCATGGGGAAGACAAAACAAACAAAACTCAGTTATGCCACAGCGAGTTCACATCTATATTGAGTGGAAGTTACAGCTTTCTTTGCAGCCAGCCTGAAATCACAAGCAGAAGTAATACAATTTAAACTGTCGGTCTGATCATCAAACCCAGATTGCAAATATGGGATCTTCACCACATCAAAGAATAGTCATATTGTAGCAATTGTCTTTGGGAACTGGAGACCTTGTGACCGCGCCCATTTGTACATTTAACAGAAGCTAATTGACCATCAGCAAAATGTTGGTTTCTTTTAAAGAAAACTCCGTTTAACACAAGTCACCAGGTCATCCAGTCAATAGGGTCATGTTAAAACCAAACTTCAAACAGAAAAAAATGGGATCAAAATTTAATCCAGGTACTTTTTCTTTGGAAAGCCATTAAAGCTAAACTTTTTTCTAAATTACTTGCCCTCTATTTGCATTATAAAGGTCTTTGAAAACAGTTTGGGAAAGAGTCTTTTCAGTTCCAGCCTCTTGGCAGAAGCTCAGATCTATTAGAACATATTATTAAGCGTGTGGTTGGAAGAGTTCGACTACCCTAAACTGGGTTTGCTTGTCCAACATCGGTACCTGAGTTCATAACTGCTCTTTTGGCTAAACCAACATAATATTCTACAAACACTCAAAATATTGTGGAAAACTTTACGAGAGGATGCGGTTATAGCCACAAAGGGACTTCCAACCTGCTATTATTGGGGTGATGGTCAGGTGTGCTACATAGCAGATCTACTGTAGGTATGCTTCCAGGGCATCCTAACCTCCCACTTACTACCCAATCCATCTAGCCATGGTCATATAGATACTGTGTCATTTCCCTTTTTGGCAACCTCTGGACCTTTGAAGGGCCTGCAGTGGTTAAATGTTCCTTTAAAGCAACAATTGTACCACCAGAGACAAAGGTCTGACAGAGACAAATGATAGTCAAAGGACAGTCAATTTTTGTCCATTACATGTTTTGCTATTCTATATTACATTGGATTTCAACACAATATGTAATAAAAAAAATAAACATCATGTTCATACCTGTAACTTCCTCAGGCCTACATTCTGTGTCTCTAACGCCGAGACCTTAAATCTACAAATTTGGATTATCCTGATAAAGATCCTTGTAGTATCCTGGACTTCTTAATCCCAAAGAAATACATTTTCATATAATTTTTCTAAAGTTCACCCAATTCTTTGTTTTATTAATTTTTACACTGCAGTGGAATCGTAAAAATGTTACGAAGGTCTGGCTAAACCTAAATGTTGGACTTCAGCTATTATTTAAAACCGCTGCCTCCTCAAATCCCAGACGGAGTTTTATCAGCAGAATACGAGCAGAGAGATATTGTTCTGCTGCCAGAGGGAGAAATCTTCGACAGCTGTTTCTTAATTTCTTGAAATCACATACGAAATGAATACACATACATATGAAATCGGAATTGCACTAGTTCACGACGGTGACCTGCCAAAAACTTTGCAACGGAGCCAGTATTTAAAGGGAAATATATTCTACTTAGAAATAGGAAACATTTCCACTTTACTGTTCTATAAATGTTAAGGGAAACTTATGAACTGTGGTTATTCAGAGCCAGGCTCATAGTAAAACAGACATGATGATCAAACAAATATTGAGCATATTTGTTAATGAGACTGTTGACATCACCATAAGATTATGACTGTTGTTCACCAGGCCTGTTCGTGTCAATAAAATCACCTTACATAGCTTTAACACCCATCATCCGGCACTAAACCGCCTACAGGACTCTTTTTTGGACATTGTAGAACTGAGTTGCATGATCTATAGCAGTGGTCCCCTAACTGTGATCCGCGAGAAAATTTTGGTGGTCCGTGGCTCTGGCCAGTGCACCCCCCCCCCCCAGCGGGGTCAGGAGAAGGACCCCGCTTGGAGGGGTGCACCAGTCAGAGCCACGGACCATGTCTTCCGTATGCATTGCAGGCTCAGGGCGGTGGGTGGGGACGTTTCTACCTTTTTGACTGACTCACTTGTTCCCGCGCATGCGTAGTCGGGAGTTCGTAAATTTAGTGACACCCAAAAAGTTGGCGACCACTGCTCTATAGGCCTCATCTGCTGTGTCTTTTTTGCAATTTTTACAGTAATATTGACAGTAAATGAGCAGCAGAAGATCAATGAAATAATACCTCTGCTCGCTTTACAGTAGCTGCATTTAAAGATATAATTTGTAATTTTTTCGGAACATATAGCCTCATATTTTTAGAGTTTAGTTTTTGACCTAAAGCAACCTTGTGCTTTGCTCATTCAGGACAAAGAAACACTTTAAAGAATGGAGGGTCAGATTATGTACTATTACTTGCTTTTCTACTGCTCTGTTGACAGAAAATGAAGATAAAACATGTTATGGTCAGAAATGTACAGCGCTGCGTAATATGTTGGCGCTATATAAATCCTGTTTAATAATAATAATAATAATTGGAGGTGCCCTTGATCCTAAGTCCTGCTGCATTTAGTGGTTGATGTGCAATGACCAGACAAAACCATTACCATGTAGAGGCATTAGAATTGTCCCTAGGCCAATGTAAGTTTCAACTTAGGGTTGAAAAGAAACTTTCACAGCTTCTGCATTTATTTCGTTGACGTGAGTGTGCCAATTCCAGGTTTGCTTTAAAGGTCTGAGATAATTATAAAAAAATAACTAAATTTTACAAACTAAACTTCTGTATCCTTGAATCACCCTCTCCCTCCCGTCCCTTTCATAGCTTAAAGAGGGGGGGGGAACAAAGGCACTGGAGGCATATGGCTTCTTGAACTCATCATCTTCAGGGAAAATCTCTGGAAAATCGTCTTGTCAAGCCCAAAAACTGTCATACTGAAGCCTTCAGCGAGGCTTCGGGCCAAAGTTAGATTAGTAATGTACATTGCAACAAATTGACAGTTGCATGATCACAGGGAAATCCTTGGCAATGGATATTTTCTATCTGCTTATATCTTATTAAATCTCAGCTTTCATTCATTATTTTCAGATTCACAGAAGGAGAGTTTTTCAGAATCTATCACCAAGTCTTATGAAGATTCTTACTTGCTCAAAAAAATAGCAAAGCGTCTTTAGGGGAAGATTAGAAAGCTTAACGGGGAATCTCTCATTAGGAAACGTTTTAATCCTATTTAACTTTAAACACAGCCATAATTAAGAGCGGTCTTGTCTTCTGTTTGATAGCTGCGCTAGGGTTTTCAGTGGTAGGAGGATGCTTAAAATAAGCTGGTCAAAAATTAAGACATCTTGTATGATATCCGAGCCAACTAGTTTACAGATTTCTTGATAATTCAGGAGCCGCGCAGTCCAGAGTTAGTCAACAATTTTGAGGAGTCGGGGGGGCATGCAACCTAAATAAAGAGGTTCACAACTCAGCGGCTAGCAGGAACAATCAAAGTTAGCTATTTTAGGTGGTCAGCTGCTGTTCCTGAAAAGTTGGGGAGGCCACAGCCAATGGGTTTCAAATGCCGCCCACCAATATGCATTAGATAAAGAAAAAAAATAGGGAGGCTTATTCTAAATGTGAATTACTGTTATTTAAATGATAATAAGCAAAAATCACATTTGACTATCTATCGTATTCTTTAAAAATCAAAGATGTTCCAATGTATTTAATACACCTGGCTTTTTTAAAATCCTTTTGGACCTTTACTGGAAGAAGGAGGATCAGGAATCAGCCATGCCATACTGCATAGCACAGTGCTGAGCTTAGAATTCAGGTGTGCTGCTTGAGTTTCTAATCAAAGCCCGGAGTGCATCTCCAAAAGAGCTTTGTCCCGACTTATATTTGGGGATCAGGTAGGAGCATTGCTCCTGGAAAATAAATATATATGTAGAACAGTACACAGAGGTGGAAGACTGAGTTCTGTAGTCCAGCAGTCAATAATGACAATGTTGGTAAGGATTTCAGTGCAGAAAAAGCACTATGTTGAATGCCGATAGCAAGATAAACAGATAGCAGGAAAAACACTGGATTTATACCACATTGAAATTGCAAAGGGGATCAAAATGTTACTGAAAGTTTTGTGCCCTGGCATACACTGGAATGTGAAAATCTGGACTCACCTTACTTTCTAAGGTGGCCCTAGAAACCTTAGAACATCATGGGTTTATCTCAGTCTCAATTTCTATTATCAGGTAAAAGGCTGAATTTTTCTACCCCTTTGCTTTTCTGCAGGCTGGTAGAGACACACATTTCATTTGGTCAGTAGGGAAGACCACTTAGCCACTCTATAGACCAGAGGCTAACTTTTAAAAGCAGGGCCTATAGTTTCTTGAGAAAATGAGGGTATTGGGCTGTGTAGGTATACCTGGATCAGAAACTGACTTAACAGAATACCGATTCCAGGATACCTGTCTACCTGTAGTTTAGATTTGAAGCAGAATTTCAGTCTTTCCCAACTTACTCATCATAATGAGACATCATTTATTTCAAATGTATTTTACATATAACTTCTAACGAGAACCTTGCTACAGAACAAATAGTTTTCAATCATAACACCATTCTTTTACAACCAACTCAAAAAAACACCTACCATATCAGACAAGCCGAGCACCAAGCACCTAAGCACTGTGGTGGTAATCATGCGGAGACAAAGCAAGCAATCAAGCAACTGCAAACCAATGACACAACTAAAACTCTAGGCCTAATAACTCAGACTTTAAAAGAGAATATTTCCCAAAAGAAAGTATTTGAAAAGCCATAGATTTGTTCTGTCCTTCTTTGCCTCAAAGGCAACATACTAGTCGCAAGGCAGAGCAGCTGAAGCCATTCATCCTCAATGAGCCAGAACATCCACATAGCTTGGGTAATAGAGACTGAAAATGTTTGAAACTTCTTATGTGCTTATTGACAGGTGCATTTTAAGCAACCTTGTCACTCACATAAAACAATTCAGTCACCTTGTAAAAGAAGATGTTGAATACCTACCTGCCTGTTTTTTTCCAGGTGTGTGGATTAACATGTGCCCCACTGCCCCTATGGTTTCTTCCATCTACGTCATTACATATCAGCTGGCAGGAGTAACCAGGGCATGCAACACAGGAAATTTAATATATGGCACAATATATCACACAAAAGTGGCACATATTTCTATCTAACAGATAACACAATAATGGACTCAACAGTCACTGGACAACATTTTTATAGGGTGACAATGTTTAAAATATTCCATCCTAGCCACAGGGTCAATATAGCTACACACTAACCAAACAAATCTCCCTTTTATGCACCCGTATTGCAATGGAAACAAAGAAATGAAGGTGAATCATTGCCACAGGTATCCTTGATTCTAAAATTTTCAGCCATTGGTGACAAGAATAGGTTTTGGACACTTTTGCATTGCAGGGCCAGTTTTTAATGTGTGATAACAACATGTCACATATTACCTAAACGGTGTGGTGAACCACAAACACAGATCACTGTTTTCCTGATAAGTCAAGACATGTAGCAGTATGCAGCCCTGTACCTAAATATAGAAGATGCGCTTCAGGACACAAAGGTCATCGGTGACTCCATTCCATCAGCATTTGATGGACTTCACTTCCTGGAGATACTCAACATCTTATACTGCTTCCCTTTAGCGGGGAGGTCACAGACCTCTCATCAGTTTTGACATGGAACTTAACCAGACAGACTTCACATACCTCAATAATCCTGTCATGTATCTGAAGGCCGCCTTCCTTGGCAGCTGGGCCGCTGTCAACTATCTTGGACACAAAAATTCCTTCGCTGGAGGGCCCGTCCTGATTGTCCTGAAAGAAAAGGAACATGGTGTGTAAACAAGGTTTTATTTGGGGTTTTATTCAGAGATTAAAATTATAAATAAAAAAGTTAAAGTTCATCCCAAAAAAATTGGGAACAAGCAAGGTTATAATCATTCTCTCCTCTATCTAAAACTTAGAAAGAAAGTTTTTTCAGTTTCAACAAAGTAACATCAAACATAAGTATATGGATGAGTGGATGAATGAGTGAGAAACCTGAACTCAGCACTATCACCCATCCAGTGTTTGGAAATGTTCTGTCGCTTTCTTTGTTGCCCAACTATGCCTCAGATACCAACTGGGACAACCTTTTTTTTAAAAAAAAAATAATAATAAAACTTTATATATTAAAAATTACCAGTCCCAAGATATGGTGAATATATCAGTTTCCTTTTTTTAAACTTAACCTATCAGTTCACACCAGGTTCTTCATCGTGCGATTTACAAAACAGGGAATCAGACATTCTCTTAACTATTCCTTGGTGGGAATCAATTACTCCCACTGAAACACGTAGACCCTGCGGCTTCCCGCCAGGGGATGTCTGATTTTCGGTTTGATTAATTTATATATATTATCCTTCTCCCATTTTTGTTTAGTCACATGAAAGTAGGAAAGACTTGTGATTGTGAACTTGGTAAAACCAGCAATGTGTATGATGCACCAATATTCTGGAAGGTCAATAAGCCATAACTGCAATCAACCCATGCATTAGAGCTTCCTCAATGTTATAACCCAGGAAAGAAGCTATGACAGTCATCCAATATATGGAATTCATGTCTGCCCCCTCTCCTACCATAACCAGCTTCCCTGCATAGTTCACATAGCTCCCAACTATCTCTCCTCACACCCAAATCCTTTCCAGTATCTCCTTCCCCATCTATCATATATACTATCTTTGCAAAAATGTTTATATTGTATATTAAGTCCACTAAATAACTATGCTGCATACTTTCAATATAGTATTCAGATTGCATACAGGGGCCTTGTGTGTGCTGTACACATTTATATTAAGCAAAAGGGGGGAAATCAAAGCACAAACTGACAGTGTCTGCCATTGCTGGTCTTCTTTCTGTTGATATGATATTTCCCCGGTTCTTACATACACACACACAGGCCCTAATTTATTAAAGCTTTCCAAGGCTGGAGAGAATACACTTCCATAAGTGAAGCTGGGTGATCCAGCAAACCTGGAATGGATCTGGTCCAGAATTTAAAACATTTGCTACGAAATACCTAATGACTTTTAGGAAATCCATTCCAGGTCTGCTGAATCACCCAGCTTCTCTGATGAAAATGTATCCTCTCCAGTCTTGGAGAGCTTTAATAAATGTGTTGTGATCCAACACTTTAGTAGTAACCACCCAAAAGCAGCCATTTGGTTACTGAAAAGTGCTGGGTGGTACACCCAGCTAAAAGGGTTTGGGAAGAAAACTGAAAAATTTGGCTTAAATTTTTTGAGCCCAAACAAATATACAAATAAGCAAATTACAATATAAGGAGATCCTATCACCAATTTATTAGGGGCAGATGAAAAATCTCCAAAAAATCGGGTATTAAAAATGCTTATATGCAGTACTTTCCTTTCCATAAACTATTTTGCAATGCAGAACTTAGGTTTCTGTAATTTGTACAAACAGTCTGTTTAAATATTTATGCTGTCTGTGTTAAAGTGGACCTAGGTTATTAGATCAATTGGCTTATGTTTAATTATCATTTTACCTAGGGCAACTATGAAAAGCTAAATATAGGTGTTTAAAATGTTCCTTTTTCATTGAATGCCTCAGGCGCAAACATTGGTTATGCAGATTCCTCTGCTGAAGGGAAAATGTTTAGGAACTGCACTGGCTGGTAATGTGACTGTGCTGAAACGGTTCTGAATTGGAAGGGTCATGGAGAAAGATAAGTATTTGACATCTGTCTTTTTCATTTCACTGTTGCCCTAAGGGTGGTGAATAATAAAATGGCAGGAAATATGGGAAGAGTAGAGAGGAGCACCACAATATTTTTGCAGTTCAGAAAAAATTGATAAGCTTAGTTCAGAAAAGACACAACACGTTTTAGGGAAACTGAAGGATCTTCATCATGGCTATAAAATGACTAAAGTTCAACAATCTATATTATATTGAATTTATACTGCAATATAGTTATACTCAATTTCCCATTATGCTAACAGTACTAATAAAAGGTCAAATTATTCAAGGTTCACCACTTTGCTTCTTTACATTTTGTTTGTTTTCAATTTACAATTTGGCTGCTATCAAATGTTTAAAGTTAGGTTTATTTTTTTTTAAATTCAGAAAGACTAACTGGAGAATTTTTCATCTATTGTTTTCTGCAGTCATCCATAAATATGAAGAACTCACAGGACAGCATGAACATCATCCCATGCATATGGGTGCCTTTAAAATAACAGACCCCAGGGGCGGCCACTTTAATTCAGAATTTGTGAAACATTCCCACCGAGAAGGCAACTATGCTGCCAAGACAAAGGTGTATTTTTTTCCCCTGGAAAGTAAAAGTGAGTTAATAGTTAACCCAAATATCTGTTATTCTTACTGAGCCATTTAGGCTGGAGAAGAGAGACAAAAAATTTCCTTGATGCTAACCAAGAACAGAACTATCAAGGTAATTTGCTGTAGGATTCTCTTTAAGATATCCAAAGATGAAGGATTTTTTTCTGGCTTGGCATACCATTGAGCTAAAGGACTTTATGCATCAAACTGCAAGTTAAAAAGCATTAAAGGCATGCTATAACAAAGTACAATCATACTGACTGATAGGACACTTTACCTTAAGAATGTCAGATACATGTTTTTACTTTAAGTGCATGCTAACGAGTGTGAAAGGGTAACACTTAAGGTATTTATGACCACTCTCAGAGATTACATTACTCCCCTTGTCACTGCCTTCATCTGCACTCTTCTTCCATTATTTTTTTTTCCTATTATTAAAATCCCCTCACCGTCTGGTAGCTTTGCCAGACAAAAAAAGCAAGATGGTACATCATGCATATTAGTAGTGGTAATTGCAGAACAAACGATGAAAGCTGTAATAGCGGGCCATCGTGTTTAGGTCGGGGTCGTCAGTGGAATAAAAGGATCACAAGCAGGGTTTGATTTGTCCTTCACAGAAACAGTCTCATGTTAATCTTTTAGAGCTTTTCAAGCCTCTAAATATATTCTATGATCAATTTATAGATGAGAGGGCTTAAAATATATAAAAGTGCAGATCCTAATATTTTTGTACATGTACATGACTGTTACATGAATGGAGACTGGAAGAGGAAGGGTAATAGAGCATTTGCTTTCTCTGCAGTTTTTCTAAAATGATGAACTTTGGATTCTGGTAGAGCTCAAAAGTGAAGGTAAACTCCAACTAAGTTTAGTTTTGGATAAAGGGGTTTAGAAGCTTTGGAAACTTTTTATGGATGTCTGTGGCTCAGTTAGGAAATGTCGGGCCTGATTTATTAAAGCTCACCAAGACAGGAGAAAATAGACAATCAAGAGAGAACCTTAGTGATCCAAACCTAGAATAGACCTGGTCTAGAAAATAGGAAATTATTATTTAAGAAATCTATTCCAGGTTTGCTGGATTACCCAGGGTCTCCCATGATAGTCCATCTTCTCCAGTCTTGGTGAGCTTTAATGAATCAGACCCTTCATTTCATACACAATCAACAGGAGCTAGGAAAATAATCTTTATATTCCTGATTATTTTGGCAAGTGTCAAACAGAACAAGAAATTGTCACACGACCCACTGCATCCTCAGTACCAAACAGAAAGCCTTTCTCATTGGTACTGGTGGTGGCAAATTATCTCTTTCCTGGGAAATGTAACTTGCATCTCACCACAATACTTCCAAAAATCCTTTCTTTTGTTCACAGTGTAAGTGTAAGTTAAGTCATCCTTTTCTAGCCTTTGCTTCACTACCACTGGTCAGTTTCCTTGGTCCTTGCATTGGCCCCATGGTAAGTCCAAGAGAGGGGAGTCTCCATGGAATCAGACGTGAACAGCCACATCAAACATGTTGAAAAGACGGTCACATTCCTACCCCAGGTAAACATTTTGTGGCCATGTAGTCACTATGTAGTTACTATGTAGTCAACCATCCAGAGGATATATCCTTGACACTTACACAGCCAGGGTCTTTAGCAGGTAGTGAGTATCACTGATGTAGTTTTCTGTATCTATTATACAGTTTAGTTTTGGATTCATTTTCAGGATTGTTTCCATCTTGTGCCAGTAAAAGTCTTTCGTGTTGCAGTCTTTCTCAACGCTTTGTACTAGCTCACAGAGATGGCTTTACAGAAGTTAAATGGTTGCACTGCCTGCCAGCTGTTGATCTAACACTGAAACCAATGATACCGTTCCATGATACAGTGCTAGCCATGGTTCAAAGCCAATGGTGGTCTTGCAGACGTTTGAGGTAGATCTTGCATTGTCAAATAAAACTTGCAACGTCTGACAGTCTGTTGTCTATATAACCAAATTCTAAGCAACCTGTGAATGTCAACCATTATGGGTACTCTCCAAAACAGTCGTAGAGTGTACATGTGGTCATGAAGCAGTTTAAGCACCGCTACACAACTGTCTGCATGAAAAAGCCCTTTTATGCCAAAGTCTTGCCCTAACTTCCTGTGTGGTTTCCAAGTCAGGAAATAAGCAGAGATTTTCTCAACAGTGACCCAGAAACTATATCAAGAATTATTTTGCTGCCTAACACTTTTTTACTATAAAATCCAAAGAAAAATGGTTGGGGTTCCAATTAAAGAATAACAGCATGTGCAAAAAGAAAAAAGTATTTGTTGTGTCCATTCGTCACTGAATTTTCTGCTAGGTTTTGGCTTCTTTTATAAAATACTCTGAACTGATTAAAAAAAAAATCTGATTTCTACCACCTACACAGCTACCATGTTGTTGACACTTTAAATCTGAGAGACCACAGTGACGCAACCTAAGTTATAGGGAAGAAGTATATACACTTTCTACTCCCAGACCTGGTGGTATCAGAGGTCGGATGGTAAGAATGTGGCCAAATAATATTTGTATTTTAACATTTTTCCCATCTTTTGCCAGTTAAGACCCTTGGCAGCTGTATGAGGGTTTGGTGAATAGCAAATTCATACAGAAACTTTTTTTGGCATAGGAGATACACGTCCCGACACAGAAATACCTTTATTTAAATGACAGAACAGAAGCCCAGTGTAAGAGCAATGTCAAGCTGTGCCGCCCCTTATGGCCCTCGATTACCTTTAGCAATAGGATATAAACCTGAGCTTAAGTATAGCGGACGGCTCATTGGCATTGGTCAGCCAGGAACAAATACAATACACTACTCTTATATATTACCTATTTGTCCGTTAGATATTTATACCACTGAAAGCTTTTTCTTATATCTTATAGGTGCAAAAAATCTGTTGAAATCTTGTCATTTGATATCTTTCTGTGCTATCTGTGTCTGTGCTGCATTCATACCAATGACACTGGGCCTTATTTATTAAAGCTCTCTCAAGCTGGAGAGGATACACTTTTGTTGGTGAAGCTGGGTGATCAAGCAAACCTGGAATGGATTTCCTAAAGGTCATTTGCTATTTGTTAGCTAATGTTTTCAGTCATGTACCAGATTAATTTCAGGTTTTAAGGATCACCCAGTTTTACTGATTAAAGTGTATCTTCTCCAGCCTTAGAGAGCTTTAATAAATCAGGACAATTTTTCTAGTTATCGTTGAGGACTACAGAACCCTATTCATAGAATGGAGAAGAAGATAAGAAGACCAAGAACCCTGGGGTGACAACCATGGCTCCTGCCATAGATACAGCAGAGTGAGTGGATGTTGTCACCCTAGTGCAAAAAGAGTGTTAGTGGCAGAAACGCTAGGTTAAAAAAAGGAAAATTTAGTTTACTGTGCTTACCACATTCATGAAATAATGATCATCACTGAATGATTATCAGTTTATTCATACTACATATCAGTAGTTTTTTATTTTCTTTTTTTCTCAATATTTGACACAAAGACCTGATCATCACTGTATAAAAGCCTAAGAAGACAGTCACTTTGATAGTATCATGCATGTATTTGGTCTTTGATTTGTGTTGCATTAGGGCAGCCTATTTATATTTAATGAGCCACAAAAAACACAAATGTACACCACAAAGGAAACCTGTAATTGATGTTTGCATTGTGCAATCCTTTCTTAAAAAGTATTACTAATTTTTATGCATACAAATTTGTTGAGGGTGGATTCACACCTTTACCTTTTATGTGTGATCAGCAAGCATGTAAGTTGTCACATCAAAAAATGGAGTTTCAGGTCTGTGCATTGTACAGATGTGAACTAACACTATTTAAACAAAGGCCAATATGTATGTCATATGCATTTACCCAACATGCATTAAAGCTGAACTATGGGCAAAAATATTTTGTACCCTGGCAGGGGGTCCCCTTTCATACTACAGGGGTTATTGTTTTATCCAAGGAATTATGCAAGAGAATTAAAGCGTCTCTTTTTACAATAGCTGATGCACTGGACTGGCCACCCCTAGCTTCTGCTTACAAATTTTCGATCAAGCAGGTCATCATTGTAGAAAAAGACAGGTGAGGTCCCTTCTGCAATAATTCATCTTACCTGCCTGATAGATATGGGGAACTGTCAAAAAGCTGTCCTGGCTTTCACTGAGCTTGCCAAGACTTAAACTCCTGCGAGCCTGCATGGCCCAGCAAGTCATGATGGCCAAGGATCAAAATGTGGAAGGAAAGATGGGAGTGGGAGAAGATGGTGGCACCAAAGATGGACTTGGGACAGGTGAGTATGGACTGGGTTTAGTTCAGTTTTAAGCCTTGTTGCTCAGCTGGTGCAAGTCTTTGCACCATACAGGATGGAACTGAGGTCCTGCCCACACACCAGCAACTGAGAAGAGTGCTGGCGGTGGTATCAGTAAGGTTTAACTCCAACATCCCCTGGAATAAATGAGCAATTAATCCTTGCACCGGGTAGGGGGGCATGAAACTAATGCTTGGAGTTCAGCTTTAAACTCCATGGCATGATATAATAATGAATACAGAGCTGCATTCATGTATGCTTTATATATCCAAGAAATCAACGTTAATCCTTCCTTAAAAAAAGTTTTGACTAGACAAACTGTCAGGTAAAAAAATACACCTTTTCATGTCTTAATGGGTGGTGCATTTTTCATTGAAAATAAAACATATCATGCTTTAATGCAAACAAAATAAGATGACACATGATGATGATGTGATTTGATGTGCAATCTGTTTAATGAGTTCTTGTTTATTAAAATGAAAAATGAAAAAGGTGCGAATGGTTCTGTAGGGATACCTGCATAAAATCATACCATGCACATTCAGCTGGTGTATATAGGAATGCTTACACCCCAATGTTTGTGCAGAGACAATTGCATAGGTATTTATAGCCCCACTTTTACAGTGTTTGTTGTTGGGCCCCTGCAGGCTAAAACTTTCTTTTTTTTAGAATTCCTTCCAAAAACTTTACAGACTTTTTTCTGTAGTCACTAAGATATATCTGACTATTCCTTTCTGGATCAGCTTAAAAAATGTTCTGAGCGAGTGCACTGGCAAGGAGATCCTGCCATGGTCAAATACACATTGAGACAAAGTAGAGAATGGAGCACTGTTATTGACTGTGAACAGCTAAATAAAGCAATAGAAAATCTCCTGTGTTCTGCGGGACCCAAAAAACCATGAATAGCAGACAGTCTCCCACAGACACCAATGTGCCCTGTGTTTCTCTGGCTTCAGACATTCGCCCCCATGCTTAACAGGAAAACGAAAACACATTTTAACAATTAACATACCACACATGAACGTCCACCAATAATATTAAATCCCAGGGATCCAGATTCGCGGTGGAGTACCAGAGTCAATGCGGTCGTCTCTTCTCCCTACAATGCACAGGTAAAAGAATTCAGCATGTCACACAGAGAGCCTTGTGTATGCTCAGTCGAGCAGCGTTAAGCGCTGGGTAAATATACATTGCCAAAAAAGCAAATAATAAAACCAAGTAAAGCTCTTATGAGCCAGAACTGAAATCCCACTTCTGCCATCAATAACAATTATTTTTACATGGAAATAATCATGTGTGGTTTATTAGTCACAGCAACATTCTTAAAGAGTACCTGTCAGGAATATAATTGTAGTCATTTTGTAAGTTGGATCATTTTGTTAGCGATGTCACTGCTTTACTTTCAACATATAGGACCTAAAGCTGTAAAGAATACTATTTATTAAATGTTAGACTGAACCCAGCAAATATATGATTCTATATTAAGTGTATACATTTTAGGTGTAGGTCCAAAACACACCTCTCCAATGAATTGCATGTGGATAAACATTACCACAATGCATTTTAATGTACATACCATATGTAAATACCCAATGCAACCAATGCTGCTTCTTTGCAAAGGAGTTGCACAACACCACAATACACTAGCATGAGTTATGGTGCTCTGAGCTGGAAAATTCCACTTTGAGTAGTTAGACCTTGACAAAACCTATATTAACACCACTGCATTAATATTGAATATTGCACAAAAGCAGACAGGTAAGGATGATCCCTATCACTTGCAGGCATTATAACATTTCAGAAATCAGAAGACTCCCCCAGACAGTGGGGCTGATTTAATAAAGCTCTCCAAGGCTGGAGAGGATACACTTTCATTAATGAAGCTGGGTGATCTGGCAAACCTGGAATGGGGCAGCATCTCTTTACTGCACTGAGATGCAGGCTTCAGAAATGATGCCATTATTTCTTGATTGCTGTGCAGTTTTGGCTGTGCTTACAAATATCAGACACATACCAACCCCTGCTACAAGGGGGGCTAAGGAGTTGTTTCCTTCTGCCTGCAGAAGACTGGCATCATCTCAACTCAAGCAAAGTCAATGAGATTTTAAATGATAAAAGGTGGGGCTGTTTTCAAGTAAAAATGTTGCTATACAATGGGATAATCAGGAATGTATTCATGGACACTAGTATAGGTATGAAAGGTCTTATTTAAATGCAGTAACCAAACACAATGTCCATCGTGTTCTGATGTGCTGGCATCGGAATAATACATTTGTATTAGGTCCCAGCAAAAGGAGTACACTGAGCACACAATACTCTCCCCTTTCAGAACCATGCCCAATTCTTAGCTAATAGATAAACAATTTTATATATATGTCTATATTATTGTAAAAAAAAATCATTGATATAGAAAATAGTTAATAAATATTTAACAATACAAGAAAGAATGTAACCATGTGCACTTATTTAAGTTCAAGAATACCTCAGCTTCAATCAAGAAACAATTTCTCATAAAGTATGGGCTCCAAATGAGACATCTGTAAATATTTTGCAGCCTGACAGAATGGTATTTGAAGGTTGTGGTCAACTGGACCTAAGAGAAGGAACAATCTTGATGCAAAATGTGCCAAGAGCTGGAAGCCTTAGTCACTGCTGGTCATCGGTTTTTTACCTTAAGGCAGTGACAGATTTTTATCTGAATTTCTGCAAAAGGACTGGAAGGGTTAAGTACAAAAATATCCCCATGCAGCTCATCTGCTATAAAGCAAGGAATGAGTAAACACAGTCTGTGTCTATAGCAAGCCAATGTGCTGCGCTCACAGCTGTCAGCCAAAAAACCCAACACTCCAACATGCCAAAATACAACTTGGGAGACAAACACAAGATTAGCTTAAAGTAAACCTGCAGGAAGAGAAAAATGGGAGCTGCCATTACTGAATTTTTTTAAGTTACAAGCTGCATAGTCATCTGAGGCTGGCTTCATCATGATTTGGAGCACGCATGCAGCCAGTGTAGTGTGAAAAGCCTAAATTCACCAAGGGTTCCGGAGGTCAACCTAAGAGCTCCAATAAAGCCTAATTCAAAGTTTTTTTAAGTTAGTGGAAATTTTAAATTTCTCTCAGTTTTTTTTAACTTGTTCAATAGATGGTATACCAGGTATCACATGCTTACTGGAGTTCCATAACCCAACAAGACACTTTAGGATTCTTGATCAAGGCATGGATAAAATGGGCCTATGGCTTAATCAAGTGGTCAGCCAAATTCCAAACATGGCATGTTGGTTGGTATTGAACTCCATTATTATTAACAGTATTTATATAGCACCAACATATATTGCAGTGCTCTACAGACACAGGAGGAGGGGAGGACCCTGCCCAAAAGAGCTTACAATCTATCATGTTGTGATGGTTAATTTTGGATACATACACGGTGCCACTGTTTTAGCTTTGGCATTACTGAGCTGTGAGGGGTAGGAAACATTTTTAGATTTTTGTTGTTGTCTTAAAAAAGAAGGTGTAGTTGTCAGACTGATAAAGCCATTTAAAAAAAAAAAAAGTTCTAACGTTTCCTCATTTTTCTAAATATAACCTTTAATTTGCACATGAAACCATCAAAGAAAACTATTCTGCATTCTGACAATACATATGAACAAGATGGCTGCGGAGATGAAGCCAGGCCATATCACCGTGCCGACATTCTCCTATGAAAACCGTGCAGCTGTTTTGAAGCGTCCGTGTTTGGCTCAGATAATTCTCTGACTTGGCACGCATGGTTGTGGTAATCGTGTGATCAACAACACACTTCAGTAAATTATCTCTTTTAGTGGTTTCTTCATCACAGAAACGATCCATGTGGCTTTGCTTGGCAAAGATTCTGCAGCATTCCACGGATGCCGTCCAACGCACTCGCTGCATGAGGGGGTCTGAAAGAGCTCCTTTGCCTATAGCAACCAAAGCTTCTCCCTTTTACTGTCTTGCTAATGCAGAAATAGAATATTGTTGATTACTATGATCAACAGAGAAGGTTCTCTCAGACACATTGAGTCTGATTTATTAAAGCTCTCCAAGACCAGAGAAGATGGACTATGGTGGGAGAGCCTGGGTGATCCAGCAAACGTAAAAATGTGCTCTTAGACGGCAAATGGTTTAATTTCTGGACCAGATTCATTACAGTTTGCTGGATCACCCAGGTTCTCCCATAATAGTCTATCATTTCCAGTCTTGAAGAGCTTTAATAAATAAGGCCCTGTATGTAAACTTCTGTGCAGCAACTCCACTTTCTACTTTTAGAACACCCATACAATGCAAGGGCCAACTTATATCAGGTAGGCTCTTGCACCAAAGAGGTGTTGGTAAGGCAAAATATTGGGCAATCAGATTATAGGATGTGTGGCTAGCTTGTGAGAGAGCTTGAGGTATCCCAGCTTGAAAAGAACCATGTTTGCATTCTGGAATGTGTTCAGCCCCAGAGCTTCATCCTGCAGAAACAATCAGGGTGACAAATTAGGTATCCATGACAGCTGGGGATCTGCTTGTGTAAAAGATCTGAGCAAGACAAATGTAATGTATGTGGGGGCCCATACTACCTGGAAAAACACAGAACAACATTCATTTCATGGGGAGGGCAGGTCCATCACCAAGATGAATTTTTGTGGCCGTGCATGAAGATTCCCTACAGATATTTTTTACTTTAGACGTGGTATGAGAAAGGAGAAATGTCGTTATAGAGTTGTTCACAATATAGCTTTTCTCCAGCTGCATTTCTCTCCTACCAAACACCATGTAAATGCTTGTCAAGCAGGAGAGAGGAACTGATGCTTGCTGCTTCCTTGTGCCGCTACTTTATCCCTAAACTTTGCTGTACAGGGGTCTAAAAGTCGCTGACACACAAAAAAAAAAAACATTAAGGGCCCATTTGGACCTTTGAGCTGTGATACATGTGAGCATGCATTTCAATGGCCTGCATAACACCCCAAAGTGCAAGAAAAAAAACACCTCTTCTGACAGTACACCACATGGCACTGAAATATAATACCAATTAAAGCCTGTGTGCTGAGACAATGCATTCAGATGCCATTAGGAAATAATGCAACCACATCACGATAGCATGCGGTTTGAACCTTACTCTGAGATGCAATAACATGCGTGTGAACATGCATGTATATGCAGCATGTAAGTCTAAATGGGTCTCTAATGATGTACTAATGAATACAGAGCTGTATTACTTTATGTCTATTATATCTCCCTGTAGTTCACCTTTTATCTAGCAACTTTAGAAGACTGACAAAGCTACAACAAATTGCTCATGTAACGTAAGCCTAACCTTGCATGACATCATTAAATAACATTTACTGTACTTGTAGCAACAAATTCGGCATCTTTTGAGGGCCTGGTCACATGACCAAGCGACAATACCTGTTGCAATGGGCCTGAATTATTAAAGCTCCCCAAGACTACTATGGGCGAACATGGGTGACCAAGCAAACCTGGAACAAATCTGGTCCGGACAAGATTTGCCAGCTAATATCAATTTGATTTTTAGGAAATCTATTCCAGGTTTGTTGAATCACCCAGGATCTCCCATGATAGTCTATCTTCTCCAGTCTTGGGGAGCTTTGATAAGTCAAGCCCTGAACTTAGTAGATACTGGTCATATGAGGGTGCACCTAAGAATTTAAAAGGTCCTCTCCCAGCTGTGCACAATATCTGATGGAAAAAGGCCGGACTCTGCCCACCTAAGAATAATTGCTAAAATAAAGAGTGTTGCCTTTGGCACACCGGCAACGGGCAGGGCAGGATAAAGATGAATTTCATGTCCTCGGGAAATCTTGGTTCTCCTCCCTCCGACATGAACAATGCCGCAGTGTATAGCTGTGAAACGGCTTCTCCTAGAAAACGCTGCTGCTCACCAAGATGCTGAACTGTACAGCTCCGCAGTACAAAGCTGCAAGTATATGCGTCTGCAGAGGACAACATTCTGCAGAACCGCATAGACTGCAAAAGTATTCCATGCACGATTCCTTAGGGAAAAAAACAGAATATATAAAGATGAACTCCAGGCAAATAGCATATGAGAGCTGCTTTACTAACCAATTTGTATTCTTGTCTATCCAGTATGAGATTACACAGAACAGTTCTGTACACAGAAAGCAAGTAGCTAATGCCATGTCATATTCAGGAAACTATACTCCTTGCATTGAATAATTATTTTTAACAACAAAGCTGCATGGGCAAGGTGATAGTTTCGATTGTAACATGACCTGCACCTAACATAATCAAAGCCCAACAAGTATAGCAAGGATCAAAATGACAATTTGGAGAAATGGCATTATTATTTTATTATTATTATTATTATTATTAATAAACAGGATTTATAGAGCGCCAGCATATTACGCAGCGCTGTACATTAAATAGGGGTTGCAAATGACAGACAAATACAGACACAGGAGGAGAGGACCCTGCCCCAAAGAGCTTACAATCTAGCATTTTTCACACTTCTATCCTTACTGACTCCTATTAAAAAAAGAAAAACTGATTACTTAAAACAAGCCTTGCAGTTTTCTGTATGGGGCCCACTATTCCAGGCATCTGTATGACTCAGCCAGGCCTATACCTCCACTGAAAGTTTAAGCCTTAACCCCTTCACAACCCCAAACACAAATCCAGGAAAACAACAGGAGATGACAATGACATTGAGAAGGGTGTTACAAACACCACTCCAAGTGCTGGTTGTCTCATCGTTACAGCCTATGAATCCAAACTCAGCATTCTCCTTTAAATGATTCTCCATTTTTATGGAGCTACAAGCTAAAGCGCTCAGTATCCTTTTTTGGAAGATCACGGAAAAAAAACTGTGCTGTTATAAGAGCAAACAGATGCTGTAGTTTTCATTGCAAAAATAGGAGAATATATCAAATGTTGAAATGATTCTAGGAATGCATTACACTAACCACCGAAAATCAAATTCACTTGTACCTTAAATGGAATATATTTGGAGCTATAAATGGGAGAGCTGAATGGAAGCGGAGATGGAAACATAATTGGACAAGTTTTGTTGCGCTTACATTGGACATTCTGTTCTTGAAATGGTAAACAGAATTTAGGGCAAGCATGCTGGTGACATAGAGAACGTGCATAAGGCTTAGGCCAAGGGGGACACATTTATGTAGAATTCAGGAGACAGGAAAAAAGGAACATTGGGATAAATAGAAACATTTGTCAAAAAATTAGGTACGAGCTGTGCTCTGTGAAAAATATCCTAAACTCCTAACTTCTACCCAACAGATGCCCTTACAACTAGCACATCCTTCAGCATCCTGGGAACCTCAAAACACAATAATATTAATAAGTATTTATTTGACTTATTGCCTCCAATATGGACATTTCCATGCTGTTTACTAATAAAGTGAATGGCTAATAGAAAGTGTGACAATGAACAGACTCCTTAGGTAAGGCCAATTTTCGGATAATAAAGCACTCCAGGTTTTCTGGCACTGTAGTACAAAGTGGAAATAACTAGGAGAGGATCTTAAAGCAGAACTACTTTTAAAATTCCACGATCAGGAAGGTCATTACTGCAGAAAGGGACAGTTAATGTTCCTTCTGAACCAATCCCTCCTACCTGCCTGCCCCGGGTGTCTGTCAAAAAAGCTAAGCTGCCCAAGCTTTGTTTGGCAGGATACCCGGAAATCCCGTATTGGGAATCACTGAACATCATCCCAGCCCAGCTAATCAAGATGGCCCAAGATTGTCTCCAGGAAAAGAAGAACATGATGGCCCCCTTCGAGGGAATGGGGACAGATAAGTATTGTGGATTTAGTTCCATTTTAACATGAATACAGATACACTTTAAGGCACACCGGCTTCCTGCCACCTCGAATCTTTCCCCTATCTATCAAAGAAATTTTGGGCTGTATGTACACTTTAAAGCTAAACTCCAGACATGGAGAGTTTTATATAAATATACTGCCGCAAAGCCCAGTTAGATCTGCACCAAATTCCTTTTCAAACCTAATAATCTGTAGTCAAGGCAGAGAGCAAAGCTGTGGAAGAGACCCAGCAAACCCATCTACTACAGGCTACCTGTAGAAAACTACAAGAGGGGCCGGATACAAGACCAACCATGCTGCACAAAGAGCAAGAGTGGCAGTGACTGGTCTTTTCTGCCATAAACCCTTGCAAAGAGGCAATTTTGCAAACTGAATTACTGCACAGATTTGGATGAAATACACAAAGCACACCATAATTTAAGAAACAAATACTTTTGGGCAGGATCCTTTCCTCGTGTGTCACTGTCTGTATCTGTCATTTGCAACCCCTATTTAAGGTACAGCGCTGCATAATATGTTGGCGCTTTATAAATCCTGTTTATTATTAACAATAATAACAATAGTAATAATGATTCATAGCGTTCACCTTTAAGGATCTAAATCAGAAATCAATTTGAGCAATAAAGTTTTTAAAGCAGGATTAAACCCCGTGTCACCCCAGCACTGCCATCCTCTTTCTTTGCTTCCTCCTTACGATCTTTGGCCAGGCTGGGATGATGATATTTCCATTATTATTACACAGTATTTATATGGCGCAAACATATTATGCAGCGCTGTACAAAGTCCATAGTCATGCCATGCAGTTGCACGAGTTTTTTAATTCCTGGCATGCGCAGAGGACGCCTGGAATGCTGGGTATCCTGGCAAACAAAGCTGACGCTGCGTATGCACAGAAACCTGGTGCGATCAGGCAGGTAAAACACAATATTGCAGAAGAGATATTGCCTGCCCTTTTCTGCAATGATCGGCCTGCCTGATCAAATATTTGTAAAAATGAAACCACTTTAGGAAGTTTACAATTAAAACACAAAATATTTACTATCTTATGTATAAATAATGTATCCATCTCTCTTTACTCTCCAGGTTATGAATCAATACTCAGCAAGAAACTGCTGGATGTTGTAGTTCCTCTCTATCCAGCCAGCTGTACCATGCCTACAGCTGCCTGTAACCTAAACCCTAAGCCTTTTAAAAGCTCCCTGCAAGCTTCTCCAGCCTCCAGGACTTTAAATAGCTGCTGTCTTTAGAGAAGGGCGATTCTCCTGTTTATTGAATAAGTGGCTGTGTATTGTATTGTCCTCTGGCAGAGGAGGTGTTAATTTTCCTTGTATTTTGTGTTGTTATTATAAGCCTGGCCTTTGACATTACTTTATAAAGCAGACATTGTCTCCTCCCTGAGCAGCTAAAGGAACTTGCTGTAAATATTTGTCCCATACCCCAGACCCCACAGCCCCGCAGCTGACAGACATGTCTGGGAGGCAGGATAGAAAATGTGTTTTCAGATCATTCCAACCACTTCACTAAATTTATGGGCAGGAAGAAAGAGAAGGCTTTCTATCATAAAATACACCTTTATAAGGCGTGTCACTAAGCATGGATATTTGTAATAAATTAGAACCCGGAGATTTCACTTTTTTTTTTCTCCAGCCTTCTAGCAAGACTAAAGGAGGTGAAATAATAAGGATTATTAGTTGTTGCATACCTTTATAGGTGCACAGGCTCTTGAAGTATCCATTGGACACCTATATGGGGCTCATTCACACTGTGATGCATAAGGTATAGTATATGTAAACCCTAACAATTCTAATATTTGCTCTCGTTTGAATGTATAACTGAAAGTTTTTCTTGTATCTGGTTGATAAATGAAAAATAAAAATATTCTGTTAAATTCCTGTGCTGCGTTGTTCCAGTAATGAAACCCATATGTTATGGAGAATTGGATAGGGGTGTGAGGAGTGGGATTTTGTAGTGTTATCTTTATTCTGTCATCCTTATTTAGAAGGGTGGATGAGCATTGTCATCCTAGGCAGAAAGCCTGCTACTGAAAGAATCACTTGAGGTAAATGTCAGAAACAAAAAGAAAACCAATGCAGCCACCATATGTATTGACTGTTAGGGTTCCATCACATCCACAGTGTGCACTACAGAGCACCATGTCATGAAGAAATTGGGAGATGTTCTATAGCCCTGATGATACTGACTCCAAAAAATATAGAAAAGTCAGTAGAAGTTGTCACACTAACATGAGATGTTTTTTACTGTGAAAAAACAAAACAAGGACCCCCCTGGCCAAGGACTACTATGTCACAATATATTACAAATTGTGTTCTTGGTTTTAGATAAACATAACACTGCACTGCATTGGATCAGCATGCCCTAAACCAACCGTTCTCAACATTTTCAACATGGGGGAACCCTTGAAGTATTTTTCAGGTTTTAGGAAACCCCTCCTATAATTACTATATCCAGAGCTCACGGGTGGTCAGTGGGAAGAATGCCTCTTACATTGCTGGCTATTGGGAAGAATGTCATCCTTACAGATAGCCAAAAAGATCATTGGTGTCACCTAAACTGACTGGCACAAATTGATCAAGGAACCCCTAGCCACCTCTGGAGAAACCCTGGATGGGAAACACTGTCCTAAACACAACCCATAGGTCTACTGGTGCAATGCCATACTTAGGGGTGAACAAATATCTTGAACAATACAAACAAGTTACACTTTTGAATGGCTCAATAGAAGTTTGGAGCAGAGAGAAAATTCTGTCTGCTTTCTATGTGTCTAAAAGTTTGCTGATTCCAGGCCTAATAACCCAAAGTAAATGGATTTTTTTTTTCATTTCCATAACTCTGACAATAGTCAAGAATTTAATATTAGCAACCTATAATTTTGGTTTAATAGACGTCGCTCTATCTTTCCTAAGGGTTCCACTTACGCACGTTTAACTATTTTATTACTGAACGGCACGCTATAAGGATGTAGTAAAATAAAAGATTTTCTGTTCTGGCAGACAATCTCTTAGTACACATGGGACACTTTTCATTTTCAATCTAATCACTGATCAGATAAAATAAATGGATCTAAAGTGAATTCAACAGCTGACTGATTGTTAGAAAAGAATTTCCTGTTTTCATTCAGACATATTGGCAAATATTACAAAAGTACATGTTGTGTTGTGTGTTATAACAATCAAGCATAAAACTGAATCTTAATTGTTTTCTAAATGAGAAAAAATCTCTCCAAGGCTGGAAAAGATTGATTATCTTGGGGGAACCTGTGTGATCCAGTAAACCCAAAAATGAATCTGGTTCAGGGCTGAAGACATTTGATCATTAACACTGGTTGAGCACCCACTGACCAATGTATGGCCAACCTAGGTTTTAAATTAGTTATATGCTGTACTCCAGGTTCAAATCCAAAGATTCTATGTATTTAAAGGAACTGTTGGAAAACTATAACTGCATTTTGTTCCATAGAGTACCATATGAAGGGTTGGATATGCTCTTTGGCCAAAGCCAGCAGCTGGATGCCCAATCACAGAATACGGTGTCAAACTACGGTGTCAGAATTATTATGGTGTCAAACAAGCACTCCAATGGAAGATTTCCCTTTACTTCTGTTTCGTTTCCCCTTCACTAACAGTCCCACAAGGACAAAAAATGAGGACACAGACTGTTAAAAAACTTTATACAATAACATTTGATCATTTAGTTGAATTGACTAGAAATGTATATTATTATTGGATCAGACAATATCAAAAGAACTTTAAATATTCGTTAGAAAATTTCCACCCATTATACAGGGTCTGTTTTTTTGAGACCTCTCATTTGATTCTGTCTAATCCTATAATAAATTATGTGCCTATTTTCACTGCACTTCCTGTTAGACCATGCATCAATTGCAATTTATTTTGATTGACATTTGAAAATGAGCAAACTAAAACCTGGTCAGTCAACTGATGTATGGCTAGTTTAGGCGCGTTACTGAACATTTTGAAGCTATTTGATGCTCTGCTAGAGTACCTGAACATGAGCCCTGCATTGTTTTCAATGAGAATGTTCACACCAGAGCGAGAGGGGTGTTGTGATCATTTCCTGCATGCAATATTTTTCTCTTCCAGTTGTGCTTTGGGAAAACCCATGTAAAACATTTACAAATTTCTTTTCCATGTCCATAAAACATTATAGAGCGGTCATGGCAAAGTGCCTACAAGAGTTTCCAATTACCAAAATAAGGAAATATTGATAGAAAAGCATGAAAATGTTCAGAAAGCTAACGGAACATAAAGAGTCTGCATTTGATAACAAAAAAGCAATTCTTTTGTGGGTCCTCCACAAAATATGGTTACTTTAGCCCTAATGAGCATAACATAATTTGTTTTATAACTTTCAAAATCAGATTTACAAACATTTAACCATTAATCCTACCCATAATTTTATAAGGCCACCTCGGGTAGACCTGTATCTGCCCAGGAAAGTGAAGGATGAGAGGATATCCTCCTATCCTCAAGTAGGCCACAAGCCAGGAAAAACTGAGACCCCCCAGAGCTCCACCATGTCTGTAACAACAGTACATGTACCCATCAATCTTCTCCACAGATAAAGAAAATATTGGGATTCATCTTGCAGTAAGACTTAAACAAGGAGGAAAACCTTTCCTATGGTAATATAATTTCTATGCCATATTCCCATGGCACTTCTACATGCTGGAAGCCAATATTGTCCTCCTAGAAGGTCACAAAGACATAATTGTGGAAGACTGTTAAAAATTAGCATACATATTAATATCAAACCCCTGATAATTAAGGGATAGGACAGCAATGAATTTACTTTGAGAAAAAGATCTCTGGCAGCCAGTCAATGGGGTTTCGTGAAGGACCAATGGAGAAAAGCTGTCCAATCAGAACATTGATCCTTTCTGTTGACAGAACCCACAGGAGCAACACTGTGACATGGATCATTTGCAGGCCATTCGATGAAAACTGGGCTGGGCTTTCCCAGGTAAAGTTAAACTTTCCACTGTATCAGTTATGGTTTCCTTTTATAATAAAACAACTATGGCAAAACAGTTCATTATTTTATGTTAAAATTCACTGAAGACCCGAACCCTCAAAACAAACCTGTTTTTAACAACATGATTTTTCTGTATGTATTTCATTGACCCTATATCTTTGAAGATAACAGAGGCAAAAGCAGAAGCATGGAGCCTGGATTAGCAGTTATGTATCAAAAAACCTAATGGGTGGGATATTATGAGCACAGTGGGGACGCTGTACAAAAGAAAGCTTGTTTTGAAGTTTCAGGGATACTTTAAATATTTGACATGAAATACTCACCTGTGTCGCAGCTTAACATACACTGCCTGCCCCTAGGCATGTTGGGGGTAGCGTTATGATCTGGGGTTGCTTCAGTTGCTTAGGTTTGGTTTGGCAACGTTATGTGCCCAAAAAATGAGGTCAGCTGACTCCCTGAATGTACTGAACAATCAGGTTATTCCATCAATAGATTTAATTGTTCCCTGATGGCACAGGTATATTGCAAGATGGCAATGCCAGGATTCATTGGGCTTAAATTGGGAAAGAGGTTCAAGGAGCATGAGACATCATTGTCACACATAAATTGGTCACTACATAGTTCAGACCTGAACCCCACTGAGAATCCATGGGATGAGCTGGAGAAGATTTTATGCAATGGTCCGACTCTGCAATAATCTTGGTGACAAATTAATGCAACTCTGGGCAGAAATAAATGTTGTGGCAATTAACTAAAGACGGTCCAACAAGATATTTGTGTGTGGCTCTTTTTGGACAGGCAGTGTGTATCAGTTTGGAATATCTGTATCCATGGGGCTACCTCGCTATGGATGAATAAACAGGAATGCTTATTTCTATAACCTAGATGTTTGCAGACATTTTGATTATCTTTTATTTCTATAGCAAATGCTGAATTTCAAAACATTTTGAAAGTGTTACATTTTGTTTTGGATACAAGAGATGTTTTCTATTGTTGCAAATAGTATACTGGGTATATAATTCATAATATATTATTATTAATATTATTATTATTAATAATAATAAACAGGATTTACATAGCGCCAACATATTATGTACAGCAGCGCTGTACATTAAATAGGCGTTGCAAACGACAGATGAATACAGACAGTGACACAGGGGGAGGAGAGGGCCCTGCCCTGAAGAGCTTACAATCTAGGAAATGGGGGAAGTATCACACAATAGGAGGGGAGATATGTAGTGGTGGGAAGTAGTGATGGTTTCAAAAGACAGAAGACGGGTAGGCAGGTTTGAAAAATCGTGTTTTGAATGCTCTTTTAAATGAGCAGAAAGTAGTAGCAAGGCGAAAAGGACGAGGAAAACCATTCCAGAGAGTCGGGGCAGCTCTTGGAAAGCCTTGGAGCCGTGCATGCGATGATGTTATTATGAGTGAGGAAGTCTGTATATATGGGCCACTAACAGAAGTCCAGTGGAAATTTTTAATCTTCACCACTTCAATACTAATTTACCACCAATTTTGGCTACAATTAGGCCTTAAGAGGCCACTTTGCCTGATACTACATTGAGCTGTACTTGTCGGTTCTGAAAATGCTCAGTGCACAAGGATGTCAATGAGACAAGGTCCTATTCAGGAGCTTCAAACTCCACTTGTCCAAACAGCCAAGCGCACTGCATTCCATAGAACCTCTGCTCAATGGGTTTAGTGAGCACTGCAAACAGCAGACGGAGGAACGCAGGCCTCAAATTGCTTCTAAAAAAACCATCTACACCTGTCCTAAGGCAAATGTTCCGATCGCAGCAAAGGTATGCCATATACCACCAAAAGCTGGAAAATTTAGTGGTTTTCCAAAAATTTGCAAATCCTGCATTAAACACTGATTGCTCAATTTGTACAGCTGTATTTTCCAGAATATTGTGCAATCTGGAAGGTGATTGTTCCTGGAAACAATATAAAAAACTGCTTATACAGTAAGATAGCCAGACATGAATGGACTTTTATGTGTCTGATCTTCAATTCAATCAACTTGATTGATAAAGATGTCAACCATCAATTGAAAATGTTTGTACTACCACAAACCGAAGGTAATGACAATTTTTAAGTACTACGATCTTTGTAATGAATTAAAAGCAAATGTAATATTATATTAATATTGGGTGGTATCTTTATTAATAAGTGTATGTGTAAAGGCAGGATGATTGAGAGGTTCCAGATACTTGGACAATTGATGGAAATTTCCAAACCCAACCAGTGTCCAATCCTACACTCAACATCAATTAGTTTTGGTAGACCAATTTCAGAAATAAAGAATTATTTTATAATCAATTGTATAAACTAAATCATGGACAACTCAATTGAATGGCAAAATTGACTTGTGCATGACCAGTCTCAGAAGCAAGAGGAAATTCTGTAGCTAATGCAGCACTACAAATTCCAGGTTTCACCATAACGCATAACTTAAAGTGCCTTATTTCAGGACCAACAATGAAGACACAACCCCTGCTAATACAATGCATAGTATTTCCAGGCCAAGTCATTTGTACTCCACAGGGGACTGTACACAAAGTAGCAGTTGCAGAACAGCCCTGGGGGGCAGAAATGTCAATTATTACCCTGGATCTTGTCACGCATTAAGAAGAAGAAATCGTTTTAAAGTGGCTAGGGGGTAGGGATTGAAATCGCAAAATGAGCTACTGATTGCCCATAATAAGAACATTCTACCCGAAGAGAAACTGTACACAGACGCTAAAAGGGTATCCTGAAGGTCACCATGCAAGTTCACTGCGGAGCTGAAATGGATCCTTACAGGAATCTAGGTCTGGGATCAGCTGATTTTACAGTACAGTTGCAAAAATTCCGATTACTGGTTGAGAAGATTGTTTTGGATCTTCTCTGTATATAATCTACTAGTCTTTTTATGACAGCAGCTATTCAATATCATATTAAAAAGTTGTATTAAAAGAATGTAGATGTTTCTCATGCCTTTTCTATTCAATGCAGGAGTTGAGAAACAACTAACTAAAACATCTGTTTTTCAGGTTTATCTAGTCAAAGCCGTTAACCTCATCATACAAATGAGCCTATGGACTTTATAGATAACAGTCTATGAATATTTTTTTTTTGACAGATCAGGCCATGATCTAAAGTTCATAGGGGAACATATAAGGCCATCAGTCAAACATGTCATGAACATGCAAAGTCATTGGCCAGTTTAACTGTACACCCAGCAAGCTGACCACATATGGGACAGTGAGGATTGAGAAATCAATCAATTTACTTGATTCTTGTTATTTCTGTGATGATCATGCAGAATTTTAAGGATATTCTTTGTCAGCTTTGGACCAGTTCATGTTAATGTATAGGGATTGATCCCTTCCAGGGGGTTTTGAAATCTTAATCATTTAACAAAAAAAGTATTACTGAGCACCTTGGCTCTTGTTTTTGGGTCTAGCTGTCAATGTTTAAAAACTCCCAGCAAAAGAAGTTTGCTGCAAGCTGTTCTCAATACTAAGGTCAATGTAGACAGTTGCATTCCTGGCTTACTCAACATATCATGGACATGGTATCAACAAATAAATAAAACTATTACATTCAGATGTCTTAGTCTATAAGTCAATATAAACCAGTACAGACGTTTGTCAATGTTAGAAAGAGAAAAGGTCTTTGGGATTTTCATTTTCAGTTATGGACTCCAGAAAACAAGGACTGTTGGCAACTACTTTAGGAAGATTCCATACTCGTCTCAGAATGTACTGAAAGTCACAAGGCAGGCTGCTGGTTAAGCAAATAACTATTTTGCCTTTCAGCACTAGGCTCTTGTATCTCACTCCTGCCACAGACACTGCCTGCATAGAGTTTGCCAGTCCTGCCCATGTTTGGAGAACTGTCCACGAATTGATAGTTTTACCAACTTGTTTGAAACTGACTTTTGGGTATTCAGGTCCACATTAACATGCATCGGGGAATAGGACACAATGCTTCCTAAAATCAGTCCCCCTCCCTTCACACAGCAATTCCTATTACTTATTCCAAAGTACAGCTGCCCAACCACTAAAGTTACTATATGGTTCTCTTTTATCAGAGGTATCAAACTCTGGCCCACTGGCCAAATCTGGCCTGCAATGTCCTTTTTTTGGCCCCCAAAGGAATTCTAAATATGAATTGCAGCTGGCCCGCCACTGTATTGAAATAGCGCCGCTATTACAATTCCCAGGATCACTCGCGTCTATAGACCTGCGGCCTCTCCGCCCATGCATGGCCCCACATTGGACTGTTGTATAGGCGCAAATAATGCCGGAAAATTGTAGTAGCGGCATCACTCGCGTCTAGAAACCAGCGGCCTCTCTGCCTTTGCGTGGCCCCACATTGGACTGTTTTATAGACACAGGGAATTGTAGTGGCAGTGTTATTTCAGTTAAGAGGGAGTTCCAGCCACTGATAACATTAAGCCCCCCATTGGACTGTTTTCTAGACACAGGGAATTGTAGTAGCAGTGCTATTTCAGTTTCAAGTTTGGCCTGCGACTTTGTCCAGGTTTTTAATTTTGACCCACTGTGAATTTGAGTTTGACACCCCTGTCTTATATGATCAGGATAAGGAGCCAGCTCTGCTCGTACAGGATCTGATGGGAAGATTGTACATTGTGATAGATCCCCGAGATAGGCTTCTGCCATGACCACTAGAAAACTGGTGCTTATAGCCCTCTTAATACATTTTACTTAATTACTAAATTTTGGCCAAATATTTTCATTTAAGGAGAGATGTCAACCTTCTCTATGAATCTTTGAGATAGAAAAGTGCTACATCCCATCAGCATGTTGTCACTTGAAGACCTCTAACTACATACCGAGCAAGGACGTTTTCTTGGCCAGCTCTTGAAAATACTGTGGAGCAGCTTTCACCTCCATTAAATCCGAAACAGGCTGACCATAACAAGCTCTGCTTCTACAAGGACTGGTGAGAAGATTCTAACTTTATTAAGAAGTTGTGAGAAGTGGTGGTTCCACAACCATTATCATGCTGGTCCTTCTAGTCCAGTGTTTCTGAACCTTTTAAACATGGAGGACCCTTGGAAGAACTTTCAGGTCTTCAGGGTACCCCTTCTATAATTAGTATATCCACAGCACACAGTATATTAGTGTGATGATCAGTAGAAAGCCTTGATGGCCATTGAAAAGAAAGTCATTCTTAACAATCATTAACGATCAGGCAAAAAGATCATTGGTATCTGTTAAATTGACCTGCGAGGTCCATATTGCTCATTGCTCTAGTAGCCAGCCAGCTCTGTTCCTACAAGGACTAATAAGCAGCTTCTATCTCTCTAGGAAACTCTTGGGGAGTCTGGTTTGCAATCAAAAACACTTTCTACAAGCCGATTATAACAAGCTCTGCTTCTGCAAGGACTATTAAGAAGCTTTTACCTCCTCTTTTATTATATTTATTAAACAGGATTTATATAGCGCCAACATATTACACAGTGCTGTACAATAAATAGGAAAACTCGAGTCTGGTTTGCAAAACTCTCTATACAAGCTGACCATAACAAGCTCTGCTTCTGCAAGGACTGATGAGAAGATTCCAACTTCTCTGAGACATTATGAGAAGTGGTGGTGACACAACCAAGAAAGAAGGAAGAATGCCTCTTACATTGCTGGGCAGTGGGAAGAATGTCACCTTTACAGATAGGCAAAAACATCATTGGTATCTATCTGTTAAATTGACCTGAGAGTTCCATATTGCTCAAGTATCCAGCCAGCTCTGCTCCTGTAAGGACTATTAGGCAGCTTCTACCCCCTCTGGGAAAACTTTAAAACTCTCTGTACAAGCTGAGCACAACAAGCTCTGCTTTTGCAAGAACTGGTGAGAGGTTATGAGAAGTGGTGGTGACATAACCATTTACATCTTAGTTCTTTTAGTTTAGTTTCTAGATCTTGGGGGGGACACTTGAAAAGAAACTTCAGAGAACTCCTACCAAAATGAATATATCCAAAGCTCATAATAGTGGTTGTTGGGAAGAATGATTCTTACATTGCTGGCCAGTGGGAAAAAATCTAAACATAAAGATATTCAAAAAGATCATTGGTGTCAGTTAAAGTGGCCAGGGAGATCCAAATTGCTCAAGGAACCTCTAGCAATCTCTGGAGGAACCCTGGTGGAGAACCACTAGTAGTCCATATCCTAGCAAGCTTTGTTGGCCAGAGACTTACCTTGCAAGGAGAAGCCACAGTCTTGGTGAGTGAGTCCAGCCTGGCACTGTACTCTGTGAACTTTTTCTGGTACCTGAGTGCTGTCATTTGCAGCTCACTTTGCACTGCTGACAGCTGGGACATCAGGGACTTTTCCCTCTTGCTGGATCTCAGTGCCCTCTTCTTGAGTTCTGTCTCCAGCCCAGAGATCTTGGTTTGTAGGAGCCCATTGTGAGCCTTCACCGCTTTCAGACAGCAGTGATCCCCCAATTTCTGCTCCCTATGGGTCAACATGAGCCCACAACCCTTCTGGCAGATGCCCACCGCCCGGTGTTCGCAGAATTCCCTCATATGGGCATCCATGTCCTTGAGATTGAGGATCTCGGTGCAGCCCTTGTTCCTGCACTTGGCCGGGGAGAAGTCACACATCTCGGTGTGTTCCCCCAGGTTCTGCAGCCTGACCACCTTGTCGCAGCCCCTGGACTGGTTGTCACACTTGATCTCCAGTTTGAGAATCAGACTCTTCAGGGGTAACACGTGGTTCAGCTCCTTGGCAGAGATCCGTTGGCATTTCACCGGGCAGCTGCCCTGCTGCACCACCCAAGGCAGCACGCAGCCTGCGCAGAACACATGCCCGCACGGGGTGGTCAGGGGGTCCTCCAGGACTCGGTTACATAAATTGCACTTAAAATCGGGGTCCACCTCCCCATTGAAGCGATCCAATTCGAAGCCCATGGTGCTGCTGGCGGCTCCTTGCTGGGCATTGGGAGAACCCAGACTGGCTGGCTGCTGTCTACAGAGGGGGTGGGGAGGGGGCTCCACCATATGTACTGGAGGCTGGGACTTCATCCAGGGAGGGGAAGGGGAGGCACATGTCAGGAGAACTTCTGAGAAGTTTGGATAAGGCTGCAATGCATCCAGGAGCAAGGCATGTCCCAAGGCTGCATGGAATTCGCCTTTTCCCCAAAACATGAATGTGGAAGCATGCCTGTCATTCTTCAGCTGCTGCAGAACCTCTCTTTTTTAACAGGATCTCCAAATGAATAAGAAAAAATATACAGTTCCTGGAGGCTGATCATTGATTTGTGACTGATTTAGGTATTAGCGACTGCAAACAAGCAATTCCTGATCAATTAATCTATGGAATGAATAAACACATAAGTCATCAATCTATCAAATACAAACAATCCAATAAAAACTATGGTTATGGCATAATACAACACATAAATCAGCGATATATATCAAACACAAACAATCTATATTTTAATTGATTAGTATGGAATAATACAACACATAAATCAGCGATATATCAAATACAAACAATCTATATTTTCATTTTAATTTAATCTATCAAAAACTATCTATTGAAAACTTTAATTTAATTGATGGGTAATTGGATTGATCAGTTGATTTATGACACACAATCAAATATTCTTTTGATGGATTAGAATTGATTTAATACAATGGGTAGCACAGTGGCTCAGTGGTTAGCACTCTGGCCTTTACAGCACTGGGTTCCAGGTTCCACCCTCTGCCAGGACACAATTTGCATGGAGTTTGCAGGTTCTCCCCTTGTGTGCGTGGGTTTTTTCCAGGTATTCCAGTTTCCTCCCACATCCCAAAAAAAACACGCAGGTAGATTAATTGGCTTCCCCCCCAAAATTGACCTTAGACTGTATTAAAAACATATGACTATGGTAGGGACATTAGATTGTAAAACTCTTTGAGGGACAGCTAGTGACATGTCTGTGGATTTTGTACAGAGCTTCTTAATATGATGGTGCGATATAAATACTTTGTAATAATAATAATGCTAAATTAGGTAATCCAAAGTGTTATATCCAGTCAATAAATACAGCAAAAAAAAACATATCTATTGATCAAGTCCAAATTTCACAGTTGTCCAAAGCAAAGTTACTGTTTTTCTATGGACTCCAGTTAGGCCTCTTTCTTGTGCTTATGTTGTGGAGAAAAGAATACAGGGAAGGAATGAGCCATTTAATAAAATACAAATGGTCAGGACTGGCACCACTTTGTCCACAAAATGATGGTGGTTGTCAATTGAGTGTTTTTCGGTCAGATCTAAAAGTAGTTTTCAGTATTTGCTTGGCCCTTGCACACTCGTAGTGTAATACTGTGCAGCTCCCTGGAGCACAGCAAACTGCACTATGCTTAATGAGATTTGCAAGTGGCTACAGCCCAAATCTTCAAACATCCACGTGGTAATTGTAACTTTTCGGATTTATGCTGCAGCCGTGTGCAAAAATGGTTCCCAACCTCTCCCTTGAATAGGGGAGGCTGGGATTGCGGTTGAACCCATAGCTGAACGCTGTGGCTCATGTTCTGTTCTTAAGAGAGAGGTGGACAAGCAAGCAGCACCCTGCTGTGTTCTCCTCCATTGGATTGGATAGTGGTCATTCCCAGTTGCTTGTTCATCCATCTTCCACAGCAGATTGATAAACAATGATGGAGGACCACTGTACACGTCAGATTTTCACCTGAGATGAACATTGAAACAGTCGAGAATCATTCGATGAGTGTATATAGCTTTACTCACTTCTGGGGTAGAAAGCTACAGGGCAGTTCCAAACTTTGGTCACCTATGTTTCTTACAAGTAAACCCAGCACCTAGACTATTTGTTGCCCCCACCCCCCTTGCCTCCTCCATTGCTTAGACAGAAATTCTTTTGTAATCTAAACATTCTTGTTTGGGGACAAACTTGAGACACGAGATATTGTAAAACAGACGTATTTCATATTTTGAATGGAGTAAAAAAGGATCAGAAACCTTATGAGGATTTTATTGTTTTTTGAGCCCTAGCTTGGGAGATTTTTCCTCACTTCTTGCTTTGGTGACTACTCAGAAGAAACAAATCTCCCCAACAAGGACACAAATGGCAATAAAAATGTGACAAAACATTCTTCATTTTTTTTTTATTCTTCTTTCTACATAAAATGTGGGAGCTGCCGTTGTTGTATCAGTGGGTCGCCTGAAGTGCGACAGTTGCTGGACAAGTCAACCAGCTTGTCTAACTTACTGTCTTCTAAGTGTACAGAATGTGAGGTCAGGAAGTTTATGTGCAGCAACTTGCGAACTTCAGGTGACCTCTGCTCCCCTGGCACCTTAGTTTAGTTTTTCTTAAACAGGGTTCCTCTAGAGCAGCGGTCGCCAACTGTTGTTGGTCCGCGGCTCTGGCTGGTGCATCCCCGAGCGGGGTCATGAGAAGGACCCCACTGGCGGGGCGCACCGGCCAGAGCTGCGGACCACATTTCCCATACAAATCCCAGGCTCAGGGAAGTGGGTGGGATTATGTTATGATGACTTCACTACGGGGGAGATTTCTCCCCCTTTGATTGACACCCGTCACCCCGCGCATGCGCAGTTAGGAGCTGGTAATTTTAGTGGTCTGCTAGACCGAAAAGTTTGGCGACCACTGCTACAGAGGTTGCTGGGGGGTCCTTGAGCAATGAGCAATTTGTGACTCTCAGGTCACTTTAACTGACCACTTTAAGGTTAACTGACACCATTGATCTATTTGGCTATCTGTAAGGGTGACATTCTTCCCACTGATCAGCAATAAAGGAGCCATTCTTCCTACTGATCACCATACTAATGTAAAAGGTGAGCTGTGTACATAGTGATTATAGCAGGGGCTCCCTGAAGACCCTAAAGTTTAATATGAGAACAGTAAAGAAGAAGCAGATAGGTGAGTGCAGCTCTCTATCTCTCTCTCTCTTCCTATTAGCATGAGCACCCCAGCTCAGCTAACTGCCGCATTGTTCTGCTTCTCCATCTAAAAGTTAGGAGCCCTGCTGTACAGTGACATGCAAGAGGCTATACCAAAGTGAAAGCTACACCGGTTGCCTTTAAGAACACACTTAATGACTTTTAATAAAACCATAGCGGCGTGAAATAATGTTTTTTGTAGTCTGCTTGGAATTCAATATTAAATGCATTAACTATAAAGACTTGGCAATAATAAATACAGTTTTTTTTCTCTCCAGACTTGGAAATACCCAGCAATAAACCAAGAATTTATTACGAGTACTTTCTATCCAATGATTTAATGCCCATAAAAAAATAATTACATATTAGAGTGCAAGAGACAATGTGGTTTCTCAGTATTTCCTTTAAAAACCTTTGTCTCCTTGGACTTACTTTCCATCTTAATTATTTTGTTTTTATAAATGTATCATTGGAGTCATTGAAACTGAGAAGAGATGGCATTAACCCGAATAGTGCCAGCAGGGTGCATTCAGAACTTGTACTTTCAAAAGCTGCAGGGGCAAAACCTCAACAATGCCTTAAATCCTCATGTGGTCATTCAAGTGGAACTAAAGTTTTTCAATAATTGCAGAAAGAGACAGGCAATGGCACTACTACAAAAATCCCTTCTGTCTGCCTGGTCGTTCTGTGGAACTGTCAATAAAGCTGAGCTACGCATGCCAAGCTCAGCGTCGATTGGAAGGATACCCAGAAATCCCGGGTTCCCTTGTGCTTGCTGGGACTGAATGAACTCACACATGCTTGCATTACCCCAAGCAATCAAGATGGCTGAAGATCATATGGAGGAAGAGAATAATATAGCGGCACCCTGCAATGGAACAGGGAAAGGTGATAATAGCAGGGTCTGGTTCTGCTTTCATTTTGTACAACAGAAAACTCCAATTGAATTTTAGTCAGCACCCATTTACCCAAGGACACCCTTTCTGCCAGCCCAGCTTGAAATTATTTAGTTATGGAAGTCTCCAGGAAAAATGACTTCCAAATAGAAAGATACATCATGCTTATAAGTGTGGATTCTCAAGATAACTATGAATACCTACAGCGCTGGGTAACATGTTAGCACTATATAAATACATTTTATTAATACAACCTCAGGATTCCCCACTATGCACACTCTTGATCATATAAAGAAGGCAGTGCAGAGCCATAGTCCTGCATACTTATGTTCTCAGATGTAGGGATCTCATCACTGGACTCCCTAGAAGCAATACATTTTCTAATTGTTTACCTTTACAGAATGATCAAAACATGAAGGTGGACTTACCATGGAAACTTCCCTTGCTGAACTCATTCTAAGGAATTATATTTGCTGAATGTTCCAGTAGTTTTTGTAACACACCTGAACCAAGTATGTAGATAACTGAGGCACAATTAGCTAAACACCTGAGCTGTATACTTTTTCTGGGTAAGAGATTCAGAAGGCAATAAAATAAACACCAAAGATCAGAACACAAATCAAGCAAACTGAATGTTTTCAGAACCAGGTCAGTAATAGCAGTTTACATAATCTCTCAGGAAAAGGTCACCTTTCAAGCAGAACAAAACTTGCAACACTCCCTGTTTCTTTGTAGGGTGCTGCCATCTTCCTTATTTTCTTCCTGTAGATGATTTTTGGCCACCTTGATTACCCATACTGGAATGGCTTAACTCCCACGTGCCATTCATTCCCAACAGCTCAGCAACAATCAGGGACATTGCCTGTCTGGAATAACCACCTGCCTAAATTAAAATTCAAAGTTGGACTTTTGTTTCACTTTAAGTCTTGTCCCTCAAAGGGGCTACAATCTAAGGTCCCTACCATAGTCATTTGTCATTAAGACAAATCTTGAACAAAATTACCTAACTTCAGGTTTTCAGGGATATGAGGGGAAACTGTGATTTTTAAAATATTTTTTTAATTACCCACCCATCTCCTATTTATCTTTTAACTGTTTCATGGCCACCAAATATCCCCATCTGCAGCAAGCCTATTTTCTTTAAAGTGAACCTGTGACTTCATGTTCAGGGACCACTATCATAATCTAATTCTTGGTTTACTACCATTACCACTATTACTGAAAATGAGTAGGTGAAAATAGTACAGATTTCTGCTATTTGCCTTCTTGTATCAAGTCAGTGACTCATCTGCTAGGATCAGAAGGAAAGTTTAGAAATATGCATATTTAAAGTGAATCCAAACCCAAACACTTCAACTAAATATGTTGTTGGACATATTTCTGTAATGTCAAAAAGTTGAATCCTTTGTTATGTTATGTGTTTTTTAAGGTAAATCATACCAGCAAGGCTAATCCACAGGTTCTTCTATTTTGTAGGGTGACAACCCTTACTCGCTTTGCCTGTGACATTGTCAGATTTTCCAGAGTTAGACTACAAGCAGCTTTTCCAATGCACATTGTGCTGGGACATTCTGCTGTAGACACTGCAATAAAACTGTGCTATTTGGCCACTGTTGGGATATGAAGTTTCTACAAAAAAGTCTATAGGACATGCAAAAGGCAGTGCAAAAAAACATGAAGAAAGTAAGAGGAATTCTTTTTAATAAAAAAAATGTAATCCTATTATATTTAGGAGCGCTCAACAAAACTAAATATTCTTTTGTGCAAGTTTAGTTCTACTACAAGAACATTAACAATAGCATACCACAGCTTAATGTTTACTGCACAGACTATTTACCTCTACTTGGTGTAGGATCAGTACATCTAAAACTAATATATTAGGCTGGGCACACATGGGAAGGCCGACTGCCAATTTTGCACTTCACTCACTGATCCAATCAGTTGGATGCCATCAAAAAACTGTATCCAACAATCTGTCCTTTTGATTTAGCTTTTGTAGGAGTGTTAAGCTACGTACGCACTTCCAATTATTATAAACGAACGACGAACGATCCTGCACGATATCTGCGAACGATCGTATAGCACCGATCCTGTACATACAGATAACGACACGATCGTTCAAAGATATTGTACACACGTATATATGCACACAGTATATATGAATATATATATATATATATATATATATACACATACACAATACAGCCTGTATCGATCAAATGTTCGTTCATCGCGCATGCTCAGAACATGCACGATCACTGAACGACCGTACACACGATAGATGGTCAACGATCGTCGTCCGATCCGCCGGTCCGGTCGTTCATTTCCAACGACTATCCTCGTTCGTCGGCGTCGTTGGTTACTTTTTTTACAAACGATTTTTGGCCAATCGGCCGTTCGTCGTTCATTTCCAACGCAGCTTTAGAAATTATTTAGTTGGATACGTAGGATCATTTGTACACATGATACAACATTTACATTGAAATTTTTAGGATATCAAAATTTGCCAAAATGCCCAATAAATTCACACCTAGAGGAGAGAAAAAATGATTAGCAATGTTTGGTTGGAAGTAAATTGTTTTATTGGACTGATAATTGATGAGAAATAAAATGTCTGTCCAAGCATTTGAGTTAGTTGTATGGTTGGGTAGGGTGTCTTTCTAACCACAAACACAGGTGGACATTTCAAGCAATGCCTCGCCCAAAGCTCATCATTAATGAATAATTTAGGGGGGATTGAGGATCGCCCACAAACTGCACTTCAAAGACACTCAAACAGTCCAATTTGAATAAACTTTGTGATGGACGATGTTTTATAGATGATAGTTTCAGGAACTGCTGCCCAATAATATAGATAAATTAGCTAGCCATTGGTTTATGTCTAGGATGGTCCAACAAAGAAATCCTCTTTCTGCATCTTTCTGATGTTTTGGATGTTTCTGCTCATTTTGTGTGTTCTGGCTACTAATGGTATAGTTACCATAATATAAAATAAATCTAAATACAACATGGATAGTGGGTTCCTTCATAATGGCCACAGCAGATTCATCAAGAACTTACCAATACAAACAGCACAGTGGCTCAGAGGTTAGCACTCTGGCCTTTGCAGTGCGGGGTCCAAGGTTCAAATCTCACCCAAGACACTATCCGGAGCTTGCAGGTTCTCCCTGTGTTTGCGTGGGTTTCTTCAGGGCACTCCGGTTCCCTCCTACATTCCAAAAAAAATGACAATTAGTTTAATTGGCTTCCCCCTAAAAATTGACCTTATATTGTATTAAGATATATGACTATGGAACTGACATTAGATTGTGAGCCAGCTAGTGACATGACTATGGACTTTATAAAGTGCTGGGAAATATGTGGGCGCTATACAAATACTGTGTAATAATAAAGTTTTAACTCTACACCATCTACCAAAACTTGTAATATCATATTTTGATAGACTGATCCTTTAAATGATCTAAAAATAAAACTAATAAAAAATTTCCTGACTGGGTAGCCGGTATAACCCATCAGTGAAATGTTTTTCTTTTTTGTATTCCTCCATAGAAAGTTGCCTTTCATTCCTTGCCTATCTTCTGCTTGGCTGGCAGTTGACAATGCTGGGTCAGGTAATAATGGTTCTCTTCTATTGGCGCCTGCAGCAGGATAGCTTGTCCCTCTTATCTCCTATTTCAATCAGAATCTGGACCCTCCTTTCATACTGCCGACCACATCAAGGAGGGAGCCAGGGAGGAGAGCTGTGGGTCGCCTTCTCCCTCCGCTCAGCTTATTCAGCTTTTGGGAATGCTCAGGGTCTGTCTCCAGCAGAGAACAAAACGATGATCTAAAAGCTTTATAGAACTGCATTAATTATAGGATTGGAGAAGGATGGTTGGGGTAAAATGCAGCTGTCAGATATGACACCAGGGGCAACTCCTGTGGGTTTTCTGAATGTGGAGTAGCTTTGGTCGTAGCATATAGAAAGGTAGAGGTCTGGAAAAGATGCGACACCCGCTTGTCTCTTGTTCCTTTGATAAAAGTGCTGCATCAATGGTTAAAAGCATCTGTGTGTCAATAAGGATTTCCATGGGATCACTTTCCCAATGGGACTGCTAAAACTGATCGTAGACATCAGATAACATTTCCCTGATGTGGCCAAAAATGCCCCATTCTGTTGAATTAGTCAACTACCCCGGGGTAAATATTGACTGGACAGGTCCGAGAGTGTATAGTGTCAGGAGCGCCGATTTACTCTTGAACTTGCTAACAAAGTTGATTAATCTTTTCACTAGCACAGCACCTCACCCCTTGCATTGCCCTCTCCATTTCTGGGACTGTCCAATCCTTCTCTCCTTACTTTCCTACATAAACTTTTATGTAGTTGCCAGGGATGAGGCATACAATAAAATGTCATTTAAGTGAAAGCTCAGCCTGCTGGAACTGCTTACTTTTTAGAAAAAGATGAAAGTGTTGGTAAACCAGCACAAAGTTATCAAAAGATTACTATTTTTCACAGATCATTGCTTTGGAGATAAACAAATATTGTTTTGGGTGTGACAACATAAAGGGTTCACTTCTCTGCCATATCATTAGGCCCAGCCCAGGAAGCTTCCTTGACCCAGTTCTTTTTTTGTTCCCTTCCTTAATGTGCTTTTGGAAAGAGCTTTTAAAAGAGATGATCTTAATTATTTCCATGTGTATGTTTTATTTACACCGTCATTCAGAAAGATCAGCAGTTTGTATGATTTCTATTTAAATGCCTCGTAAGTTCCAACACTAGGATTTCACATATTCTTCCCCCTCCCAAAAACCGTTCAATAATCATCATATTTTGTTTACATCATAAAGCAATCAGAAGAAATCTAAACATTTATTTCCTGTGGTGTCATAACATTTTTGGAAAGTCCTGGAGCAGAGGAGGGGCTTGTAAGGGGCAGATAAGTGACAGGGCAGTGGAGAGGAAGGATTAGAGTTAGGCGTGGAGCATGGCGAATCATCAATCAATGATCTTTATTTTGTATATGTGGTATTACTGATAATGTATCAGACATTTCAATTTGTCTTATACATGTTGAAGTGCTTCTAGTTTAATGGTAAGTATTCCTATCATTTAGGGTCATGGTTTTGAGGCTGGTCATTAACAAATTTAAGTAGAATTATTTCTACTGCTCCTTTTTGTCAATCATCCCCTGATTGGTTGGTGGACCATGAGTCAAAAGCAGCAGTAAACTACCTTTTCCATCCATGTGTGTTGCATTCCAAAGGGATCTATGTGTTAAGGTAATGCAGTAGAAACTACACATTACTGCAACACAGTTAGTGGTGCCTTGCAGTACTATTGCAAATGTATCTCCATGCACAAGTGTTTAAGCAAATCACAATGCACAGATGTACTACAGTGACTGCAACCAGCTTGTAATGAAGATGGTATATTATTCCACTGTACTATTTCATGGTATACCCACTTCTTTTTTCTCTGGTAATGATTTTAAACTGACCTGACCACTCCCAGAACAATGTACTACAATGTTCTAACCTGAGTCTAGTAATATCTTGTTGCTTGATGACACCCAAACATATAGAACAGGGTTCTTCCAGAGTTTGCTAGGCTTTCCTTGACCAATAAGGATTTTGTGTTTCTGCTCAATTTAGGTAATTCAATTGATCCTTTTTTTTTTTTGTAAGGGTGAGACTCTTATCACTGACCACCAAGCTAATAAGAGGGGGTGCTGAGAAGATCCTGGCTTTGTCCAGAAAAAGATAGCCAGAGTTATGAAATAACACATTTATTCAACATATTCTTCCCTGAGACTGATGCACTTGGTACAGTGTAGTTGCAGCTTTTCTAGACCGTTCAAATAAAAGTCCTTTGGTTGGGCCACAAACCAACTCTCAGCAGCATCTTTGACGTCAGAAATGTCCTCAAAGCATTGCCCCTTCAGGTGTTTCTTTAAATTCAGAAACAGATAATAGTCCGAAGGGGCCAGGTCAGGTGAGTAGGGGGGATGGTGGACCAATTGGAAACCCAGGGTGTTCAATTTGGCAGCCACAACATTGGACGTGTGCGTAGGTGCATTGTCCTGCAACTGGTCAACTATCTACAAGGTTTCGTCTTAATTGCCTCCTTCAGCTGCTTCAGGAGGTTAGCATAATATTGTCCGGTGATATTAGAGCCCTGAGGTAGGTAGTCCACCAACAGAATACCGTGTTTGTCCCAGAAAACGGACGCCATGACTTTTTTTAGCCAATTTGTGGGTTCAGAACTTCTTTGGCCGCGGGGACCTGCTGTGACGCCATTCCTTTGACTGTTCCTTGGTTTCAGGATCATAGATGTGGAGCCAGGTTTCATCCTCAGTCACTAACCTAGCCAAAAATCTTGTCCAGCTTCAAAATGGGCCAAACCAGCTTTGAAGGCTTCAACTTGTTCCTTCTTCTGATCATTGTTCAAACAGTTCGGCAGCCACTTTGCTGAAAGCTTGCACATGTCTAGAATAGTAGTGAAAACAAACCCAACACGCTCCTGTGAGATGTCAAGAATCTGGGCTATTTTTTTTGAAGATATTCACCGGTCCTCAATAATCGGCTCATGGACAGCATCGCAGGTTGCCAGATCAGTTGAGGTTGGGGGGAGCCCACTGCGGGGCTCATCTTCAACGGTGAAATGCCCAGTCTTGAAACGAGATATCCAGGTTTTGACAGTGCTGTAGGAAGGACACTTCTCCTCCAGTGTTTGTGACATCTCAGTGTGAATGTCCTTTGCTGACTTTCCATGGAGAAACAAAAATTTCATCATGGCCCGTAACTCCAACAACGTGAAACTTGCTTGTGCCTCTGACATCACAGCTTCCCACTAAATGAAAAAACGGGTTTAAGAATCCCAAAGACCTGATATTTGCACAGTAACATACTAAGATATTGGGCTGTCATATGCCCCCACACTCATTTTTCTTTTTCATCTGGAAGAGGACAAAGTCAGGAACTTCTCAGCACCCCCTCGTATACTGTCAGATGTGGATTGAGTAATTATAACAAGGGTTCCCTGAAGTCCTGAAAGTGGGATCCTCCATTGTAAAAAGGTGGGAAAGCTGCTAGATAATGACAAGATTACTATAGTTAAACATTGATTAGCTAGAGACCTGTGCTAGGGAATAACAGCATTATGAAAAGGAAGGAGCACTAAATATTACACAACAGTCATCTTTGTCATTCTCATCTACAATGTACCATTGTAAAAATTTACAATGGCCATGAACCTATAATGCAATACTTTTATGATATGATATTAATAATATATTAATATATATGAATGTGCTTGTAAATGTTTTTTTTTTTATATGTATCTTCTTTTGAAGTAAGCATAGATTTGTATTTCTCTGCATTTTCTGTTATGCTATATTAACTGGAGTTAGTATTAATTCTGGGACCTTAAGAAGAAATAATTTATTCTCACTGTTGTGTCCCTCGAACTGGAAAAAAATGGAAAGTCCCTAAATTGTAAACAGGCAGCTTAAAAAAAAATGACAGCAATGAGGCCTTATAGATATTATAATTGGGACCAAACACCAGCTCAGCAGCAAGTTTGTATTGTAAAAAGTTGCAGTAACAATATTTTCATATATTATTTTTAATTTGCATTTCATTTTTTAAATTGCTTGTAATGGAAGGTCTTGATGCAAATTCTTTGCTGGGGAGTGTTGGAAACAATAATATGATGGGCAAAATAATTTGATAAACAACACCGTGATAATTTGCTTTTACATTATATATCTTGCATAATATAACCGCTTAATTTGCTTAATATCTGCCTTTGTTAATGTGAATGCCGAGCCTCTCATTGTATTGTGTCAGCTGTGTAAAGATCTCAGAGGTTACTCTTCCACAAAATAGCACCATTGTCATTGTCTCAATTACTAGTATATCTATATCAGGAATATTCTAGGTAATATTGCTACTCTTGGTCTTATAGCACCTCTAGGATTTAGGTATCTATTTTTTAGCTTACACGATCCACTAGATAAGGTAAATTCCTTTCCTATGTGCTAAATACATTGAAATAAATATCCAAATGGTAATAAAAGCTGATAAAACCCTAAAGTGGTTTAAAAATGTCTGACTTTAAGAAGCCCTCCTGCAGCACCTCGTTTTGATTTTTAATTTTTATATGGGTATAGTATAGTTCTATAGGATCCTTCAGGTATGTTACTTTATTTTCTGCAGTGATTTGGTTCTTTTTAATGCAAAAAATAGCCGAATTGAAGAACAGTGTGGGTGCTGTAGATAACATCAGCCTCATGTAAGTCTAGGGTGGCCTAAAACCAAGAGGGGAGCAGGTCCTTGATGCACAAAGCTCACAGGAAGCGGGTGAATTGACACTGGGTAACATTCAACCCAGAAGAGGACTGGTGGCCAGGACTAGATAAGGATGAGGAATGCAACACTGGAGTATATTTATGAATATGATAGTAGGTATATGTGTTGCCCATTTTTTTGTTTTAGCTTTGGATTTTTGATCCAAATCTGGGACTATTGTTAGGACCAGCCATGGTATTTTCATGGGCAGCCCACATTTCTATCAGGGTTGGCACACCCAAAATGCCAAATAAGAAACAGGCAGCAGCTAACCACGAGACCTTGGGGTTAGAGTTCCAAAAGATATGGAACTTAAAAATAACACTTTTGGTTGGAATGACTCTTCAACCTATTACTACATTTTTGGGTTGTTGATGGAAGCCCATGCAAATATAGAAATATAGATATTAGGTATAGAAATTATATAGGTATAGAAATTCAATTCAGAAGGTGTGCTTGACACATTCCAATGTACAAATGTATATATAAAAATGGTGATATATTTTAGATTCTAAACTCCTTCAAAGTTTCAATTTCCCATAAATCACTCTACAAACTCGAATGTTTGTATCAAGCAAATGTATTTTGTCTTTAAGTGGACAGATTAGGGGGGAGTTGCACTTATTCTAAATTTGTTCTATCCCTGCTAAATCTGTTCTATCCCTGGGGTCTGGGTGGGCCTTCCAAGCGTTTCCAGATCAAACTGTGAAATACTAAAATGATTGTGTATTTTATGTCTATAGGCATCATATAGGCTAATATGGGGCTGGGTATAATAGAAATGTGTGCTTTGTACAGTGCTGTGTATTGTCAGTGCTATAAAAATATTGCACATCACGCCCCTCTTTTTATAGGTTTGTTATTGGTTGCCCGTCTCCTTTAATCAGGAATATACAGGATTACAATGGAATGTGGGTTAGGAACTTTCTCTGTCTTGGGAATATTCTACATACAAAGTTTTGTCCCTGGGTTGATTCCGGTAAATCACCTACTTATGTTGATCTGATTAACTGATTAATGAGGCTGCCAGGTTACAGCTAACAATGAACAATACTAATAAGATGCATGGGGTATACATATGTACACTTTAGTTTAATGAGACACAATAGGCCATAAGGACCTGAAATCATAAGGTGAACTCCAGGCAGATATAAAACCATTTTTTAAAGCAATTGGCTGATTTACTGCTGAAGGTTGTATATGCAGATAAATATGTGCTCTGCAATGAAGCTATACTACATTGCACAGTGCTGTCAATCTGGGAATGTTGAATATACAACAAATAAGGTCGGGAGTGACATGAGAAGTGTCAGCTGAGAAGTTTTTCGGTAGTCACCCAGTAGCCAAATTTGGGTTAACAGGCCAGGAAGCAATATTGTAAGGAAAAAAAAGACACTGTGCATTACATGTATGGAGATTTTTGGGGCAGTGGTTATTACCAGTATGATGTTATCACATTTTGCTCAGTGTAGCAGTGAAATTACAGAGGCAATCCACACAAATGGCAGCAGTAAACAGTTTGAATGCTGGATTATATGCGGCCTATTTGGTTTAGCTCATTTCCTGTTCACTTTTGGAAAATGAATGACTGTTGGATAGAAAAGTTTAAATTGTTATGCAATGGTATGCTACCATCAGGTTTACTATATATCTCAAAGTAAATTTGTCAATTTACTCCTTAGCTTTTTCCAGCGTATATTTCTACTCTCAGGTGCTGCACCACACTGGAGGTTATAGTTACGGTACTTCTTAAATAAAGATGCATTGCAAAAGAAGCTGGTGCATACCACATATCAATTTAGTTAAACTAAACAAAAAAAAAAGTTCTAGATCCAGGTTTTTAAAGAAATGACCCCATATTGGATTCTCCAGCTCTTGAGAACTATGTCCATAGACTTGCACCAGGCTGCATGTGTGCAGCACTTAAAGGGACCTTATCAGTAATTTATTTGAATAAAAGTTTCCCATAAGAATATTTCAACATTAACATATTGGCATTTACATAAATGTCTCTCCTGTGTAGTCATAAAAAATGTGAGCCTGTTTCTAAGTGAATCCATCTTTGATATGATGTCACCAGTCCCCGTATAGTATTCTCTTTCACACCCCATCAGCAGCTACTTTAAAAGTTATAGGAAACAAGGGGGATGTGGAAAAGAGAAAGAGAAAACTCAGGACTGGAACATCATGTGACCCCTGGTTTAGGTGAGTAAGAAAAGTTTATATTTGCAAGAAAAGTTTATATTTTCAATAATAATACCTTGCCAGATAAGGAGAGGGCTATGATGTGCAAGAAAGGAGGGGGTGCACAAGGGAATTGACTCTCCTGGAGTGGTCAGTTTCTCTAGCACCTTCAGAGGCACAGTGCAAGAGATATACACATCTTTATTCTGGTCTTTTACCTACATTTTTTTTAGGTTGAACTTTGTTTAGATATTAGTATTGCTGTCAGATTAGTAATCTTCCAAAGATTGTTATTAGGACAAGTGTTCCTATAGCAGATTTTTACCTTTTACTGTGTTGTTCACAATGAATTTGATTACATAGTCAAATAGTCTAATTCCAAGATATCCTTTCTAATCCACTGTTCTGTTGTATCCTGTCCACACCATTATCTTGGTCCTGGAGCCCTTGTCATTTCCCTCTGCTGATGCACCACTGCACATGTGTGCGATACCCAATCTACAGGTACACCATTGTGAGGCCTTTGGGGATTTTGATGTTATAGATCTCAGGAGGCTTTAGCACAATCTATTTGTATGTACATTGGTGCATTCATGGGAGCTAAGTGGGGGATTTGTGCTGAGAACAAGGAAGGAGCACATCAGAAGTTCTTGAACTTTTTTTTCATGTAATTAGGTAACCGGGAACAGGGAAGAATCACATGGGGGTTGATGAGATATGCGTTGGTCCTCTTAAATCCCATTAGCATTACTAGTTCACAGAATTATTTTCCTTGCTCCTGGGTTGCTTTGTAACTAAACCCTGCGTGATTAAAACAAACATGCATGAAACATAAAACATAAAACAAACCTTGCTGCTAGAAAGCTAAACATTAAACCAAAAATGAGCCCTAATGCTTTGTTCTGCATGCAGATGATGTGGAGCGGTGTACCAGCATAAGACAGGGGACATATAAATGCAGACTGTTAAACTGTAACCTTTTATTAAGTTTGCTCATGACGGTCACAGTGACGGGTTAATGAGTGATTTGCTGTTACATATGTTTTGAAAAGTCATTTTAACATTTTAAATCATAGGTTACTTAGTGGCGTACAGAAGAATGTAAATAAATGAAATGCTTTTATGGGCTACTCAATTTAAAGGTCACCATTAGGGTGTAGTGGTCACATATACCATGGAGGCTGCCATTTTGGGGGTGGGTCAAAATTTTAGAAAGTAAAATGTAATTTCCTGGGCTGCTGTACATATTAAATGTTAGTTTCTGTGTACATGAACAATAGTGATTTTGTGTTTCACTGTGCACATACACAGCACAGTGGCACCTTGAGCTAACATTTGGGCAAGGATCAGCCTGGCTTTCATTTGACATTACTTGTAAGCCACCAATTAGAATCAGAGTTTCCCTAAGGGTTTGAATCTGATTGTTGAATCTTTAATTGTAAGAACATGTTGGCACATAAGACCCTTAAGACAACATTACCCTGGTGTAGCCTAAAACATTTCTAACGTAACAACTGCTAAAGTGCTGGCACTTTGCATTGCAAGTACCTGTGTCCTTTTGCATACTCATCCTTGTGTACATTTGGAGACTCTTTCAATCCATGGTCCCGGCTTTACATGGGGTATTAATGCTTTGCTTAAACCCCAGCTCCTTGCAGCACCTAACCTCTCTCCCTTGTCATTTAGCTATCGAAAAACAGGGTATATAAGTCTCTAGCATTTGACGGTTTAGCATCAAAGGTCTTCAGAACACCGTTTACGTTTCCTGACTTAAATTACCAATCCCTATACCCAGGTGTACACCTACTTCGATCCTGCAGTTGTATCTTCTGGCATTTGTTGCTGGCCGTACTCACTTAGCAGCTTTTCATAGACTCATGAGCATCTCTGGCCCAAGAACTTGGTCTCAACAAAATCTATGGGCAAATATTGGACATATGCTAGCAAATTGTTACTGTTGGGTCAGGAAATGGAAGGGGCAATATAAAGAACTAAAGTTCCACTTTTAAAAATTCACTATCAGGCAGGACATCACCTGTCCCTGTCTGCAATAGTCCATCCTACCTACCTGATTGCTCCAGGTATCTGTCAAAAAAGCTAAGCTGCACATGAGCAACTTCAGCTTTAATTGCTGGGGTACCTGGCAATCCCGACCTCTTTGTGTTCCAGGAATAAATGAACTTCCACACGCCTGCAAAAGAGTTGCCCTGGACAATCAAGATTCCTGAAGATCATCTCCAGGAAGAAGAGAAGAAAGGTGTCGCCCTGCGACAGAACAGGGACAGGTGAGTATATTGGATTTAGTCCTGTTTAAAGTACAATAAGAAGGTGCACTTATGTTTTAAGTTTACAAACCTATAAAACACTGAAGATTTTCAGTTTTACGGGGCTTCTTCTTTAACCTCAGCACAGTGATTGTATGATGTAAATATTCGAGCTGTGAAAGATCTGCAGATCCTACAGCTGGATTGAACAGAATGAGTCTGAGCTCTGTCAGCAGTATTCACCAGCTCATATACAACAGTATTCCAGGCTTGTACTGCACTCCTTATATGGCAGTGTCATTCTCGCTGTGCAGGGCATGCCGGGTGCCAGTTGTCTGTGTTATGTTTTCTTCCCCAGCTCCCCTTCACCATTGGCCGGTGTCTGCACATCAGCCTGTGTCTATTGTTTATGGCAAACACAGATCTCTTTTATACCATAATACATATGAGTTCTAACCGAGAAAGTTTTAGAGGACACCCTACAATAACAGGCACTCCCATGGCAGGAATAGTTAAAACATGACTTAAAGACACAAGTAATGCAACACAGTAATCAGTATTATCTAAATGGAAGCAGTGTAGGTATTTTTTTATTTTGCCTGACACCAGTCTCTGTGTAACAGGCCCGGAGAGTGATCAGATAAAGCAGTTCACAAGAAGCATGTCAATAGGAAGAGAAAGCAGAATAACAAAGAAATATCGGCAAAAGCTGGCTTTTTATTTTGGAAAAAAGTTTGGTTTTAGTTGGCCAAGAGCCATGTTACCATAGCACAGGACTGCTATTGTGAAATGGCTCCATTTGATAGTATTGCCTATTTAAAAAGCCATTTTTTCAGTTGGAAAGACTCATTGGAGGGACTTGAAAGGATTAGAACCTAAATCAGGTTTCTATTGCTGTCTGGGAGATTTTCCTGCACTTCCTGTCTCTAAAGACACAACATGTAGTAGTGGCAAATCTCCCTTAAACGAGTGAAAATTGTCTGTTCAATTCTTGTCACCGATAGATGATTTCCCTCTTATTCCCAAACCATTGACAACTGTAAAAATATTTGTATTGACAATCTCAATGGTTATCAGAGTTTTTGTACTATTTAGTACAGGTAAAATCCCCAACAGGGACATTGAAAGCAACAAACACTGGATAAAGTTTCCAGCAAACTCTGCTTCAACTTTCACCCAGGCATGCATGTAGTGCACCAGTCAACTCCATTTTCTATATTTGCATTCCAGAGAACCACAATTATTATTAATATTATTAAGCAGTATTTATAAGGGGCCCAACATATTATGCAGCACTGTACATTAAATAGGAGTTGGAAATGACAGACAGTGACACAGGAGGAGGAGAGGACCCTGCCCAAAAGAGATTCATAGCACATTAGTGTGATGATCAATAGGAAGAATGTCTCTTACATCGCTGGCTATTGGGAAGAATGTCACCTATACATCGAAAAAGATCATTGGTGTCACCTAAACTGGCCGAGAGGTACAAACTTCTAATTGGTTAAGGAACCCCTAGCAACCCTTGGGGGAACCTGGGTTAAAAAAAACTCTGGGTAAGATCATTACGCACTTATTTCATGTTCTGTGGTACATAAACATACTTTAATCCATAGGTCCAAAGGTAAAGAGGACCTGATGCATTAAAAATATAGGAACTGGTGTGAGTTTTTCCTAATGAGATGATGGCTTGCTGGCTGTCATACTTGCTGTGTCTACTAGTGTGTCATTGGCCTAGAACAAACGTCAATATTGGGACTTCTAATTTCACTTCTAACATAACACTATACTGGGGGTCCAGCCATTGAAAAAACTTCCCGTTTTATTCCACAAGCAAACTTTTATAACGTTCCAGGCCTTGGCGTGCAGCGGATAAGACAGAGCAGCTGTAATTCTGGAGCAAAACGGTTAGTATAGTGCGGCTTGACACAAGATAAATGAGAGGAGCAGAGCAGAGATTAACCTCAGGGTAATAGCAGCTTTGTCAGTGATGCTGGTGAAAAATGGGATTGTGCTTGAAGTGGCTGGACACGCAGGAAGTGCTTGTGTGTTTTTGTTTGGTTTGTATACTGGGATTTGCAGGGCTTGGATTTTGCTGTTAAAGCCTTGTAAAGAAGCTATTCACAAGCTAACAACAAGCACAAGGCCAAATTGCCACACTTGATAGACAAGCCAAAGAAAATGAAAACACAAAGCAATAGCAGGCCTGTGCTGGAAAAGTACGGTCTGCCTATAGGGGCTGGATCAGCAAAAATCATCCTAAAATATTCAATTGTGCTTATAGTTAAAAAAAGGAAAAATAAAAAGGGGCTTTTTTGGCTTGCAGTAATTATAGCTTTTATTTGCATGTACAGGAAAACCATTAAGGTACTCTTAGGGGCCAATAATAGTGCTAGACAGAATTCAACTGAACAAATCAATAAGTCGGCATAGATGAAGAGGTCAAGAATAATGTGGTCATCTCTGTACCTGACACGTTTCGCTGTGTGGCTTCCTGGTAGCAATTGTAGTTGATTAGGTGTAAGGCTCAAAACAAAGGTGTGGAAAATAGAGACAAGAATCCTGTCTTTTGCTGTACAGGCATGCTGTACACTGCTTTTAGCTCACATGCTATAGTTTCTAAAAATGATGACCACCTTTTGACTTCATGCTTGTTGGGAATCATTTTACCTCTGCTAGGTGAGAAAGGGGAGGGAAGGCTTCTTGAGTTTTTTAGCAGTCTGTATAGTCTGATCACTCATGCATAAAAATCAATTTGCCACCATCAGTGGATGTGATGCCACCTCAAGCAGACACAGAGCTGTCATTCAAATGACTCTACAGCAGGGGTCCCCAATCCCGAGCTCTGGCCGGTGCACTCCCCAGCGGGGTCAGGAGAATGGACCCCGCTGGGGGGGGGGGCGCACTGACCAGAACAACAAACCATGGCTCCTGTACACATTGCAGGTTTGGGCTTGTGGGCAAGTTGTGTCTCTAGAGAGTAGTTGGGTTCTGGCATCATGGCGTCACTCTGTGAGGAAGTTTCTTCCCCTTTGAGTGACACATGGCTCCCCACGCATGCGCGGTCCGGAGTCCGTGAATTTAGTGGTCCGTGAGCTCCAAAAGGTTGGGGACCACTGCTCTACAGAATTCCTTCATTCCTCTACCAGCTAGGTTGTTTAGGGGGGGGGCAGAAAACCTTGGCAAGCACAGAAAGGTATTATAGCCCTTTAGATAAGAAGACAAATATGACAAGCAAAGAGGAAGGGAGCTGTGGTAAACAAAATTCTAGCAAGTCCAAAGCCAAAAAACTTGGATCTCAATGCTTACATCTCCATTAATTAATTGCTCCTACTTTCTGCTCATTTAAAAGAGCGCTCAAAACCCATTTTTTCAAACTTGCCTACCCGGCTTCTTCTGTCATTTGAAACCACCACTACTTCCCACCACTACAAATCTCCCATCCTATTGTGTGTGAAATTCCCCCACCTACTAGATTGTAAGCTCTTCGGGGCAGGGTCCTCTCCTCCTGTATCACTGTCTGTATTAGTCTGTCATTTGCAATCCCTATTTAATGTACAGCGCTGCATAATATGTTGGCGCTATATAAATCCTGTTTAATAATAATATTAAAATGAATAGTTTGAGTACCCAGGTTTATGGGCAAGGAAAAGTGGGTGAATGACGGATGAATAAAAGGATAGACAAAGTATTGAGCATGGCCAGTCCTTTGTTTCCTATAAACTGTTGGTTGGTAGACAATCATTTCATGCCTATGGGTACATTTAGCCTATGTGTTTAACAGAGTAAGATTTTGTTCATTCTATAAATATTTGTTCCCTGACATCATCTTATTATGTGATAGTGAACATGCAGTGTCCCTTGTGCACACAACAAAACAGCCCTGGCAAGTGGTATTGAGACTTGTAATTGCTAGTAATTTGTCACTGTTTAGCTATTTAGGGCTGTGACATGTCAGCAAAAGAAAGATAAGATAAGTGCAGATAGGGGAGGCTTTAAGCAAATGTTCCTAGCTTGTTACATTGTGTCCTAATCTCCTTCCCAGTGCTGCCCCATGGTGCCCAGAGCTGGGGGACACAGCCAGTTTTTGGTAAAATAGAAGTGCTGTTTGTGTGCTGAGGAGACATATGAGTTTACATGGAAGTCCTGCTGTATGGTTTGTGCAATTAAGTCAAATACTTAGTGGACCAGAGCAAAACACAGCAGCCTGCAACTCTTTCTATAGCTTTTCTTTCTAAAGCACGTTGTAAATCACACCTGTGTATAAATACTACAAGACCATTGCAGGGTTTAGAAGTGTGAAATTTTGGATTGATGTCACTGGTCTGCAACTAGCCATAAACAAAGTTGGAAAAATAGCTATGGCAATCCTTGCAACGGCTATGGCTCAGGGGTAGGGGGTCTTTGTTGGGGTCTGTAAAAAAACAACAACGAAAAACTCCCTACTTCCCACACTATCCATTGCCATCTTCTTTACATTATTAAAAAAATTAAAAATTTCACCTAAGGGTTGAAATTGAGAACTATTTAATGTGCATCAATTCAACCATTTAGGTCTAACCATTTAGTTTAAGGTGTCTAGACTTTATTCTAACTTTTCTGAATCAAAAAGAACCCCAGACAGCAAGGCAGATGGCATTACATCTTGTATCCTGGATGTGATGCCAGCTTCAGTGGATTCAAAGCTTTCACTTAAGTGGCACTCTATAGTATTCTTCTTCCCTCCTCATCTGGCTAGTACATCAAAGGTTATATAGGCAGGTAAAGAGGCAGACAGAGGAGCTGGAGCAGTACTGTGAGTAATTAGATAATCCATAAGAAGAGAAAGCTATGAGGGGCAAGGAGCAAGAAGGCTGTGAAAAGTTGAAATAAATATAAGCAAATAAAAGACAAATTTGGAAATGAAAAACAATGCAAATAAGCATTAAAAATACGTTTGTATCTCCAAATATATTGTGACTTTGAATTTGGTGGTTGTTTTGTAATTTTTTCTGCAGAGGGGGGTCCCTTCTTAGATTTTTGTATGTTTTATTCTCCAATCTGGATGTGGGCATACAGATCCATTTTTCCTGCAGCAGCCTAGGTTACCGTTATGAAGACGTGTTTTATTTTCTGATGCTGGCCAAGTAAATATTTTCCCCGGAACGCGCCACGCTGTCAGTTATATTGTGCTGTAGAGGGAGGGTGGAGCAGGACTCTCTGCAGCTCTTTCCATGGTGGGAGTCTCTACAGAACACCTTGTCTTCATTAATTTCTTGGCAGGCGAGCCAAACTGTGAGCTCTTACTTTACAATCTATCCCAGTGCTGAGTAAGCTGGGCTGAGCTATCAGGGGATATATTGGAGTGATCCAATGTATATGAAAGCAAGGAAGTTATTATAGTGTATTATAGTTTCTGTCAACAAAATAAGAATACTTGGATTTGGAGTTCATATTCTTTTTCTTTATTTCACTAATTTATGTATCTCTTACAAACTCTATGGCTCATTACAAGTGATGCTGCAGACCCTTCATGTCAATCTTTGCCCCCAAGAGAACATGTAGATACATCTGCACAAACAACTGCTTTTGGGTACCCAAATCTGTCAGCAGATCGCTAAATATGATCAGCTCGCTCAGGCAGAGAAGCAAGAAAAGGCTTGCAAAGGCACCACTTACCGGTAGTTGAAGATAATCAGTGCAAGACCATAGCTATTTGGCAAGCTTTTCTAACCAGTCTGATCAGTGTTTTCCCCCAGAAACTTTCATCTTCACATTTCTAACACACAAAAATTGTCACATAATGACCAGATCTTTTGATTTTTATTTCATGTCTGTGGGTACCCTACTGTTTGTACAATTTGCTCATGAGCGGATACAGTGATCTTCTGGACCCTTCACCAGTTTAATTCCTGCTTGAAGAATGAGCAATGGTTTTGCTATTTTCCCTCTACTCAATAATTTAGATGAGGGCTAAATAAGGCATACTGTAGCATTAACACTTCTGCTGTGGAAGCCAATTATAAACTAATAATGCAATGGTATATGGTGCCGACACTCCTCTCTAAAACTAAAACCACTCACTCAAATGAGTGTTTCAGAGGTTGCATGATGGCAGGCACGCTATACCACATTTGGTGGGAATGTCCCGAAATAAAAAGATACTGGACGCGCATTTACCAAATGGCGTACACCGAGGTGGTACTATGGAAGGTATGGTGGTCATCTCCCACGGTGGCACATGTTAAACCAAAAAACGGCCTGGTTCCTAGCTAATGAGAAAATGAGGACTTTACTCACAGACCCCATGACTAAATTCCAGCATTCCATTCCCCTTCTCCTTTACCCTCCTCTTTACCTCCTCTTACTCCTCCCCTTTTCCTGATACCCCTTAGGGGGGGTCCCAGGGTTTTCATGTGCATCCATTGAACTTGTAAATCAGGTAGCAGGGATCCCCCCCCCCCTATTCAGGCTTAGGTTGGGAGTAAGATGGCCACTCCTAAAAGTAGGTGCTCTTCTAGACAGCCTGCACTACCAGAGCCTGTGCTCTTTGGCTCCAATTACCGGACGCCTAGAACCTACCACTGCAATACAATACCTTGTATGCCTTTTCCCCCATTTTCTTTTCTCATGTTGATTGTTATTTTTTGTATTTACTGTTTCCATTGAACTGCTATATTTCCATTTTTTAATACAAAAAAAACTTATTGAAACTAAAAAAAAAAATGATCTTTGGCCATTCCCAACATGTTCAAGGGAATCTGAGATTGCTGGGTATACCTGGCAACAAACAAAGTATAGTTTGACAGCTAGGCAATCAGTCAAGTAAGAACCGTTATCGCAGCAGGTACATTTCCTGTCCCTTTCTGCAATAAAAACCTGCCAGATTGCCAATTGTTCAAAGTGGTACTTTAGTTCCTTTTTACCATGAGACATTGGGCCAATACACAAATATACAAACAAAAGATTAAAAAAATATGCTTATGTATGTTGAAATGTGCAATCCTGTCCATTCAACTTACAATGCTAATTTCAGTGGCTAGGTCTGAAGCAATTTTTTGTTGGTTTCCTCTGGTGGGCACTGATAGTGTTTGGTTCTGTATCAGTACAGTGCCATAATTCCTATCTAACGCGATTATTGATCTGCAGACTGGTTCCCTTTAAGGCATGGGCACACAAAGCATGAGTAAAAGCATCCAGTCTCCAACATGAGTCACCATCCCTCTGAAGCAGCAAATTTGTCTACAGATAAGTCCCAGCCATGGACATCATCCAGCCACTGTGTTTGATTTAAAATGTGTTATCTCATGGACAAAAGCTTCAAAGCTCCAGTGTCATGCTGATAGAAGCAAGAAAAGAGATACACTCATCATTTCCCAGAATGCCAGGCTGTGCCTGATGTCTCACTAAGAACTGTAGGAGTCCAGTTAGGATTAAAGAACTCCAGTCTGAAAAGCAGGATATTGTTTTGAAGTGAGCAGCTCAGAAATACAGTTAACACTTTTAAACCTTTTTATTAGGTTGGAAGGGTGGCCAATCTATGTCAGATTTCTGCCACCTGCACAACTTTTGTCTATGACTTGATAGACATCAATGTCACCTATGGCATTTCAAAGCTAATGTTAAGATGAAAGGTCGGTTCTTATCGGTCCCAAAGGTAGGAGTGCCCTGGTGTGTTTGAGTGGCACCATTGGCTTGTACACTCTAGATCAGGGGTGCCCAAACTTTTTTGGCTTGCAAGCTACTTTTATATTGATCAAGTCAAAATGTTCCACCAACAAAAAAAATGCTAAACATATATTTATTTATTTATATACCGAGTGTGACACAGAAGTGGCTGAAGCTAATGAGACATTGAATGGCAGCAAATTGCACAGACATTGCCGTACAAGGCTATAGTGACAGGAAAGCTACAGTTCACCTGTCATAGGAGATTGATGTGCTGCACAAGAAAAAGAACTGCTAATCTGTACAAAGGTATCTTGGCTGCCCAGCATTGCTCACCTCAGACTGCCCTCCCGCCCTCTCTGCCTCCCTCCCCACTTCCCACTGTTACAGGAGCCCTCTCACGCACTTAAAGACTTCCCCAGCACCCCTACAGACGTACAGCAGGGCTGCTGGTAAACAGCAGGGAGGGCTATGGCAGAGATAGACTTGCGTTGCCTTTGCGATTGACCAGTTCATCGCAATCGACGTTTTGGGCACCCATGCTCTAGATTAAAAGAATGGAGTATAGGAAGTTGTTGGGGCACAAATCTCTTTTCTCCATCTGCTGATGTGGATGGATGCTGACTGGTCAGGCTGAGGGCCAGGTAAGAGAGGTCTGCGGTGTCGGTACCCCTGGTTTGGGCGGCCTGGGGGTGCCTTCATACACTTGTATGGGCAGGAATGCACTTGTAATACTGCACACATCTTAAGTTGCACACCTTTTTCTGCAGCTGCCTTTTGGGCTGGGCCCTTTTTTGGGCGGAAGATTCCTTTTATGGTACTTTTTATGTGCGTCACTTGCACGTTGCACTAAATGAGTAAGGAACTTGTCCTTATGACCTTGATGCCTAAAAGTTGGGGAAGGGAGAGCTAATGGCCTTATGGACTGGCTCTCTGTAAGTCAGAGGGTCTTCCTTCGGGAGGGTTGCTGAGAACAGCTTGGCTTCGGTCAGTTCTCTAAAGCAAATGCACCCACTCTGCTTCTGGTGGGTGGGCTGAGTATTGAAAGCTTAACACCTGTCAGGAGAAATACACCCTGAGGTGTTCAGGTAAAGAGGCCATAGCCCATTTAGAGGTAGGACCATATGAAGCACCGAGAACTTTTTTTTTTAAAGTCCACATATGTGCACTCGCTTTTTTTTTTTTTTTTTTTAAACAGGTGGTTAGTTTAATTGGATTCAGTTTCATGGATGTGCTTTCACGCACCATGGACCTTGAAAAAAAAAATACATTTGAAGCTGGAGGCAAAGCGAATGAAGGGGTTAATATGGCCACCGTTCATTAGTACACCTAGAACTGATGATCAGAAAAGTACCACAAACAGTTGCCCTCTTCTGCTAGCAGAAAATCATTATTATTAATATTAAACATAATTTATATGGCGCCAACATATTAGGCAGTGCTGTACATTAAATGGGGGTTGCAAATGACAGACGAATACAGACAGTGAGACAGTGACCCTGCCTCGAAGAGCTTACAATCTAAGAGATAATAAAAATTGTATGTTGACTACATGCGTTACAGTCCTGACTATATAAAGCCCGACCTGACTATATACGAAATGAGTGGGACATTTAGGTAAGATCTCTTTTTACATTGTTTTTCACATTTATAAAAAAAACTATGTAACATTTATAATGATCTTAATGCAGCCCTATAATAAAAATTTTTAAACAGGCATTCCTGGGGACTTCTCATAAGGAATTTCAGCTTGGATTATGTTAATTAAAAAAAAATTATATATAGCCAGTGGCATTGGGACCATATCTATATGCAACAGGGCTCCTATGACAAAACACTGGATATAAAAGCACAAAAATACGCAGTATGAATGTTGAGTTGCTGTATATAATCATTTTTTTCACTTGAAATATGCTTCTGAACTTGTCAACAAACCTAATTGTTTCAGCAAGAGTTAATTCCCTTCTTGCATGCGATAGCCCTCTTCTCTTCTTGGAGTGTCTATTTACTGTCTCTATGCGTCCCCATCACACCTGGCCCACCTTTCACCTTTCTACATAACATTAAATTCATTCAGAAATATGAAGAAGCCACATTGTTATTGCAGAAGGGACAAGTAATGTTGCATGTTCGCTATCTTCTTTAAAACAAAAGCTGAGCTGTAGATCCGGCACAACCAATCAATGGATAAAGATCAAGAAATCCAGAGAAGAAGATGACAGCGCTCATGATGAAATGGGGATAGGTGAGTGTGATCAGGCAGCATGTATGTTTGTTTTATTGCAGAAGGGACCTTGTCTGTCACTTCTGCAAAATACGACCTGCCTGGTTGCAATTTTTTAATTTTTATCTATAGTTCTGCTTTCAGCCTTGTACAGACGTCAGATGGATGTCAGAGGATTGTTGCTGGAAATTATCTTTTGTGATCATTTCCAGTGATAGATGCATGAACGAGCACTGTTCATTGGAGAGGGAAGAGGCGAGGATGATCGAGGGGCACTCATTGTGGCAGACTTATGAACAACGCTGGGCAGACTCTGTACACATGTCAGATTTTCACCCAAGATGGACACAACGACTTATGAAACCCAGGTCTGTCTGGTCTGGAAGTCTGATCTGTACGGAAGACATGGTCCGCAGCCAGAGCCGCAGACCATGTCTCCCGTACAGATCTCGGGCTTAAGGTGGTGGGCGGGTTACGTCTCTGGACACAACCTAGTGTGCAGGTTCTACCATCATGACATCACCCTGGGAAAGTTTCTTCCCTTTGAGTTACATCCGGCTCCCCACGCATGTGTGGTCCAGAGTCCGTGCATTTAGTGGTCTGTGAGATCCAAAAGGTTGGGGACTACTGATCTAACCTGCCTAGCATTAGAGACAATATAAATTATAAAGGGCTTGTACTGTATATTAATGATCTATACTGTGTAATTTTTTTTTTTCCAAAACCTCTTTTTCCCTTTATCGGTCAGGTTAATCCAATTGGCATAGTGACCTTTTATCACTGACCCTCCTATTTTGAAAATGAGCAGTGAAGAGGTTAAGTGTTGCGGGAATAAGTCAGATTTCTTTGTCACAGTTGACATTCTGACAATCTGTTTGTAATATTGAAACTTTCGGTCCCTCTGAGCACAAACCCCTCCGCTTTTGGGGAAAGAAAACCATTACTGTAATCGTATTTAATCCACGATTTTTAGGCATTGTACGTAATTGAGGGCCAGGCAGGAAATGTTGGCTCCATGCTGACTGACAGCTGTGCGTGCATTTTTGGTGTATAAACTAAGGAAATTGCACAGGAGTACATATTGGCACCCCATTCAGTGTAATAACGCAGTTCATTATTTTATTCTGTCTCGTTAATTTGTTACATTTTTTGCAAAGGTTAGAATTACTCAAACTATGATGAACTAATTGTTACCATTATAGGGAGATTACTATTTAAGTGAATTTCTGGGGAAAATTGAAATCCAGGATGATTGGAGCCCCTCAGTGACAATGGGGTTGGTTGACATTCTACGGTTCAATGCCCAATGGATGGAATAGTATGGGCTGATACAGCAATGGCATTCAGGCATCTACACTGTTAAGTTAGTGGGGTGGACATTGGGAAATACATAACTTTTCATGCCAGTAGTGCTTTTGTAGTTTGTTTTGGATAGGTAATAGGTAACAGTGTTCTCCCCAGCTCCTTTTAGATGGGTGCACCACCCAGCACCTTTCACTAACCACTCAGATGTTTTTGGTTGATTACTTCAGAGTTGGGTCACAATACAGAGGCTGCCAACCACCTTCAATTTCTTCCCAGCCCTCTTAAAAAATGTCTGGGTTGAACACTGTGTAAGTAACCAGAAATCAACAGAAAACTTATTCTCCTTTTACAAGATTTGTAAGGTAGGTGCAATGATCATAAAAAAATGTTACTGAAACTTGTAGTATTTTTTTTATAGGTAAAGCCAATTACTCAAGGCAGCTAATTGCCTTGAGTTAGGATATTTTTTAAATGTTGATATTCATAATATTCTACAGGATGATGGAGAAAGGTAAGCTTTCTAATTCATGTAATGAGCCAGGATATATATGGAGCAAGGCCATGTATGGAGCCTAAGATTAGTTCATGTATGTAATGGAGATTTGATGTCTTTTCAAACTAATTTTAAGAGAAGTGAAAATCAGTGCATTGTAGAATCTGTAGCCCATTTTCAACCAAATTTTGTTAGAATAAATCAGCAGATATATAAAAAGACAAAATAGTGGAATAAAGGGTAAAAAGGATTGTTGTTCATTTTTTTAGCTTTCAAACTCCACCTATTATGTTACTGTAACCTGTATTTAATGGGGCTGTATGCATACTTTCTACTTTTGTTTTTGGTTTATGATGATTTATTGTATTCACAATGTAAATTTTTACCTACCTGGTGTACTTTGACACACATATTAAATTGTATAAATTGTATTTTGGCAACAAAAACCCTTGGGTAAATGGCATTTATAAATCCAAAAAATGCATCGATTATAAAAGATGTGAGGCCTATAACACTGCTGCAGTCCTAATTCACTATGAAGGCAGTGAATGTATATCTGATTCTGCCAGTTGGCAGTAGGAATCATTACCTATTAATGTTGGAGCAAATTGTCTGTCCATGAATGGAGCAAATGTGGCACCAGACTGAGTTTGTGGTCATGTGATGTCACTAACGTGTAAACCAACATGCTTCGGGAGTCCACGCCTTCCTTTTTCAGGAAACAACGTTTGGATAGTAGCTTTACAAGTCATTCTGTAACTGAAAGCATATCTAAAGTCATAACTGATGCTGTGTATTTCCTATATAATGCATTTTTTTTATAAAACTCCCTCGTTAGTGAGTGCTAAAGCCAATTCATATTTAGCTTTAAATTTTGGACTAAATTTAAATTCAATGAATAAAGGAAAGAAACTGAAAGTTATAGTAGAACTTTTACTATCCCAGGGTGCACAAACACTTTAAAAGCCCAAGAAAGATCCACCAGTTTATTGTTTATTACATTATATCCATGCTGCAGGAAATGGTATGAATAGAAAACATCTAGTTCTGTGCACCACATATGACTATGTTTGGTAGAAAAACATTGTGCTAAAACAATGCAAGCGAATTATGCTGTATAAAAAAATGTTTTTAATCTCCTTGACGAACTGTAACAATCCCCTCCCCCAGATTTCTGCAAAGAAAAAATTGTGTTTTCGGTGTTCCTCTGCAAACTGATTCATCAGCTATTAAAAAATCACTCTCAGCAGGACAACAAAGCTGTGCAGCATAACTTCAGTGATCAGATTTTTCTCTCAAGGTTTTTTTTTTCTTCTTCACTGCCTAAATTATAAAAAAAGTGTATTTTTTATCACTGTTTGTAGTTGTATTTGTTTTCTGACTTTACTAAAACAATCAGTCCTGAGATTTACACATCTTTGCTATACTGCACATTCTTGGCAAATAGTCAAAGAAACCAGATTTTTTTCTGCTGCAGTTTAGTAATAAAATGTGTCTTGTTTTTACCCCATCCTTGACGGGACAGTGAAAGGAAAAGCAGCACGTTAATGAGCTCTTATGCCTTTGCTCTCTTCCTAGCAGTATTTTCCCTGAATGTTAGATTTTTCTGACTGATCCCTTTCTGCTCTTTGCCTCCAGCAAGTCCAAGGTTTCTTACCTTACTGCTTCTCTCTTTTCCTGGAAATATAAAAGCATCTCTTTTACATTGGTGAGCATTATAGGGCTGTACAGTATAATGGCTGCCATAGAATTTGTGTTGTATTGAAGAAAGGAAGTGAACTGTATATTGTATTGTATATGTAATGTACAACACAATATACAGTTCATGTTTAAATATATTATATGTACATGACAAGAGACACCAGTAATTCACTCCTAAATACTGTTTAGCAAATGAACACTATCGCACAACTAAATACATTCAAGAACAAATGCATTTAATAACGTATCAATGAACACATAGCTGCAATAATTTGTGTCTTCTATACCCACCTAGGGTTGAGCTTTAAAGCCCAACCAAAACCAGAACTGAGCAAGGCAAATTCTTATAACAATGAGGTTTGTAAGTGAATACAAACAGTGTACAGAAGCAAAAGGTCGGACAGAATATCTGTCTCACTGGCTAATTGTAGGACCTCAGTCTGTTAACAGGAAACTAAAGGTGACCTCCTAGATTGTAAGCTCTTTGGGGCAGGGTGCTCTCCTCCTCCTATGTCACTGTCTGTATCTGTCTGTCATTTCCAACCCCTATTTAATGTATAGCACTGCGTAATATATTAGCACTATATAAATATTGTATAATAATAATAAATGTTTCATAAAAACCAAGACAGTGGTTGAGTGACATGCAAAGTGCTAGTTGCCAGAAGCAAAATGTGAACGCCTGTTCCTTAACACATCACAATTGTCCTTCAGAGGAGATCACAATCTAATGTCTCTACCATAGTCTGAGGACAATTTTTTGGAACCCAATTACCCTTCCAGTATGTTTTTTGGAAGTGAGAAGAAACCCACAAAAACAGGGGGACATTATACAAACTCCATGCAAATTGTGGCCTGGTCTACAGCTGTAAGATGAGAGTGCTAACCACTGAGCCACTGTGCTGCCCATCTTTTATAACATGTATAGAATGTGTAAAAAAAATTCCACCTTTTGTGTAAAATTTTAAAAACTAGGTCAGGTAAAGAATATTTATGACGAAGACTGTCAGAGTGTAAATCAAGCTGGCCATAAGGCTGTCTATCGGGCAATTCAGAAAGCTATATTTAAGGAGTGCAGTCTGTTATTAGGAAAGTAAAGGTAACCTCTTAAATTGTAAGCTCTTTGGGGGATCCTCTCCTCCTCCTGTTCACTGTCTGTGCCTGTCTGTCCTTTGCAACCCCTATTTCATGTACATCATTGCGTAATATGTTGGCAGCATATAAATCCTGTTTATTAATAATAATAATAATAATAATAATAGCATGAAGTCGTAGCTGTGGATAGATGTACAGCTCCATCCAGGAAGGGCTACACAACTGTTTTTTTTATTTGCAAAGTTCAGTTTCAAAGGTGATACTTATAATTTACATTTGTACAATTGTAGCTTTAAGTATCATTTGGGCATTAAGAGTTGCAAAAAAAGTCCATGCATGGACCCTAACATGTGGCCCATTGGTCAGGGTAAATCACAGCTGCTGTTTAGTAGACAACATGCAAAAAGTCAGCCTCAAGAAAAACAAATTCAGCAACAGCAAGGCTGCCTATTGGTCAGATGGCCTGCCATGTATTAATAATCCAGCAACTGGACAAAGTGGGATCAAGCTACATTTTTGTTTCGTAGATATCCAATCTAATTTGCCCAGGTTTGTAGGCCCACATTACATTGCACTTTGAACAAGTGACCCTTGAGTTTATTGTACATGCTAGGATGTCATCAGACAAAGATTTACACAAAGTTTAGCTCAATTAAAGGCTTAATCCTTGCAGGCCCAAGGGTGCGAATAATGCACAGCTTCAAGACTGGGCAGAATAAATGGTCTGACCCTCTAGCACCTCACTGGTTAACCTTTCCTATTCCTTAAGACCCTTTTATCTCCATAGGAGTCTACAGGAGCTTGCAAATGACTTACTGTGCCACTGAATGCTGTTAATCATACGACCAATTATTAAGAGATCAGAGTTAAGTGACTATAATCCTCTCTCTGTCTCTCTTTTTAAAGTGATAGATTATGTCCCTGCCTCAAACATCCTCAATTAGCTGCAAAACAGACTCTAAAAGAAATGCATCCAGAGGGACAGTCTGATGAGTCTATTTTCCCAGCCACATTCTTTCACTGCACTAATTTGCAAATATTTGAAGAGAATTCAGAATTAATATTTCTTGCTTCATATCACATCAAACACTACCTATACACGTGGGCTGTCATTAGACCTTTGTGGTCTTTTTACACCATATGTAAACCTAATCACTAAAAGATTATATAGGCTTTAGTATCACCCAGGTTATCCCATGATATTCTATCTTCTCCAGCCCTTGAGAGCTGTAATAAATCAGACCCATTATAACAACACTCTGTTCCTGTGTCTCAACTCTGCTCCTGGGTTGTCATCCTCAAGTGGTACTTCTCTTGGGTTATAAAGTCTTCTTTGTCCTTCCCTCCTCCTGTGTCACTGTTTGTATCTATCAGTCATTTGCTATTTAATGTACAGAGCTGCATAATATGTTGGCGCTATATAAATTCAGTTTCTTATTAATATTATTATTAATAATATTAGTAATAACAACACATTACCAAGACACAGTCCATTGCCATCACCATCAGTAAATTCCATTTGTCCGATTGAACGAATGTCAGCTCAGAATAGGGAAACTTTGTTTGGTTTTCATTAACAGTTTAATCATTGTTCTGCTGAGGATTTAGATTTTACATGAATATAATGGCTGCTATTTGTCTGTAGAGAATATGTAGCTAAAAGTGCCAACCTAAAGCAGACCTATCATCATACAGGAGGAAGTGTCACCCAATTTCATGGCTGCGAAGTGGCAGATTGGGTGACAAGGAGATTGAATCAACGAAACAAACAAAGAATCATGGACGGCGCAGGACAGAAACAAATCCAATTGCAGACGAATCAAGGGCTCTGTGGAAGTAAAGGTAAGTATAATTATTTTATTTTATTGACAGGTCTGCTTGGATGTTAAATGTAACTTGTGGCTGTTTTTGATAAATTTTATTTTAGTTTGTGTTGTTTTATATATTTATATACAGATAGATATCTGTATTTATAATAGGAGTATCTTTAGTGATGCTGCTGCTGCACATGCAAAACACTGCTGGAAGGATCCAGGATTCCTCTACAAAAAGATTCTTAAACTTGTCAAAAAAGTACAAAACCTGGCATGATAACCTTACCACTGTAATTATTTACCTCTTCCTGCCACCTGCAAGGCAACCTACAATCAAGTGAAGGAGAATTTCTCCTCCTCCTGTTTGGAAGGACACAGCAACTTACAAGGTCCACTAAAAATTCCTTTCCATTTTTACAAACAATTTTCAATGAAACCTTGTGGAAATTACAGGAATATTGTTGTTGCACATGTCAATATCATCTGAAAATGCCAAAAGGGCGAAATGCGCCAGAATCTGAGATTCCCGCTCCAGATTAAAAAACACACCCATTATACATGAGTGTTGTTTCTGTAATAATTTGTACTTTGTATAGTATTCATATTTTTGGATAAAAATCTTTACTTTTTTGCCAAAAAACACTTTTCTTAAACTAAATAGGCATTTCAACCCCCCTTTTTTAATATAATATTTGTTTTACAAAAAAATATAAAATATACAAATATATCAGATAGGTTTAACCAAAGAGAAAATCACATATCTGCTTTGCAGCTTCCTTCATCCAATTGGAGGGTCTGATGAGTCATTGGGGTTCATCAGATTATCATAATATGCCTACCACCACATGGTCACCCTAGCATCTATACTTACCTTTTCAGTGGCCCTGATAACTTTATATACTTATATTGCAGCATGCTGTGTTTCCTCTCGTGGGGTTGTATGTCAATATAAAATTATGATCTGGCTGCATGAACCAAAGAGTGCAGCAGAGGGATTAGATATACACGGTGGAAGTGTCACAATACCTTTAGTAACCAGGAAGCAATAATGTGGCAACTTGAAGGCACAGGTCACTGGAAAGCTAAATACTGATCCTCGTCTTTCACAGGCTGAGCTGAATTTAAAAGCTTTTTATTTGCAAATGTTATATTTTCAGTTTTGACCATGATAAGAATAAAAATGAAGTATTACAAAACTGCTTGATGTTTTCTTTAAAATTAATAATATTTTGTGGTGCTACAGGGCCTGTTGAGATCTTTTACATAAGTCCCAGGGGATGTGATTTATCCATGCAGATTGGCAAGTCCTTAGTCTTTATGGGCAGGGCATACTTTTCCGGGTCACCAACTCAAAATATTGAAACAAAATTATAGGCATGGCGGTTAGGCAATGAGAGTTTAGCTTCTATGTCCTTTTAAGGAATAGGCAAAAAATGAAACATCTGTAGAACTTTTTTTTTGCATATATTTCTAATTTTCTTCCTTTGGTTTTATGTAGATTAGGCACTACTGATCTGCCCTCTCACCTTCCCTCTGTTTAGAAGGAGGTCACACACTAAACTAATTTGATTCACACTTGGAATTTGGGATGACAGAATGACCACATTAAAGCCTCATTAAGCCCTGCAGCATTTAAATCCCAAATCGATCCTTCCATCACTAAAAAAAAAAAAAACGTGCAGACAGTGAACAGTTTGGCATGCGCAAAAAAACATGCTAATAGGAAACAGCCAATGGCCATTAATCAAGCAGGGTTTAACTTCATGCGGTGTCTGTCTATTTTACAAGCATTTTGTGTTATATTTTGATAGCCGGTGGCATAGTTTAATGCAATATAAACAGTGTAAACAAAGAGGAAGCAATCTGCTGCTATGCATTATGTAAGAGGAAGTGTTGAAAGAAATAAGAAACACATTTATCTTAAAATGAAGCACCATCTTTTTCTCTAAAGTTTCCTTCCCATAGGGTTCAAAATGAAAGCTAAACTCTATAAAAGCAACTGAATTCATGGTTAAAATGCATATATGTAGACTGTCCTATCTTTGTCGTTCGGTCTGGTGGTTCCTGGGATTCATACACCTCTGCCAAGCCGCAAGAGAGGATGACATGGCTTTCTCAGTTAGAGCTAATGAACACAGTGGGATCACAAGGGGTGTAGTGGGGGAGGGCACGAGTGGGAATGCCGTGCCCTCACTTTTTCCAGGAGTGGGCACACTTTTTTTTTTTTTTTTTACAAAGTCTTTGGTGGTCCAAGGCTCTGGGCGGTCCGACCCCCCCTGGCGGGGTCAGAAGAAGGACCCTGCTGGGGGGCGCACTGGCCAGAGCCGCAGACCATGTCCTCGTAGAGATCGCAGGCTCTGGGTGGTGGGAGAGTGTCTCTCTAACCCTGCCCACTCTTCAATCACAGACTCAGACCTGCGATGGGAGAGTGGGCGGGTTTTGGTATCATGACGTCACTCTGGAGAAAGTATCTTCCCCTTTGAGTGACAGAGGCAGTGGTGTAGTGGGGTGGGTCATGGGTACCCATGGGTGTAGTCGTGAAAAAAAGAAGTGGGGGCAAGGTACTATCCATTGTTAGTGAGAGTGACGTCATGATACCAGAACCAACCCACTTTTCCATGGCAGGTCAGAGCTTGCCATGGGAGAGTGGGCAGGTTGTGTTCAGAGAGACAGCCCTCCCAACGGCCTGAGCCTGTGATCCATACGGGAGACATGGTCTGCAGCTCTGGCCTGAGTGGCCCCCCCAGCGGTGTCCTTCTTCTGAACCAGCTGTGGGGCGAACTGGCCGGAACCACGGACCACCAAAGAATTCTTTGCAAAATAGGAGTGGGCATGCGTGTCAGCCAACCACTTAGAAAACAATACACTCAACATGTGTCTGATCACTTTAGAGTTCTTAAATTGGCACTAAACCTGCACTACTCACTTATCCCCATTCCATCACGAGGTGCCACCATCTTTCCTCTTTTCTTCTTCCGCATCATTTTTAGCTATCTTGAATGAACGTGCTGGGATGATTTAATTCATTCATGGCATGCACAAGGGTAATTGCTGGGTCTCCCTGGCAAGCAATGTTGAGCTGCACATGCTCAACTCAGCAAAATGTGAGTTGGGTGGCGATCAGGCAGGTAAGAACAGTTATCGTAGAATAGACATTGCCTGTCGTTTTCTGTAATAGCCACCTGCCTGATCAGAAGCAGCTTTTAATGCAATACTCATCTGATCTTCAGTATTTGCTCCTCCTAAGACTCACTTTTTGATCAAGTGTCATCCAACCTGACTTTTGTCAGCCCAATGTGTCCAGGATATGTTTCCTGGGGGACGCCTGCCTGGGCTCACAGAACTAATGAACAGAATGGTGCTAACACATCATTACCTGTCCAGGAGTAAGGACCAAATGAAGAAGAATCCATAACATCACATAGCCAGCCAAAATAATGCATATTTGAAGCTATATACTGTATAATGAGCTTTAAAAATACTAAAAGTGAGGAGAAGGGAATCATGAGGAGGTCAGGCACAGAATTTGGGTGCTGACGGAGTGCAGTAAAACAGATTTCCCCCTGAGGCTAGTCTACATTTATTACACAAATAAAAGCATAGAAAAACAAGCTTGCAACATGTGAAAGCCAAACCAAAATGGCACTCCAATAATTATTAATATATTTTTACAGAATACACACTATGCTTTTCTTTTTACAGAAATATTATCTTATTTTTAATAGTGTGCACATCCTTTAGAAAGAAGGCTTTTTTCTCAACTCATTTCCTCCACTTACATTTTTTAAGATCCGAGTTTTGTTTTTTTAAACCCAGTTTAAAAATGTGAAATGCTTTTTAAATTAAAAAAAAATCATCTGATCTGCATTAACGTATCAGTTCCTTCTTGTCTTCTGTAAGCAATACTCCTTGAATAGAAACCGTTTACTTAAATAAATACAGAATCTTTCCATTCTGGGCCGAGAATTTGTGGCTGTTGGAAATACTTCCTCGCTATAAAAATATACGGAGCCCTGGTGGACAGTGACGCTTTCTGCAATGTAAACAAGCCCTCAGAAATTACATTACAGGCCGGAGTTGAATATAAGTCCTTTTCTCTCATTGCCTACAATTGTCAGATTGTACTGGCCAATTATATGTCAAAGCAACTCACTGCAAACAAAATATTTATACAAAATTCATTTTTTTTATTTTTGTTTACTAAACAATGAGTTTCCTTTTTTTTTTTTTTAAAGTGGACCTAAGGCTTAGTCTACACGGACTGTTTACCTGAGGTTTTAAAGCCCTTGTTTGAAATCCCCATGCATTACAATAGGTTAATCACCACCAGGACATTTCCTTGAGGCACGTTTATGACATTTATCTTAACCGTTGCTTGCAACGTTTAAAAAAATTCACTGGGTTAGTGCTGGAAAACACCAAAAACCGTGTGAAAATCCATTCCCCTGTTTCCCGCATTTTCCTGTGTTTTTTAACACTTATTATGCAAATAAGTCAAAAACACAATAAAAATGCAGGAAAACGTGAAAAAAAGTGGGAAAATGCGGCATAGGCATTTTCCAGCTTTAAAATGCTAATAAAAGTGCATAAAACGCAATATGAACCTTTACATGCATTTTTAAAAAAAACATCCATGTACACCCAGCCTAACATCACTTTTTTACATTATATATGAGCGTAGATAACACTTTTATATAATGAAAAAAATTTATTTTTTTTAATTTTTTTATTTTATTTTTTTTAATTATTTTTGGGGAGATCCACTTTCCCCACAGTCTCCTGGGATTCTTACCTCACATATCCCAGGAGGCTGTGGGCTGCTCCTTCGGGCATGCAGGACTTTCCTGTAAGATAAAAAAGTGATCGATCTCACGCATGCGCAGTAAGATATTTAAACTTTTATTCACATTTGAAAGCAGACATGTCTCCTAATCTCATTCCTGCGCAGTGCAATCTTAGGTGTCGTGAGGAAGAACCTGCACAAAAGATGACCTTTCTGGCACTGACGGTTCCATTCAGCACTAAGAAGGAAGGCAAGATAGCTGTGCTCGGCTGTGGATGAATCAAGGGATTTTCACCGGTAAACTTTTTTCTTTCATGAAAGTTCCGCATTTACTGTGCTGTGTGTGTTTTCTTTGTACTAAAGTATATGTAAACCCAATCACTAAAATCTTAAAAAACATTACCATGTTATTATCATTTCAGAATTCATGGGTGAAACTCTGTCCCTGTCTCCCAACTCTTTTCCAGTGTTGCCACATAGACATCCAATAGACCAGTGTTTGGTGGAACCCCAGGATTCCTCCAGAGGTTGCTAGAGGTTCTTTGAGCAATGAGCAGTTTTTGCCTCTCAGGTCATTTTAACACCAATGATCTTTTTGGCTATCTGTAGGGGTGACATTCTTCCCAATGTCCAGCAATGTAAGATCCATTATTCCAACTGACCCCCACACTAATATATAGTGAGCTGTGGATAAATCATTGTGGAAGAGGTTCCCTGGAGACCTAAAAGTTATTTCAGGGGTTCCCCCATGTCGAGAACTACTACAATAGAGACTTCAAGTAGCTCTACCATGCTTTACACAGGCACAGTCCATTCTTTCCACCATCAGGTACTCTGAGCTGAGAAATGCAGTGAAATCATCACCAGATTGAGTGTAGACAGAAAGATACAAAAAAGGGTTGAAAAAAGGGTAAAAAATAAGGATAAAAACAGGAATTTTATATGTAATATATAGCAATATTTTAAAAAACTCAGTATTTGGGTCTATTTACTTTAAAGGCAACATGTTTTTAGTTATTACTATATTTACTTTGCTAGTGACAGACTGCATCGTACATCATGTTTCCATTAATATTATGCCTGTAGTGATAATTTTATCCCATTTAAAAAATGTATTTCATTATAAGAGAATTAAAAAATCAGAAATACTTGCTGGGAGATTTTCTTGCAATTTGAAAAAACTTTCCATATGTGATAATAAATGCTCCTAGCTGCTGGAAATTCTCATTATCCCCTTTCAGGGTATCAGAAATTCCCTGACCATTACAATCAATGCCCCATATCGGAGGTATTGCTTTCTTTTATCAATTATAGGTGAATGACTGGTTTAGGATCTGATGTTAATGTATTACGACTCTAAAGAGTTGGGTCAGCTTTAGGTTATTGAGCCCTGGGGGGAAGCATCTGCATTGCTGGATAAAATGACTCCTGAATATGTATGACTCTAAAATGATGTGAAAACTTTCACAAATGTTTCTGAAGTCCCAGCAGAAAAGGCAGGTTTGAAATATCAGTTTCCTGATGTTTTCCATGAATTGGGCCACGGCTGAGGAATAACCATTTAAGACAAAAGTAATCAGTTTGTGGGGGCTGAAAATCTGCCGCCATTTGTCGACAGTAGTCCATCTGTGCACAATCAGGTAAACGATTGACATATTTTACGTGGATTACTGCCATGCACTAATGGATATTGATGGGCTGTTGAAGTCTGGATTCATATGGGATATTTTTGGTTTTTTTTTCATTTTGTGATTCAATAACTACTACTGTAGTATTTTTTAGATGTCAGTGCAGCCTGAAGGTATCAGTGTTAATTTGTGTGATCACTATACCATAGATGGCACAGTGATCACATGATCAGGAATCAAACAAATTGAACCCTGATCATCAAAAGGGCACCTAAAGAGAAGCAATTTTACTATATCTCTAGCCATGGCCATTGTGTTGAAGAATGGTAATGTTTATATTGGATTAATACTTTCAGGGAAAGTTTTTACTTGGAGCTATTCACTACAATAAGTGCTATGTTCCATCAAACCTGGAAATGTTGCATTAAAACAGAACTAAATTTTCACTTTTTAAGAATCCAAGATCAAGCAGGTCATTATAGGAGAAAGGGGGCCGATGATGTCCTTCTGCAATATTTCCTCCTACCTGCCTGGGTATCTGAGAAATAGCAGAGCTATGCATGCAAACCTTCAGTCTTGGTTACCGGCAATGATACCCGGCAGATGGCAGCAAGTGGAGCTGGAACAGGTGAGTATTGTGGGTTTAAGTCATGTGGGGTTCTCGTGAATCTTCTTGTATATAGCAAACTAAAAGGATCAAACCACTAACAACTAATATTTAACCTGGGGTCCAGGTCCAGTTGCCAACTTCATGGATGGTACTGACTCCTTACTGTAATCCAAAAACAAAAATCTCTGCCTCCAATGGCCTAGGTAGGTGATTAGCAAGGACTAAATTTCATAGTTCAATTAGTGCCAGTTATATAAAATGGTACAACAAATGGAATCCATGCAAGATAATTGCCAATGCTTCATAAAAGAACAAAATGATACAGAAGTATTACACACAAGGAGATTCTACACAGTAACTTTCTTTCCAAGATGATAAAACCTTTTTTACCAACCAGTTATTTTAACTTCCACCATTTGTTCTGGGCAATTGGAATGTTTACCATATTTTGTAACCTCTCTGATGGATTGCTCAGCAGCGTGACTGCCGGGCATCTGGTAGATGTACAAACAGGAGCTGCACTGTGCAGTGAAAACTTCTTCATCATTGACAAATCAGTAAAAATATACATTTTGTTTTAAGGAAATGACAGCCTGTATTTAGTGAGTGTTACAATGAGTTATGTTGACCTAATTTGTTTGTGATTTTCACATTTTGCATTATTGTCGTACCATTTTCTCATTACTATATTACAATGTGTGTTACTTCCCCCGCCTCCTAGATTGTTAGCTCTTCAGGGCAGGATCTTCTCCTCCTCCCGTGTCATTGTCTGTATGTGTCTGTCATTTGCAACCCTTAATTAATGTACAGCGCTGTGTAATAAGTTGGCGCTATATAAATCCTGTTTATTATTAATATTATTAATAATAATTACAAATACAAAATTCTAAGTACTCATTTTAGTGTACACTTTTCATTGCAGTCACTTAGTATTGGTGCTGAACAAATGACTGATAAAACCCAGCCACTAAGTACGTGGTGGATCAGTATTTCTCAAACTATATAACATGGGGGAACCCTTGAAATAATTTTCATACCTTCAGGAAACCCTTTTTAAAATTATTATATCCACAGTTAACAGTACATTAGTGTAGAGGTCAGTAGGAAGAATGCTATTTACATTGTTGGTCATTGGGAAGAATTTTACCCTTACAGATAGCCCAAAAAAGCATTGGTGTCACTTAATCTGACCTGGGAGGTTTAAATGGCTCATTGCTCAAGGAACCCCCAGCAAACTCTGGAGGAACCCTGGCTAAGAATCAATACTGTATAACCTACATTAACCTGAATCTGTGCTGATGGATTTATGAATGAACAATGGTGAACCACCTCAAAGGTGGAGAGCACAACAGGGTGCTGCTCACTCATTATCCCCCTTCCCTTCTCCATAGAACAGAACAGTGCACATCATGTGTACATCATTCATTCATCTGTCCCTCTTTTGTCCTGTAAAACAGTTATGAAAGATTAACACATCAATATATATACATTCAATGTACCATGCTCATATATATTTTAATACTGATTCAGTATAAACCTCTGGTGTGTTAGCATAAAGTTCTCTGACCATAGCACTAAACTGAGGCACTGCAGATGAATGTCCCACAGAGGGAGTGAATTTTGTATCTAAGTGTGACCATAATCCAGGCACTGACAGACTAAGTAAAAACATGTTACTTTATCTACCCTTCCTATATGCTGAAGTGTTTTTTATAATGACAGATCCCATTTCAGGCCACGATAACCTAAAATGGAAACTTAAAGGGTCAGTCAAAACTTAATTGACAGTTTGGTTGATGTTGGAAAGCTAAACCACTTGGCAGTTTCTTAAGCTACGTACACACTTCCAATTATTATCGTTGTTAAACGAACGACGAACGATCCTGCACGATATCTGCGAACGATCGTATAGCACCGATCCTGTACATACAGATAACGACACGATCGTTCGTAGATATTGTACACACAATAGATACGATCGTTTGAGCGATACAGGGAGTGACGTGCACGACAGGAAGTGAACGAACGTTCGTTCATCACGCATGCTCAGACCATGGACGATCAATGAACGATCGTACACACGAACGATGGTCAACGATCGTCGTCCAATCCGATCCGCCGGTCCGGTCGTTCGTTTCCAACGACTTTCCTCGTTCGTCTGCGTCGTTGGTTAGTTTTTTTACGAACGATTTTTGCCCAATCGATCGTTCGTCGTTCGTTCGTCGTTCATTTTGAACGATAAAAATTGGAAGTGTGTACGCAGCTTTATACCTCTTGGTAATGGTGAGACAAGTTCCTTTAGGACTCAAGGCCAAAAGGTCAAAGTGCGGCCCCCATAAATTGTGAACTTCTTTAGCAACATGGGTTGCAGGTCCTGCCCTTATTCATGTCCTCTTGTGGCTTCCACTTCTCTCTACCTACCCATCAGGCCTGCCCTGATTTTTGAGGACTTCACCAAAGTCCCAGCTATGCACACCTGCTTCGGCCGTTTTAAAAGATTTTAACTCTGTGCCATAATTATAAATGTATTTTATATTAAAAAGAATGTCCTAAAGGAGTTGGAAAAACAAATGGCGTGGGGCTGGAGGCACCCAAAACCAGAATTTGGCCATTATGGCAGGATGACCTCAATGTTGGGAGCATCAATAACATATAAGAAGCCAGGAGCTGCTTCAACTCAACACATCATTTTAGGATGGACTGACCCTTTACAGAGCCCAAGTGTGTTCTATATATCTAACTGAAAAAACATTCATATTTTATTAATACTGAATATTTTTGATTATGGATCCAAAGTATCACTTTACAAAATAAAGGATCAGGTAGGTTGTTATTGCAGAAATGGACAGGCAATGTCCCATCTACAATAACCTTAATGATTGCACCATATAAATGTGTAAAAGCAATCCTGGGTTCCTTTGCTTGTGCCGGGGACGAATGAACGGGAATTATGTCATCTCAGCACGGCCAATCAAGATGGCTGAAGATCATCTCTAGGAAGAAGAAAGGAAGATGGCAGCATCCTGCAATTGATTACAAATAGTTGAGTTCCGTGGCTTTAGTTCATCTTTTGAGTTCGATCTATTGGCAGAGAAAATTTCTACATGGGAAATCTCTGGATTGAAGGTAAATATTGCAGTAATTTTTTTTTTTTATCTTTTAATGTTCTTTTTTATCTTTCTATGTATTTTTGGCTGGAGTTTGTTTTTAAGGTAAATCCTGTACTTGTGTAAGACATGTCAGATGAGTTGGGAACCACCGCTGTGCATTTAAATGAAGGAGAGCACAACGGGGTGCCAATCGCTCATCCTCCTGATAGAAGAGAACAGGGCTGTATGTACAACGCTTGTTTGTTCACGTGTCGCTAAAAATGGTGAGGAAAGATCATCTGACGTCCACTGGAGGTCTGTACAGGGCTTTAGGCTCAGTCTACACAAAAGTAGTTCATTTAATCACAATGTATCTGTTATGGAAAAGTCTGGGTAAAGAATGACTATTCCCTTTGTCCTTTGTGCATGTTGGGGGTATATTTTCATCTCCAGTTTAAAAGCTGGGACAGACATCATTGTAAATGTGATTTAAGACAGTCTCTGCTCCTGTCTGATCTTATCATTACCGCCTGGAGTTGGAATTTGTCTGTGCATACCCAGTGCACACAAGCAAACTGAAAGAGTGGGACTGAAGCAAACTGAAAGAGTGGAATGCTTAACAAACTCTCCTGGAAACTGAAGACAAACTGTATGGAACAGCTCATTGTTTGGGGACATACAGATTGCTACATTATAATTCAACTACATGGTCAATAATAATGGGAAAAAACTCCCTTCTATACCACCAGCAAACAAACATCTTAGTTTTGTGAACAGAGAGGTCCAATTTAAAGCTTAGAGTTTGATTTATGGCTGCACAGAGAAACACTGTAGTCTCTGTCAGCAGTCAGCAAGCTACAAATCTTCAGGGAAAATATGTCGATATGTATAACTATGTATGCTGCTACAACTGTGCTGCAAATCTGGCATCTACAATCATCATCTCGTCTGGATGTAACCTCCTCCTCTCTGGTATTCCACTAACCCGACCCTCTCCTCTTCAATCTATTATGAATGCTGCAGCCAGACTCATCCATCCTTCCCTCCGCTCCTCTTCCGCTGCATCTTTTTGCAGATCTCTACACTGGCTTCCATTTCACCTTAGAATCAAATTCAAGCTCCTGTGCTTTGCCTTCAAATCCCTTCACAGTTATTGTCCCACTTACATTTCTGACCTGGTAAAAAAGTACTCCCCTAGCCGCTCTCTCCGCTCCTCCAATGACCTACTAATGACTTCCTCACTCATAACCTCATCACACGCACGGATACAAGACTTCTCTAGAGCTGCCCCGACTCTCTGGAATGGTCTTCCTCGTCCTATTCGGCTTGCTTCTACTTTCTGCTCATTTAAAAGAACACTCAAAACCCATTTTTTCAAACATGCCTACCCATCTTCTTCTGTCTTTTGAAACCATCACTACTTCCCACCACTACATATCTCCCATCCTTTTGTGTGTAAATTCCCCCACCTAGATTGTAAGCTCTTCGGGGCAGGGTCCTCTCCTCCTGTATCACTGTCTGTATTAGTCTGTCATTTGCAACCCCTATTTAATGTACAGCGCTGCCTAATATGTTGGTGCTATATAAATCCTATTTATTATTATTAATAATAATACTAATAATAATGATAATCAATAGCTCAAGCTAAAACTAACACAGATAGTGGACTGAGGCTTTGTCTGAGGTTTCAGTGAAAGTCAACCTGCCTGAAAACAGATGATTACTATAAAGTTTTCTCTTTTCATAACTTGTAGTTTACTGGCATTTGATAATGTTATTGTTGTTGTTGTTATTATTATTATTAATAAACTGTATTTATATAGCGCCAACATTAAATAGGGGTTGCAAATGACAGACGGATACAGACAGTGACACAGGAGGAGGAGAGGGCCCTGCCCAGGTGGGGGCTATGCTTTGAATGCTTATTTGTAAAGCAAAGACTGTGATGCACATTAGGCCAAAATATTGCAGACATCCCTCTCAGACTCAGTTGAGGTTTCATAGTGAAGGGTACTGGTAACAACAGAATATATTGAGACATTTTAGATAATTATATGTTCCTGACCCTATTTTAAAAGTTTGGGGAAGGGCTTTTTCTTTTCCGCCATAACCATGCACAAAGCTAGCTCTTTGAATCAATGTACAGTTTAATGAGTTTCGTGTGAAATGCAATGTACAAAGCCCTGACCTCATCCCTACTGAACAACTTTTGGAATCAATTTAATCACCAATTTGGATTAATGGCACAAATTTGCACAGATAAACTCTAAAATCTGGTGCAAAGCCTTCCCAGAACAGAAGAAGATGATCCTCAAAAATGGAAGTGTGGGGGGGGGGGGGTTACTCTCTAATAATGGTTATGGTTTTGGAAGGACAGATTCATCAATGAGGAGTCTGGTCGCCGGCTGCCCCATCAGTGAGGAGTCCACAAACCTTTGGATATATTGTATATAAAAACCTAACACTTCATAAGAAAAGCAATCACAATTTGTTTTTAAAGCATCAAAATTTTCTTGCAAATAAATAAGCCATCCAAGATCTGGTATCTCCAGCCTTTTTGTGTCTGTCCAAGACTGTCCAACAGTCTGCCTGACAGGAGCTCAGAAAAAAAGTTAGGGGCATTTGAAGTCTCAGATAAATTAACAGCAGGCCAATTTTTCTTTTCAATGGATTTATTGACTGTATGGGACTCTGTGTGAATCCAGTTAGCATAAGTTGAAATAAGAGACTTCTTTGCTTTCTCAGCATATTAACTCTTCCTCACAAGGGCTCAGCCCCAGTCTGTCCGTTACGCACATAACGAGGCATTTCTCATGGTGCTCAGGGGGTTACACTGATCACTGTCTTGGCAAGACGTTCTATCTGTCCAGTGGACACAAAAGTAAAACTATTCCATAAGTAAAAATCCTTTTCTGAACAAAGTCATTACATGAAAATCAGAGATTACCTTGTTCGCCCTACAAGGCTGTTTGTCTTTCTGCACAGACTTTCTCTGGCACAACAGCTATGCTGATAAAAAGCTGATTCAACCTATGTTACTGACATTAGGAATTGATGTGTACCATTGCAAACATCTCTTTCAATATGAAAGCTGCTCCCCCTTTACACAGAGGTCCAAAAGTCATGAGAGCTTGGCAGCAGTTGTGAAGACTCATTCTTCTTTGTTGGTAGAAAAAGAAAAGAAAATGCAATATTTAGAAGAAAAGGGTGTTTTAAAGTCCAGTGTTCTCCCCAGCTTCCTTTAGCCGGGCACACCACCCAGCACATTTCAGTAACCACCTGGCTGTTTTTGGATAGTTCCTTAAAGGTTGGGTCACAATACGGGGCTGCCACCCACCTAAAGCTTCTTTCCACCCAGTTTAAAAAAAAATCTTTGGGGAGAACACTGAAGTCAGCCTGAACTTTACCCATTCAGAACAAAGTAGTAGGTTCACTTAATGACCCCCACATTTCCATGCTGCCATTTACATTTGGTTCCCTTTCCTGCCACCATGTTCAGCCAACTAAGCCAAGTGAAAAACCTGGTACTTCCAGGTATGAGCATCATGTGAATGTCTTACCTTCCTAGCCTAATGGGGTGGTCCTAAGGGCCAATCAACAAGCAGGAGGGATGCCTTTGTAGGAACAAAAGGCATTTTATTACAAATGGTAAAATACATTATTATTATTATTATTATTATTATTATTATTATTAATAATAATATCTTTAATAATAATAAACAGTATTTATAATGCACCAACATATTGCACATTAAATAGAGGTTCCAAATGACAGAGAGATACAGAGAGTGACACAGGAGGGGAAATTGATTAGTTAATTCTGCCTTTGTGCATTGTGTAAACTCTGCCAATACTAAGCTGTAGGCTTCCTAACTTGGCTACTATGTACAAATTGACAAGCAGGGATGCAAACTAATGGTGAATTTGCAGTAAGCAGTAAGAGGAAGGGCTAATAGTTTAGAAGATTATGTAGCTTGAATTAGTGGCTTAATCATTGTTTACCCTCTGCTGGCTAACCTCTTTCATTAACCAGTCCTGTTTTTAAGCTTACCAAATATGTTAAAGCAAAATTTTTGATCAGGATCGAGAGATGACCTAATCACAGTCAGTTGCTGCTTTGTCATTGCCAATTAGAGGCTTGGGGTAGGGATGGGACCGGGCTGTATTGCCTACCTGTAGCATCAAAATTTAGGTCACCATCCTAGCTTAGCTGCCTGTAATTGAGGCATATATCAAAGGACTGGTCTAAAAATTAGCTTTAAAGTTTTAGATTTAAGTATATAGATCAAATATAGGTTTTTGTACTTTGGGCTCACTTTTAGTATGACCACCCAATGCAGCCAAAGCAAGGTTAAAAACTGGAATGTCAAACATACTATTGTACATCACATATGCATATTTCAATAATGTTTCACTCCAAGAACACATTTTTCATGCAGGGATCTTTCTACAATTGAAATCAACTTCTTTGAAAATATGTTTAACATTTTCCCCCTTGTGCTATATTAAAACCTAATTAAAAACTTTTTCTTTCTTTTAACCAAAAAAACGCACATTCAGCTAAAAAGCTGCTAACGTGATAAAACTGAAAGCCTTATTGTTTTGGCAGACAAAGGGCATCCTATCGCATTTCATAACTCTTCATTCCCAAGACAAAAGTTCTACTCTTGGACCAACTGTTCCTTTGAACTTTTACATACCATAATTTTTCAGTGAAAGAGAGAAATATGGTCATGAGTCCATCTGATAAATACAGAACTGAAATATAATTGTGCTGAGACATTTCTGCTATTTAATTATTGCATTGGGAAAGAAAAATGTCACATGACCTCTGCGAGACAGGGTTAGAATCTGCGCTACTATTGTGTTACAAGTCAAATTCCATTCAAATCTTTAGGGTTTCAGGCATGAGTAAACTCTGGTAGTATCAGGATTTTGTAGCAGGAATGAATATAATGGGGGTCAAAATCCAAAAACTAGGATTTTAGTTTTTGGTAGATGCTGCTGATATAAAGCCCCCCAACAGTTTCTTATAGGGCTTGGGGACCATTGAACTTTGGGTCTGAACACTTGCTGCAGCCATTGGGCCTGACTTATTAAAGCTCTCTAGGGCTGGAGAGGATACACTTCCATCAGTGAATCTGGATGATACAGCAAACCTGGAGTGGATTTCTTCAAAGGCATTTTTATTTGCTAGCAAATGTTTTAATCCTGGACCAGATCCATTTCAAGTTTGCTGGATCACCCTGCTTCACTGAGGAAAGTGTATCCTCTCCAGCTTTGGAGACCTTTATTAAATCAGGCCCATTGGCCTGGTCTAATTTCTTTAAGCGCTTTGAGACTGCAGAAGATAGACTAATATGGGTTAACCTAGGTGATTCAGCAAACCAGATTGATGAGGCTGTACAGTAATTGACCCTTCCTGGTGTGGTTAAATTTTATTGCATGTTTAGTGTCATGCTGCAAGTGAATACAAGCAATTTATGGATGTTTCTGAGCTGGTTTGCACGTATCAATACTCTCAAAATGGATACACTTCCGAAGTTATTATATTTGTTTCAAACAGTCCCGATATCTCTTTCAGCGATATATTTACGTAAATTGCACAGTCTATTTCGACATTTCTTGTGGAGAGCGAGGTGCCCCCGATTGGCATTCCGTATATTGACTAAATTTAGGAATAGAGGTGGGGTAGGTGTTCCAGATCTTACTTTTTGTTATCGGGCATTGATTTTAGTGCATGTGGTGGACTGGTTTCATAAAAGAGACTCAAAACAATGGGTAAAGCTAGAAGATTCTCTCTCTCCAATTGATCTTAGGTCCCTCCCCTGGATAGACCGGTCTCTTTTATTTCCGCCCACTCCCTATCTAAGCTTACCTCTGATTTGCTGCATAAATGGGATGTTTCTATAACATCAGGTTATCTATCATCAAGACCGAGCCCCATGACACTATTGTTCGACAACCCAGCTTTTTTACCAGCTGTGGGGGCAACTGATTGTCACCTTAAGAATATTTTACATAATGGCCAGATTCCTTCCTTAGCATCTCTGGATATAGCCAATAGCAGGAAGATGCTATCATGGTTCTCATATAGACAATTGATTTCCTTTGTGACCTCTCTTGCTGATACATCCCTGTTGTGTAGAGGTTTGACAGAATTTGAGAAGATACTCAGTTCCACCACATGCCCCACCCATGTTATTTCACTACTGTACGGGCTGCTAACCGGGGAACCTGACTTCAACATTCCTGTGTATACACTGTATTGGGAGAGAGACTTAGGCGGGTCAATAACTAATGAAGATTGGGAAGAAACCTTTAAACTTACCCACAAGCTTGCACTGAAGTGTAGAGCCCAATAAACCAACTACAAGAAACTATCTAGATGGTACTGCTGTCTGGTGGACCGGCATCCTATCTCCACCCAGCAGTCTGATAGAAGCTGGCGTTGCCACACGCAACGCCAAGAGGATCACTACTTCACATATGGTGAGAATGTCCAACTATATTCCATGTTCTGGGAACCCTTCTCAAATCACCTACCCTATCACAAGGATGCAAAATTCACTTAAAAAAATAAAGTATGAATTATTCTTTCCTTACTCCAGTCTTCCATGTCCTTGACTTTGACATAACTGCCCTCCTAGCAAGATTTCTGGTGAATGTGGAATAGGTAAAATCCTGCAAAGGGATGCTCCTATTCACTGCAAGAGCATCTTCTTGTGACGCTTCAGCTGTTCTGCATTGACCACAAACCTTCCTGTAAGGATCGTGCCATATTCCAGCTGATAACTTTTTCACGCCACAGTTGGGCGAAAGTGGTGGCAGAAGGAGGAAGTGAAAAACAACAGGGCATATTTGCCTAAGTTGCTGTAGGTGGAAGACAAGGATAAGGAAAGAGTATTTATAACATTTTACACCAATAGTTGGGCCCAGGCTGTAAAAGTGAACCTTCCACAGTGGAAGATCTCCTTTAAGACCTAAAACAGACTGTCCTTGATCCCACCATAGAACCCACCCAAAATGTTTTAGGGTCTCTTAAATGGCCTCTCTTAGTCAGATAGTCAGGAGGTATGTAGAAAATGCTGTAGTCTTCCTAATGATACTAATCTATACACCGAAACATAACAGCTCCACTCGAACTACATTAAGTGTGTCACTCAGAATCAGGTGCCAAGTAAAACAAAGCTGGCAGCTTGACAGCTACAAGATAAGTCTGCAATTGATAACGGCTTGGCGAAAGTAAAGCATATTTACACAAGAAACAAAACATCTTGATTCCAAATGTGATAGAATCTCTCCGAGATGAATTACACTGTTTATATTTGTGTTTGCCAGTTCCAAATGTCAAGCTGTTTTTTTTCCAAATCATCACAGGCTTTATGCAATTCAGAATACATTTCTTATATAAAGGGGAACGAGAGCTTTAATTCTCATTTAGAGATGCATGAAAATGTGATCAGCTTTAGGCTGCATACACATGTCCAATTATTGTCGTTGGAAATGATCTTTCACGATCAGTAGATGATGCATGAACAAGCAATGTTCATACAGAACCGTTCTGCTCCATGGAGAGGGGAAAGGGGAGAACAACGGAGCGGCACACCGCTACGCTCTCCCCCCTCTACTTTTTATTCCAGTCGTTTGTGTCAGGACTAATGGTCATGCAAGAATCTGACGTGTACAGCAGTCGCCCAATGTCGTTCATGGATCTGTCAGGAGACCTGCTTGCTCATCCTCCCCCCTTTCTCCTCTCCATAGAACAGAATGGGAGCTATGAGTAAAGCTCTCGTTCGTTTATCTGTCACTCTCTGTCATGGGAAATGTTCATAAAAGATTGTTTAAAGCTACAAAAATTTTCTGTGTGTATGCAGCTTTAGTTTTAGAATCAGGAATGGTTAAAACCCTATTAGGTGAATTGTTTTGCTGCCTGTCTCGATCCGTGTATATTTCTAATGAAATAAATCTAAAGTCATAACTTCCATTGAGAATTCATAAATAGTATCATATATGAGTAAAACTTTAAAAAAAAATGTTCTTATTTTAAAAAAGTGTTTGTGTACATTATCAATCTGTGTGTGCTGCTGGTGGTTTTCACTACCTCTGTCTAAACGTCAGAGAGTGGAAGATTGGCTGCAATGTCAGCTTTCCTGCCTAAAGGAAAACTGCATAGCCCATGATGCCTTGCATTGTGAATCATGGAGGGGGGTGTTAAACGTGTATTCCTAGCTCTCTACGGCACAATGAGGTGGCTACAAATAAAGACTTTCTGAATGGCACATGAATTGTAGCCACAGGCATTAGGGATATGTAGATCTGTAAAGGATACAAAGGTATTTATGGGGACTGATTTACCACATATTTACCAAATAATAGAAGGAACATTTTCAGGTCCTGTCACTTCCACCTGCGCAACATCTCCAAAATCCACCCCGACCTGTCCCCAGAGACCACCAAACTCCTTGTACATGCTCTTATCATCTCTCGTCTGGACTACTGTTACCTCCTCCTCTCTGGGATTCCACTAACCCGACTCTCTTCTCCACAATCTATTATGAATGCTGCAGCCAGACTCATCCATCCTTCCCACCGCTCCTCTTCTGCTGCATCACTTTGTAGTTCTCTCCATTGGCTTCCATTTCACCTTAGAATCAAATTCAAGCTCCTGTGTTTTGCCTTCAAATCCTTCCACAGCTCTTGTCCCACTTACCTTTCTGACCTAATAGAAAAATACTCCCTTAGCCGCTCTCTTCACTCCTCCAATGACCTACTAATGACTTCCTCACTCATTACCTCGCCACTAAACGGCTCCAAGACTTTTCTAGAGCTTCCCCAACTCACTGGAATGGTCTTCCTAATCCCATTCAGATTGCTTCTACTCTCTGCTCAAGATCACTCAAAACCCATTTTTTAAAACTCTCCTACCTGTCTTCTTATGTCTCCTAAAACCCCCATTATTTCCCTCCATTACATATCCCCATTAGGGATGAGCGAGAAAATGGTTCCCTGAAATTTCAGCAAACTGATTTCACAAAACCATCGGAAGATCGAGGAAATTATACAGGAGGATTCACAGGGGATTCACAGGATTCCTTGGTAATCCTCCTGTTTGCGATCCCCGGGGGCACTAGAGGTTAATTAACCTCTAGTACCCGGGGATCTCAGAGGATTTCCATGGCTGCATCATGTTCCCCAGTTCAGCGGGAGCTCGGCCTCTCGGCGAATCAGAGGCCGTTCTCGCTTACATTTTCGGTAAGCAAGAAAGGCCCGATTCGCCACGGGATCGAACTTAATATTCTCGCTCGCTCATCCCTCACCCCCATTACTATTGTGTGTTACTTCCCCCACCTCTTAGATTATATGCTCTTCTGGGCAGGGTCCTCTTCTCCTGTGTCGCTGTATCTGCCTGGCATTTGCAACCCCTATTTAATGTACAGTGCTGTGTAATATGTTGGCGCTATATCAATACTGCATTTTAATAATAATTATAATCATATTTATTTTTACTTTAGTGACACTTAGCTATTTGTCCTGGGGATTCTATTTAAATCTCAGAGAGTTATAACAAGAATTCATGTTTGCATTGTAGTATATTTCCCCAACACCAGCTTGGATTTTTTTTGATTTGCCCCACTTTTTATCTCCATAACAATGCTCACCAAGACTTTTAGAGTTATTTAAGCAAAGCTACAGACAGCCAAAAAAAATATGTGACAAAGTTTCTAACCTTTTCTTATTCTATCCTCAACTAAACTAAAAATAAATACCTAACATAAATAAGATAAACAGGATTACTTTTCTTTGGAAGCCACAGTTTTTCTTAATATTCTAAAAGCTGAGGTTTTCGAAAACCACAGGGAAAACAGCAGTGTTACTGTATTGTGAGAAAAGCAGACCTTAGGCAAGGCAAATGACCTAAAATTGCAGTGTAATTATGTTGTGGCGGGAGGATGAACAATAAGCGGTGACATGAAATGATAGGGAACTAAGTGTCCTCTGTCATGATCAGCAGCCTGTCGTGTGCTGTGAGCTGATCGCTGTGTTTATTTATTGGTAAATTGAAGTGTGGGTTTAGAAAAAAACTGCCACTGTAACAATATATCATTGCAGAAGGAGCCAAGCTCTGACACCAATAATTTTATTTAGACATATTCAGTATTAAGGCTCACATATGATTTTTATTTATGATAAGGTCATGCATGAAATGTAATATGTAAGTGTAACACTATTAGCTCTCTTGCAATGTCTTCATCTACATTTCTCTCCAGAACGGCCAAGCCATCCTTGTTTGGGCATCATCCAGGGTTACCAACTACTTCCTGGACCCGAATGCTGGCTGAGATTTAACACAATCATGTCATCATCATTGGGTGTACAAATGTCTTACACTGCTTCTACCCTTGTATGTACAAGGTGACAGAGTGTCTGAGGGTTCAACTGGAAAGGTCCTGGATAGGGCCAAGGATCAGGCATTTTGCATAATAAGGCCTCCTGAAAAAGACATTTTAGCTGACAGATTGCTTTCATGAAAAAGCTGGCAGACCTATCACCACATTTTTAACATTATAAAAATGGTGGCTATCTCTATTCTTTACCTTTACTTTTTTATACTTTTTAATTTTTTGGGGGGGAGCCCCACCACCTTGCATTTTGACCACTGTGGAGGTGAAGGCTGATAGGGAAACCTGCAGCCTAGTCACATATCAAAGGAGGCTATGGGCTGCTCCTTCTACGTATACCCGGGGTCAGGTCATCAGTGACTTTCCTATAATGTAAGAAAAAAAAAGTCCTCAATCTCATGCATGGGCGGTGAAATCTGCACTTTTTTACATATGCAGGAAGACACATCACCATATCTCACCCTTGTGCAGGGCGAGTTTGGGTGATGTGAAGAAGAACTCATAAGAAGAAAGATGAATACGCTTGATGTGATGTGATGAAGAACTCATAAGAAAGATGGATACGCTTGTTATTCCACCCAGCACCAGAAAAAGGAGGGAAGCCTAAACTGCATGGGGCTCTTGGTTTTGTGGAGCGATTGAGGGCTTTTCACCGGTAAGGAGAAGAACATTTTTTTTGTGAAAGTTCCACTTTAAGAATCCTGGACCAGGCCAAGGAAGTTGGCCACCCATTCCATGTCCAGGTCTTCACAGGTGCTCTATTTTAGGGAACAGAAGCATATTGCTGAGAGCTCACGGACCTCCCAAAGCTTAAAGAAGAAAGAGCTGAAGAGACAACCACAGGAGGGTAAGTTACCAAAGTATGTTTGTGCAAAAGGACTTTGCTAGCAAGAGAGGGAACTACCAAAAAGTAGTTAGTATCCCACCCAGGTTACTGTTGCTCGTTTTCCTTGTGTTCACTGACAGCCTTGGACTGAAATAAGGAACCCAGTCCAGAGCATGAACTTTGTTTTTAAAATTAAACGCACGCATTGGAGGCAAGGATATCAAAGCAATGCTTCCTGCAGCAGATTGATGAGATCATCAAAGCCTAAACAAACACAGGAACAGGGTTTATTTTTTGATAAAATGTGCAGCTATTGTGAAAAACAATACTCTTGTTGTATATTGTTACTCATCATATGTGTTTATTCCTGTAAACTTGCCAGGTTTCTGAAAATGAATACTTTCAATTAATATAACTGTACAGGTTTACCTAGATTTGCCATCTACTAATCATTATTTCCTTTGTCTGAGGCTGACTCCTGGCTGAAAGTCATAGCAGCCCAATACGGATGGATGGTTGTTGCCCAGTATGAACAGTATATAATATACCAGCCTTACAATACAAAAAAGTTTAGACAACTGCCGAGCTCTACTTTTCAATGTTATGCACACTTAAAAAATAGGAGACACCAAGTCCAATCTTCCTAAGGTTAAGCAATTGACAAATTGACAAAACAGCAGCTGTCACATACACAGCTCTGGTTCACAGCTCCAGAGTTGTTTCAACATGAAGTAATACAAGGTTTAGTAGCTAACTGTTGTCTTACTAGCAGGTTTATACATTAGGCCTGCCAACTCATTAAATTGTTCGACATTGTTAAAAAAATGTACTACAACTATGATCAGTTCACATGCATGCTAGAAAAATTTACTTTATTGCAATAATAGAAAATCCATATTCCATGTTCCCATGTTCTATATTTTGCTCACAATTCACCTTGCTGCCTCTGATTGTTTTTCCTTCAAACCAAAATATTTTTTTATGTCTGTTTTGGGATCTCTTAAGCCACACATGAACTGTTCGGTCTAGACTTGAGCAAGGAAGCAAGATTAAAACATTGTCTTCTTGGATAGAAAACTTTTTTTCCGACTTGCTCTCCCTGCCACAGGGATGCTTAGTTTCCTTTATAAAAAGTGTTAAAACGATATTCTAATATATTACAGAAGCAGATTGTCTCAGTTTTTATGTCTTTAGGTTGGAGAGAAGCATGGCCATATTCTAGAAGTTCCAAGATTTTTGCTTTTTGCTAGTGTTAGGTATTGCCATTGTGCCAAATACGAGATTGTAATCAAAGACAGGATCTGTGAAAATTGTACTTTGCACTGCTTATGGTACATAACAGTAACGGCGGCTTGAAAGAGACAAATTTTGCTGAAAAAAAATTGCTTGAGTGCCATGACAATAAATTATTCTAAAATTGTACAATGTAATATAGTTTTTTTATTACAGCTGCAGAGGGTTGAAATATCTGTTGGGTTTCTTTTGTGGTCAGATAATTTTTCTCCACTTCCTGTGCTGATGAACATCAGACGGGAAATGAGGAAAAAACTGCAATGGAAACAGTAGGACCACAAATGGTTGACAAGGGTTCTAGTCTTTTCCTACTCCATGTAACCTTTGGCCGCCTGTGTTTTTGCTGGAGTTTTCCCCTCATTTCCAGTCCTAAGGCCATTGTTGTTACTAGAATAGGGTATAGGCGGACGTCCTGGCAGCAGTTATAAACCTTTCCAATATCTAATATTAATCAGCCACAGCTACATTTTGGATACATTTTCTTTCTCCCCACAGCACCCTCTCTCTTCTCCATTGCTGATCTATCAATCTTTCTAAAATGTAGCATTAGCCAATTTACTTTCTGGATTTTCAATGGGGCATAACAGAACTTTGTAAAAGTTGAAGCTTGTGTGTTCTGGTGCTCCAAAGCCAAACCAAAAAACCACGATGTCCCCATGCATCCCAAAATGCAAAGGCGATTTGGCTGGAACTTTGGCATTATGTGTGGATTGAAGAACTTTGCACTTAACACTTTTTTATGGATAATAGCTGTCAGGGCTTGAGAAGAATGCCACACTAATGACTGGGTTTCTGCTGTTACTTTGGCATCCATTCAGTTGTGCCATGTGTATCGAGATTCACTATCTCCCTTATTGTTTTCTGCAGGGATAGACAATCACTTTGAAAGCCTGGTCTTGCAAAGTGCAGATGACAGTCAGCTGGTGTCCAGCCAGAAGAATTTCCCACTGTAACTGCCCCAAAGCACCCAAGGTGGGATCCTTCCCACCATCATCCCAGGCCAATCTTAAAAGAAACAATGTCGTAGTATGGCAGGTACTGCTAGGTGCCATGCAAAATTGATCTGTTCCTGGAGCCTTGAATATAGGACAATACATTTCCCTTTCACACAACCTATTGCTAGACCAAAGTGCTGTCACATGGAGGGAAGGAGTACATTTCTAGCCCTACAAACATCTATTATTTGCAGGGGGTTCCAGGGGAGCATTAGAAAAGGCCTTTGAGTATAGAATGTGACACCTGAGGGTGCCTCCCATACTCTGCCCATATTAAACTAGTTTGCAATATCAGTGCTTTAGGTGGTCTAGATGGTTTATAAACTTGTTTGCAACATCAGTGAATTCCAAAACCATATGCCTATGTAAACACCCCTCTATAATAATGGGCTTTGAAGGGATCAAGTTTTGGCACTCATTCTTTCATGAGGCATAGGGCTGGTAAAGTATATTGTAGAGAGCAATACCATTCAGTTACCTGAACAGCAGTCTCAGACAGAAGGCCTATTGTCTGTCCCCTAAAGGCTGCCCATTCTTAGGAGCTCAGTTTAATAAATGCTTAATTAAACCCCAGCATATTATATGCAAGGAATTTCCCTGCATATGCAAATGTATTTTTTTTTTATTAAGTCTGAATAACTTTCCGGACAGATTAAACTTACTCGGTCACATGCAAACAAGATCACAGAACAAGCCGAAACCAAGCAGAAATTGCTTTTCCACTGTAACACCATGCTGGTTTTTGGCTTTTTATTTCAGTCTCGAAGCAAATAGGAAAAAAATTGCTCTGCATTGCTCTGAACCCTAAAGACTTCTAGTTCATATTATAAAAGGATAGTAAAAAAAAAAAAAAAAACAGGTCAAAGGTTTCTCGGGCCAGAACAGAAAACGTCAATAAAGCATAAAAATGGCCCAAATCTTTGATCATCAGAGAAATAAACGCCTAATTACAATGATTCTCCAATTATATACTCACATAACAATCCCTATTTTTCCTTATGTGATTCTCTTTTTACATTCTAAATAAGGCTTACTCTAATGAAAACAACCCTCAGATTTTTCTTGTTGCTCTGCTGAATTAGTGTTTGGTGTGAGCTACCATGTGCCAGGTTAGTAAAAAACAGCCATTTTTTAAGGTTTAGACAGAGTAGGGAGAGGTTTGTCTGTCCAATTTTGCTGTCTGTGTCCCCACTAGATAATTTTACCCCTTTAGTTGACCAAGTGCCCATTGTTACTGAAGTAGAAAGCTAATAGATAGGGTAAACCTTGGAATGGGAACACATGTTACTGTGACAGCTAGCTAAGATGAAAATGTCCTAACTTTAGGGAGATCTTCTCTCTTTCTGTTGTGTTTTGGGAATAGGGCCGGAAATGGTTCCAATTTCATGCAGTCTTTGCAACAGTTAGGATTTCCCTGTTATGTAGGGAGCTACAATTTCCCCCACAGAGGGAATTTGTCGAACAGAGGGAGATTTTCCAACTTGCTGAAGAATCTCTCTGGGTTGTGCAGTCTCAATCCGCCATCTAAACAGTGAACGATCCATATTGAATGGGAATCATGGCCAGCCCCACAACTGAATGCAAGCCATTCATGGATAAACAGGTGTATTTTAGGGCTTGTGTTAAAGGGCTGTAGGCTGTGTTGTTGCCATTGGATTAAGATCTGTTTACGATCTATCTATTAGCATTTAGAATTCATTATTAAGTGTATTTAGCCATATGTGAGTAAGCAATCTTTTCTACATGCTAGTATATAATAATAATATTTAATATAATAAGGCTGGATCACCCAGGTTCCCCCATGATAGTCTGTCTTCTCCAGTGTTTGAGAGCTTTAATAAATCAGATCCATACTCCATGTTCATTTTGTGTAGATGATTATGTTCTATAAGGAGCTTTGACGTTAAACTATTATGTGTTTATGATTGCAGCAATGAGAAGAGTGAAAGCAGTGTGATATGTGTACTATAACAGCTGGTAGGAAGTGGGTACTCTGATCGGTAAGTACTGTATACATTAACAAATTACTATGGTACACAATGGTGTCACTCCCATTGGCTGGTGGTTGTGGAGTGCACCCTCGCATTTTCTGAAACCAGCATGCAAAAGCCGGGTGGCAATGCAAATAATAAAGAATCACCTATGCATTTAATTGCCCCTTTCAACAAGGAACTTGCTGATCACATATTTAGAATATTCTGCAGATCAATATAAGAAAAAAGTGTCCAGTTAATAACATAGTCAGTTTTGCAGCCTCTAATGAAAAAAAAAGTATATAAAATTTACTGACCCTTTAACGCAAATAATTTGATTTGCAAACTCCAAGAGGCTGCAATGGCTGCTGCTTGATCTGAATAAATGCACATCAATAATTGAATATCTACGGGCAGGTCTACTGCTAAGTTAGGACTTCCAGTATCTGTTGGAGACTGGACATTTGCTTTGGCTTATTATGTGGGGCCAATATGTGCTGTTTTTTCTATATCTCCAAAGCACGCTGAGAATTTTCTCCCAGTTTACCCCCATCTGAATCAGATAAGATTACAAATAAAACCAGCCTATGTGAATGAGAGCCTTGCCATTTGATAGCTGACTAATGACCTCAGCTGTACCAGCTCATGCAGAAATAAGGAATGTTACAACGCTCAATGCAATGTGCTCTGTCAGTTTTCATGATAGGGGCGATAAGCACATCTGGCAGCCCACAATGTGCAACTTCAAAGTTTAAAGAAAGTTATCATCACTTTTTACTAAGTCTCTGCTTTCTTTTAAGCCCTACTCTACCCAAAATGTATTACATTTATTTGGTTTTAGTTGGAAAATTTAATAACCTCTATCAGGTTTTATTTAGATCTGGTGGGAAGATTTCACCTCATTTCCTGTCCTGGTGACCAAGCAGGATATGGGGAGGGGTCCCTAGCAGGGACACAAACCGCAATAAAAACCTGGCAGAGGTTCTCATTCTTTACCTCTATACTTTGAAGGGAGACTCTGTCATCAGCTGCAAAAATACACAGAATGCACAGAACAGTATTGTATATGCCTCTGTACTTTTTTGTTTAGGAAGAGGTCAGCTATGTAAACATGCTGGATGATTGTCACCCAAGTTAATAGTCATAATTGAATGGCGATAAAATTTAGCATGTGTACAGAAGTCCCCCTATGTTGCTCGGTCTACCCTGGCCAGTCTGGCATAGCCCTCGTCTCGTCTGTGCTGATGTAGCTCCTTTACCCCTCCCCTTCCCACACAACATTTTATGTAACTGAAGCAAGAAAATAGACATAGGTGCATTTTTAAAAACACACATATCTTGCAGACTGGCCTAAATAAATCTAGAACCCAGGATCTTTAAAATAGACGGATCACTACATTTTTAACATTATGTAAAAGGTTGGCTATCCCTTTCTTATAATAGGGAGGTGTGATTTTTGGATTAGGACCCCTCCCCTGCTGCAATCGTAAAGACCGAAAGAGAAACCTGTAGCCTTCTGGGATATTTGCGTCACATATACCAGTAGACTGTGGGCTGCTCCTTCTGCTCATGCCCGAGGCCAGGCATGTGTCTGCAGGGTCTTTCCTCCAATGCATGCTCAGTGAAATCAGTACTGTCTTTATTTACATTTGCAGAAAGACACATCAACCGATCTCAAGCCTGGCAATGCAAATTTGGGTGACATGATGAAAAACCCAACCAACTCGTCATTCCATCCAGCACCGGAAGAAAGGACAGTCGAGACAGCATTTATTATTATTATTAATATTATTATTAATAATAATAAACAAGATTTATATAGCGCCAACATATTACGCAGCGCTGTACATTAAATAAGGGTTGCAAATGACAGATACAGACAGTGACACAGGAGGAGAAGAAGATCCTGCCCAGAAGAGCTTACAATCTAAGAGGAGGGAGGAGTATCACACAATAGGAGGGGAGATATGTAGTGGTGGGAAGTAGTGAGGGTTGCAAAAGACAGAAGAAGATGGGTAGGGCAGTTTGAAAAAATGGGTTTTGAGAGCTCTTTTAAATGAGCAAAAAGTAGGTGCAAACTGAATAGGATGAGGAAGACCATTCCAGAGAGTTGGGGCAGCTTTAGAAAAGTCTTGGAGAACTGGTCCAAGGATTGACCCTTTGGGAACACCAACAGGGAGCAGAGTAGGAGAGGAGAAAATACCATTGAAAGCACAGCATGGGACTGGGCTCAGTTTGTTGAGGTATTGAGAGTTGAACTGAGGGACAAATAGTCAGCTTTGGAAGATAAAAGGGGTCATGCCCGAGTTTTACCTTTACTGCCTTGGCGGTATTACAGAGTGTGGCTCGGGGTAGCATAAAAAAACCCTATCTGCTCCCCACGATCCAGCGGCGTCCTCCAGCGATCCCCGGCTGGCTTCTGCATCACATCCTTGGCTTGATCCATGTGATGTGTAAAGCGTTACGCTGGGGAGGCATGGCCTGGCGGGAAATTAAAAAGCAGAATACATTGTAATCTGCTTTTAAAACATTGATCACAGTGATAAAGTTATAATAAATATTAAATCCAAAAGTTTATTTTATTATTGTACCCTTGTTTGGACAAATTATTATTTTTTTTTACATTTGTTTATAAAATTTTTAAAACATTTATTATTATATTATTTCATTATTTTTATACATTTTTTTTATAATTATTTAATATATTATAACTTGTGATTTGTGTTTTAAACTTTACCATACTTGGGAGTTATTCCTAAGAATTACAGGCCTAAAATATTAAACTACAAATTTCCACACAAAACAACGTACCGCTTTTGACATAAAAATACTGACATATTTAGACCGCCAGGGGGGTTAAAGGATGAAGACATTGTTAACATAATAGGAAGATCCTACCATTCTGCCGCTTGAATATAAGGACGTAGAGACAGTGTTAAGTGTCCAGGACTAATGTCTGCAGCCAGTTAAATTCAGCACAAGTTGCCTTTAAGGCAAGGATGCTAACAATCTGAGCCGCCCGCCATCCTGAACTTACGTCTGTCAGTAGAAAGCTGTCAGAACAAAGTTACTAATTTATGTCATACAAGGTCCGTAAATAAATGCAGAGCCTTTGTTCTTGTGAAGCCACATTGGAAAATGTAAAAACGTGTTAAAACCTGTTATGCAACAAAAACCTGAAAGTGTGGAAAGATTACTGCTTTGATTTAAAAAAAATAGATTTATTTCAGTTTTTTCAGCTTCAGTTGAGATCAGTTATTGTAGTACGAGAGATGACCTGCTATTGATCAGTCAGAATCCATTTAGCACAGAACAATTATTGTCAATTAAGTCAATTCCCTGCTAGCTCTGGCAGTGCATTATTTAAAACATATCTGTTGCATGTATTCATGTCTAGAGGCCTTTTTTTTCCTAGAACATTCAATAGCCATGGCTTGCAAAAACTGATGATGATCGCCAACAAGCCCGGTACAACTTTAGGTCCTGAATGATGGCATCAGTTTGAGACCTTTTAAAATTTATTGACAGGTGCACTTGACCTGCAGTTGACCTTCTTCTGGCATCTGCTCTGCTTGAAGCAGGTCTTTGCATGCCAAAGACTTGTAGAGAAATGCAAAACTTGTTTAAAGCAAACAAATGTCTGTCATTACACAGTTTGTAATAAATGGTCCTTTAAAATTATGCTGACCCAGGGTTAGAAAAAAAAAGATTGATTATGGCTCCATCCAGTATCCTAACATGAAACCCCCCCCCCCACCTTTTTAATTTGTGACAAAGTAACATAAATATGTACAATCTGTTATAAATAGGCTGCTACTGTGCTGCATAATGCATGAGAAGCAATCCAGTGAATGAAGATGGGTGTAACACTGCCATCTAATGGTAGATCTGAAAAAGGTCATCTCACACACAAAAAATCCCAATAAAGTGAAAAGTGCCAGGAAAAAAAGTGTTGCTTTAATATTGGTAATATTGAGAACCACAGAATTTGTTTGTCAGCCACATTTCAGGCACATTTATCTGTGCAATACTTTTGTTTTAACTTTTACTGTTTGCCATTGCACTACAGTCAAAACATTCTGAAAGTTTGAATGTTGCAGAGCTCAGCATACAGCAGAACTTGTGCAGAAGGCCATACAGGCCTATTCTGGGTGACTTACTGATCCACCTATACTCACCCCGAGCCAAAGTGACATCCCCTATATTACAATGCTTGGGTCTGAATAGCCAATTATCAGCCCCAAACATAGGAAGATGATGGGGAATGTGTGATGGAATAATTTCAGTGTAAGCATCACAGCTTACACAGAGATAGGACTGCGGAAAAATGGTTGGAAATGTAAGTACAATGGAGAAAGGATAAGCTTCAAAGTTGCTGGGATGGATAAATAAAAAGTAAAATACTTCCATTACAGAAAGAAAATGTGCCTAGAGTTCCTTCTTTGTAGGTAGATGTGTATAAGGCCTAGGCGCTTAGTCATGTAATCTGTGCTAAAAAAAAATGCAGACTGGCTGACTTTAGTTGACTTTAACTGAACTCAGTTGCAGGGGGTGATGCAGAGAGGCAACTGCTTCCACATAGAAATCCTGAGCAAAAAATGGATCTGGTACAGGATTGAAACATTTTCCAACTATTAGCAAATATATTTATATATATATTTTTTTAATTTTTAGGAAATCTATTCCAGGTTTGCTGTATCACTCAGGTTCTTCCATGATCTTCTCAAGTCATGGGGAGCTTAAAAAAAATCAAGCCTAGAGAGTCCTTCCCTGCAGCATCATGGCAGGGTAAAGGCTTTTGTACTTCACACAAACATTCTGTAAGATTTTGCCTTTTCCTCCTTTAATTTTGATGCACGTTAAATGTATCCAGATTATTTAAACTATACGTTTCAAAGTTTTGTGTTGCTATATACCATTCCTGCTGGCTGTAACAAAGACTCAGCTGCTCTCCTCCAAACAATTGCACAGCAATTCTAGGTTGCCGGAGGAACCTGCAAGCACTTTCACTTGAAGGATTTATTATTTACATTGCACCGTGTGCTGGATGACATTTATTTTCACCGGCGTTCATTCTGTGTGGACGTTACATGCTAACAATAGTTCTAGAAGGGCATAGGAAGAAGTATTTATATTGTACTTACTTACACAAGCAAAGGAAACTGGATAAAGCATGTCATGTCAAAGCTAATAAGAGAGGCCCCATGCTGGCCCAAATTCAAGGGAGTAATGTTGAATCCCTAAGAAACTCCATTAATGACTATTTGTGCAGTATTAAAAATTGCAGCATAATGTAACACCACAGTCAGTTTCTCAAAGGGGAAAAATTACATTGTAGGCTTCTATGTCTAAAGGTGCACATGGACAAGGTCCAATTTTTGATTAAATTCTTCTTCTCTGCATTCCTCTGTGTACTTAGTATACTGTAAAAGATAGCCCCAGGCTCTTGCTTAGCAGCCGACAGCCACAAGTCTGGCAATGGATGAAAAAATGTCAGCAGCACATCCCCAAGACTCCTTCATAGTTGTATTTCTTCTGGAATGTTACTTCTGCGAGGCCCAACTCATGGACATAGTAAGTAAGAAGTGGCTGCCAACACCTGCCACATTGGACACAAATACTTCTCCAATGAATGCACACTGCACATGTACACTTCTCTACTGAATGTCCTCTGCTACTTCTCCAATGAGACTTTTCTTTCAACTGCCCATCGAATACCATACTCCTCCAATGACTACCACTGCACTGGCACACTTCTTCACCAGCTATCCAATACACCCATATGCTTTTTCACTGACCACACTACCCTCATACACTTTTCTATTGACCACCCAGGAAACCCACATCCATTTCCACTGACTACCACTGCATTGGCACACTTCTTCTTTACCGGCCATCCAATGCACCCGCATGCTTCCCCACTGACCCATTCTGCACCCACGCAGTTTCTATTGACCACCATCAAACTCCAATGACCACTGCTGTAATGGCACACTCCTTTACCAGCCATTCAATGAACCCACATACTTCTCCACTAAATGCTACTGCAGAGGCCTAGCCAGTATTCCAGTCTGGCCTAATGCCCCCCTAGGTATTTATTGTTGGATTTGGCCTAATTGATATGTCGCGTTATTGCGAGTTCCCACAATATCATCGCATTCCCGCACAGCAACCCCAATTACCATGCCTAAAAAACAGAAACAACGAGCAGCTACTAATCTCCGTAAGGATGACCTCGAACGCCGTGTCTTCAATCCCGAATGGACTGACCAATTATTTTATCCAACGCGGCAACAAAACCCTGTGTTTAGTGTGCAATGACACTAACAGCACTTTCAAGCGGTCGAATCTCAAGGGTCTTTGTTGATTGCAGATAAAATGCATCCCTTCATTGACCCAGACTTTGTAATGGATTGTATACTTGCTGCTGTTGAAGTCATTTGTCCCGAGCAACACAGCGCTTTTAAGGCAATCTCGTGTGGAGGACTTCACCTCTGATGTCTGGTCTTTGATGTTTACAAAGTTCAAATCTCTCGATCTGTTCTCCATCGCCTTGGACGAGAGCTGTGATATCAAAGACACTGCGCAGCTGGCCATCTTTGTGCGTGGCATCACGCAAGACCTAGAGGTAGTCGAGGAGTTTCTCAGCCTCATCCTGATGAATGGAATGACAACTGGCCAAGATGTCCTCAATGCCCTCCTACCTGTTTGAGTGGTTTCGACCTGTCGAAGCTTGTCTGGGTAACTACTGATGGTGCACCCGTCATGGTTAGATCTACCAAGGGACTTTCGCAGCTACTCATCGACCACTGTCGCTCTTTTAGCTGTGCGCATCATCCACCAGGAGTCATTGTGTGCCAAAGCAGTTGGCATGAAGGAAATTATGTCTGTTGCGGTGAAGTTAGTGAACGCAGTGGTTTATACTCAAGCACATGTGCAAAGCTGGGGAGGTTGATTACGGCAATCTGCTTTACCACACTGAGGTTTCTGGCTCAGTCGTGGCAACGTCTTGAAGCGTGTGTTCACCCTCCGCCACAAGATCATTTCCTTTGTCAGTGAGAGGGGCCTCAAGGGCTTTCAAAAGTTCTCTGACGAGGTTTGGCTCTGTCGTTTCGGCTTCCTCACTGGTATCAGCTCTCACCTTAATGAACTTCAAGGACATGACGTGCTTATCACGAACATGGGAGCCCACATGCAGGCATTCGAAGCAAAGCTGATTCTATAGGAGAAACAGCTGTATAAGGGCGACTATGTCCATTTCCCACACCTCGCCCAGTGTGATGCAGCCCTCGTGGACACCGAAGAATGCATTAGTGTGCTGTCAACCCTGCAGAGTGAATTCTCTTCACGCTTCACTGATGTGCGTTCTCATTCGCAAGAGTTCAAGATCGTCAGCACTCCTGTTGACTTTCCCTATGATGACACCCCCTCTGATGTGCAATTGGAGTTGATTGAGCTGGAGGCTTCGGACGTTCTCTTGTCCATTTTTACTTCTTGCACTACTCTCATGGACTTCTACCGTCAACTGCCACATGCTCAGTTTCCATCGCTGTTAGCCCGTGCCAAGCGAGCAGCTGTTCTCCAAGATGAAGATTTGTAGGAACAAGCTGCACTCTCAGCTCACTGACAATCCCCTTAATCTAATCTAATGCACCCACATGGTTACCTACTGACCACTTCTGCACCCATGCACTTTTCTATTGACCAGCCATTTAACTCCATACTTCTCCAATGACCACTACTGCACTAACACACTTCTTCATCAGCCATCCAATGCACCTGCATGCTTCTCCACTGACTACACTGCACCAATGCACTTTTCTATTGTCCACCCATTGAACTCCATACTTCTTCAATGACCACTGCTGTATTGGCACACTTCTTTACCAGCCATTCAATTAACCCACATACTTCTCCACTGACCATGCTGCACCCCATGCACTTTTCTGTTGACCTCCCATTGAACCCCATACTTCTCCAATGACCACCATTGCACTAGTACACTTCTTCACCAGCCATCCAATGCACCCACATACACTTGGGCACTGTTCTGTGGGTGTTTGTTTGTTTTCTGGTCTATGTTATTTAAAAAAATTGAAAATCATGTAACTGACTAAAAATGAATATATTATCATTTGTGTCTGGAGATAAAGTTCCTCTTTACAACTAAACTCCACAAAGCATTTAATGGTGAAAAGTGTGCAGCATACACTAGAAGCAGGGGTACTGAGTGCGTTCATTGTGCGCTGACAGAAACATGTCCCAGGAGACCAGATCTGAAAGTACTTACTTCAGGAAACGCCACTGCTTAGACCTAGCCAGTCTAATATTGTGTTCTTCTATGGCATTATTCATACCACAACCCCCCTCATCTCCCACTCTTCAAGGGGGGCATTGCAGTAACACAACCCCTGACAAATTGTTTCACTCACACCCCCAGTCACCATAATCATTCCTGAACAGGGATCTTAGGATCACAAATAATTTCCATGAATTACATCATTAGCCAAGATGTTCCGTCTTGTTCTACATTACAACATGACATCAGGTCAGCAACATAAAAGTCTCTGAGAGATCTATCCAAGCTCCCCACACAGATTCTCCAAAGAAATGTATGTGATTTGTTATTATGACAAGACCAGAAGAAAGACTTTGTAAAAATAAAATATTTTTTTTTTTTTTGTTACTTTGTCAAATAGGAAATTTTCCAGGACAACCGTGCCTGACCCTTATTTGCAGCTTATCAATGCTGCCATCCCAGTCTGCTGAATGGATATTAAAAAAAGAAAAGCATGTTAATGTGGTCATCTCTATCCTTGCAGATTTGCAGACAGCACTGTGTAAAAAAAGAGGTCCCTGATTGGATTAAAGTGCTCCCTTTCGCACCAAGCACAGTATTTTAAGTGACTGTACATCTAAAGATTTATTGCTAAAACATTTTTTATATAAATATTATTGAAATGTAAATTTCATTTTTTGAACAAATACAAAACCCAGTGGTGGATCATTGCTTGTGGGCAGGTCCAGCCTCACTACAGCCTCCATCCCTGGTGGGTTGGCACCTCGAAGTAGAATTGCAAAAAAAAATTAAATTTAGTAAAAAAATAGACAAGCCAGACAGGGATAGTTGTAAAAAAAATGAGGTCATGGGCAAATAAAAAGTGTGGGCCTCAAATCCACAGCATTTCAGCTGCCTCTGCTTGCACCCATGCTGTTCTATCACTTGGGTCCCTAGGAAAAGTAGGGGGCTCTGGGCATACTGGCAAACCACCCCTGGTGCCAGGACAGTAATGCTTGGGTAGAAAGACCTAAATGATGCTGAATGACCTTCAGCCAGGAATGAGGAGGCTCCTTTTTGGACTTGCATCTTGCATATACATCTGTAAATGCACGTTGTAAATTCCTAGTGTGCAGTGAAATCAGAGTATGAAGGAAAGGCAATAATTCAACTTGATATACAAAGGACCAGTTTGCTTTAAATAATTTGGGTACTTAAGGTAATAAAACCTATTGTTTTCAGTCCTAACGTGTTCTTTGCCCGTCCAAATGATCTCAGGTATATAAATCACTGTAAACCAGCCTTGCCAGGTACAGAATGGCCACACATTCACAAGTCCTCTTAGTGAAGATAAACACTTCATTTCCAAGCAGCACGGAAAACATGAGTCAAAATTCTGTCTCATTCCATTTTGGCCGGCAGATTCCACCTCCACCCCTTTCAAACTTTGCCAAATTCATCTCCTGCAGCCTATGTTTAAAAGGTGACCACGCTCAGCGTGAGCTTATAGGATGTGGTTCTGTTTAGTTGAAATAGACATCTTTTCTCTGAGTAATGGGTTCGCCATCATGCCACAGAGGTTACATCGGGTGGCTGGTTTTAAAAGGGAAAATCTTTTTTTTTTTTTTTTTGCTTGCTTTTAGATCCATATGTGTACCAGACGTGCTAGCTAAACCTTTAGTGTGGAGACGGATGAATGCAATGCAAGAAAAAATGGTGCTGCTAATATCAAATAATTAGATGCATCATACATGTCTTAATCTGAACTAGAAAAGTGAAATACTACTTTTTTTGCTACAGACAACATGGGCACTTTCATTATTTCCAGTAATCTATACTAGGAAATCCAAAGGCAAATTGTTTTTAATTAAAGAAAACCCATAAAATCAGCAAAATGTACCATTTAATTCAATTTGTTTTACTCAACGAAATCTTGGCTGCAGAGGATGGCACATGTGTTCACTTAGCCCCAGAATGGGGGCAGGTTGGCAATGTCATCTGGTACCATGCAGGACCAGCAGTGGATGCTTATTCTCCAATGAACATTACAATGTCAGCAAGACCGGAGAAGTTACCTCATGAAACTGCTCGTCCATATAGGAACTTGTATGTAGGAAGTCTGTAGGACCTTAGGTTATTCTCTCCTTATTTATCACACCCCCCACCTTCCCTGGCTAAAGCAGTATTAAAAACAATCATTGGATCCTGAATATAAGAAAAGAGGGTGTCCACATGACAATTTTTGCTTTTTTGACTGGGATTCAGCTTAAAGGTTCCTTTTAACATGGAAACAAAAGTCTACTTGACCTTTTTAATTCTGCTGTTTGTAAACAAAGGCAGGGAACACCATTGCATACATTTTGCTTAGAAACAAAAGGCCTGTGATCTGCAGATTAGTTGAGGACCTGCTGAACACATGGCAATGTGATCGACTTTTGTTTTGCACAAAATGTCCTTGTTTGACCTCATGGATGCCGAATGTTGATAGTCAAAGGCTCATCACCGGGTGTAGAGGAGCTTTGACTTCACATAACACACAATGGTCAGGTCTTTAGAAAGCTAGGAACTGGTTTGGTGTTCTCTCCAGGCACTTTTAGCTGGGTGCACCTTGCAGCAGTTTTCAGTAACTACCCAGCTCTTTTTGGGTGGTTACTGAAAAATTGGGTCACAATACAGGGCCTGCCACCCGCTATGGCTTCTTCCAACCCAGCTTAAAAAAAAAGTTCTGGGGAGAACACTGTGACTCTGAGATAGCTGGATTATTCCAGTGTTCCTGAAACCCTGTTTAGGGGTAAACCTGTTTCAAGAATATGCTAAGATGGTATTTGCATAAGTATAGGGCCATCAAATAACCTCAATCTCACCTTTGCACTGGTTGTTTTTAGGACAATGGTTTTTACTCCCATGGTTTAATAGCTTTTGTGATTTGAAAAGGTTATTATAGAGGCATATTTATCATGATGCTGTGCTATGGACCCTGTAGCCCAAGACCCCACCACCTTATTTGAAATGTATTTCCCTGTATCCTTATCTGTAACAAATATTTCAGCTTAAGCAAAATTAGCAGTATTTGGCCAGTGGGCTTTTGTTTGCTTCAAATGGGAATTCTTAATTTTTCGGAGGCATGTCAGACCGATGACATTGATACAAATCTAAAGCTTCTTGACACAAGCCCTCAACTTTTTAGACTATTGACAGTTTCTAGAGTGTCAGAGCTTCATGCTTTACCCTAGGACCTCAGCCACTGACCTACCCTACCACCACAATGGCTACTACAGTGACTTTGTCATCATTGCCACCAGGTAAATCATAAAATGATTGGAAGGTAAACTTCATAGTAAATATGTCTCACTGCAGCTCAGCGTTTTCTGCAGCTATTTTACTTTTTTTATTTTTTTTTAAATTTATACTGCCTGACCAAAAAAATTATATACTGGATAACACAATATTTAGTTGGACTTTTTTAGTTGCACTTTATTTATGGCTCATATTCACTATGGTATCATTTTGATTATGGTTTGATTTTTGGTTAATACAATGTCACAATATTTATTTCCAGAGTTGCATTAATTTTTACCAGGATCTTGTATTGATGATGGGAAAGTCAGACCGTTGTGTAAAGTCTTCTCCAGCAAATCCCAAAGATTCTGAATTGGTTTACGTTTTGTATTGCCCAATTCATGTGTGAAAATCATGTATCCTAAACCTCTGTTTCACAATTTGATCCCGATGAATCCTGGCATTGTCATCTTGGAATAAGCCTATGCCATTAAGGAACAAAAAATTCTATCGATTGAAAAACCAGGTCATTCTGTATATTCAGCCTAGCACATAACCTGACTAACTGAAACAAATAAAGATCAGTCCCAAACGCTTGGAAACTTTTTTTTGTATGTATGAATGTATGTGTATATATATATATATATATATATATATATATATATATATATATATATATACACCGTGTTTCCCCGAAAATAAGACCTACCCCGAAAATAAGACCTAGCACTTTTCCCCCAACCTGCCCTAATATAAGACTGCGGAGTCGCGGGGGCGCGTGTGCCGGCTTGTTAGTTTCAGTTTCGCTCTGCACTGCAGCCAGCATCAAGGAGACACACACAGTATCGGGTATCAGAGGAGGCCTTATTCGCGGGTGAGTGCCTTATTTTAATTATTTAAGCAAAAATCTGGGCTGCCTTATTTGATGGGGATGCCTCATCGGGGAAACACGGTAATAATTTTGTATTTACAGCAGAAAAACAAAAATTAGCAAATGCCTGGTTCTTTCTTCTAGTGCTTTAGCAATCCTACAATAGAATAAGAGGAAGGTTACCTAGTACTTCTCTAATTTAGAGTTCATGTTGGCCAAGCCTATTGATTCGGTATTTCAGAAGGTATGGTCACTGTGGAAAATTAAATACTTGATTCAGGATTTCAGTGTGGATTAGCTCTAGTTATGATGCCTTTCTTGCCTCGTTCCCAGAAGGGAACTCATCCTCTCTTATTTTATGCATAGACCTCAGATTCCATCCCCTTGACCTCCAGTCCCCTCTCTCACCTTTCACTTTTCTTTTTTGATTGATTTTTGCAGGATTAGCAATACAGTACTGAATGATATGTTGTTCTGGATAATATGCACATGATTTGTACTCCTGCATTTTTACCTTTGTTGTTAATTTGTATTTTCTGCATCTTTTATCTCAACTTGGAAAATGGTTTAAAACTTGAATAAAAATATTATTGAAAACAAACAAAAAAATGAACAACTGCATCATCTATCTCATATCCTGTAAGCCCAGGCTGTCATGTACACATCCCCTGGGGAGTTTTACCACGGAGGGCCTTGGTTTACAGAACAATACAACAGAAAAAAAAGCACTAAAGTCACCAGAGACACTCACTGCTCACTGATAGAAGACCTTCCAACACAACCACAGGAAGACAAAGAAAAGCCAGAACAATCAGCCAGAGGACCCCAGGGGGAAAAAAACGCGTGTAAGGTACACAATTTAAATGCTGCTCCAAAAGAAATCTATTGCAGGTAAAAAACAGGTTAGATATTGTACCTACTTCACCAGCTCCAGCTTCACCAGTACAGGGGTCATAAAATCCACCTGCCAACAAGATCCTGCAGTCTTCAGTTTTGGCCTGAACAGGTCTGAACTGTGAAAATTCAAAAATGAAAGTTTTAAAAAATATTTGTATATTTGATTTTTGCAAGTTTGATTGGTGGACCTGGAAAACTTCCTTAATTAGGGTGCCCAAAGACACAAAAGGAAGAGATCTATGTGTATCATGAGAATGTTAAAATTAACTTACTGTTGACTGAGCCACTGTTGGAAATGAACTGTTTACTACTTATTTTGTAAAATAGTACTTTGTATGGATTGTTTTAAACTTTCCTACGATTGAGGTCCCCTTATTCTTATTCCTAACTTTAAAAAATAAAAAACTGTCCTTGTGAACCTTATTCACACCCTATATTTTTAAGGTTTCGATTGTGCCCCCTTCTTTTTTATTTTTTAAAAAACCTACATTTTTCCCATCTTTTGATTTGTTCATTTGTAATATATTTTTGTTAATGAGCTCTCTAGAACTGGACAAACTATTCTAATTGAGTTTTAGTTTTACCTAAAGACCTATACTAGAGAAATGTGGACCTGCTTCTTTCTGCTGGTGAACTCTTTTCGTGCATTCTACAACTCTATTATTATAGGGGTATCAGGACCTCATTTATCTTGCTGGTAATCCATCTAATGATACACCCCACAATTCTATCTGTATAGGGTAATCAGTACCCACTTCTTCTATTTGGTGGCCTCACTAGTAATACACTGTACATTTCTATCTATATAGGAGATTCAGGACTACCTTCCTCCTGCTGGTGACTCCTCTAGTGATGTACCCTACAATTCTATCTATATAGGGGAATCTGGACCTCATTTCATCTTTTATGTTAAGTTTTCTCTATCCTACCTATGTAGTGAACCATAATGGTACTGTTACATTTATTCTTACTTTTCTTGATATAATCAAATTGCATCCAACATGGCAGACTTTATTAGTGCTTTACGGATTAATATTTCCCGCCTTTTTACTCCATGTTCCTGTTGATGTCAATAGGACAGCAAGAAGAGGTGGGTAACACAAGCAACCACTGCAGAAGCTGAGGTCATCTGTCTGCCCCACAAATATGGGATCTTCACCTGGATTTAGGTGGCCCATTAGGTAACTGCCACTTTGTGAGTATGGATCAGACTTTTACCTTTGGGGGAACCCTTAAAAAAATTTTCAGGTCTTTTGGGGAACCCCTGCTACAATTACTATATCCATAGTTCATAGTATGTTAGTATGGTGGCCAGTGAGAAGAATCTCTTCCACATTGCTGGCCATTGGGAAGAAAGTCACTCTTACAGATAGCCAAAATGATCATTGGTGTCACCTAAACTGACCTGAAAGTCACAAATTGCTAATTGCTCAAGGAACCCCTGGATCTTCTGGATGAACCCTGGTTGAAAAACACTGATCAACTATAAATGACTGATGTAAGTAGTCTTCAAGACCTGTATGACAGATAGAGGGGTTGTAGTGCTTGCTTAAAGTCCACTGGCACCCAAGAAAAAGAAGTCAAATTTTGCACCCTGCCACACACACACCCTACCACCACCATCCCAAAATTCTTTGCTGCAAATCCCACACCACAGCACTTGAGGCAGTAACCACTTCTGGTGCTGTACCTGGCCTAGGGAACATGTTCTCAGCAGAGACCCTGAACAGTTAGTAGGAGTGGCTCTGATTTTGAGTGAATTCTTTATTTTTAAATCACAACGGCTTTCCAAAAATGAGAAGAAACCAACCATAGACACCCAGTCTAGGACCTGCTGTACCTTATATATTGCATGGTGGATTGGATTGTAGTCCAAAGTCAAAGAGATGTACACAACTCCAAGTCACTTTCTGATTAGCAACCAGCTAATTTGCTTCTAAATTTTAATATTATATTTTCATTAGCTACATGCTGAGTTGATAATTGGTTACAAAAAATGAGGGCTACAGAGAACGATATATTCCTTCTTAGGATTGCTCTGTTTAGTATCAAAACTAACAAAAAATATTAAAATAATTATTGTGATTTATTTAACACGACTGGCCATTACTTCTCTTTTAAAGTTCTGGATCTGCTCGAAGGAAAATACAACCTCCCACCAAGACATAAATCTTTTAAAATCTGTGGATCACCACTAGAGTGGCCCCCTGCAATCCGCAATTCATTGAAGTAATGACAAAAGATTACTCGAAAAAATTGAACTTGACCCCAACATATTCCCAAGTCTGTCTCAGGAGCCTAGAAGAAATGCAGAAAATGGGTTATTTTCATAGGTTTGCCTCTTATAATGACCTCACTCTACAGGAACACTGCCAGACAGCCAATGAAAACACACCGTCAGTGGCTAAAAATCTGAGATAAAAAACAGCTGGGAATTTTTTTTTGTTGTAGGCAAATGGGAAACAACTTTGAACTATGTAGACAATGTCGCTTAAGCCCAAACAGATGTGGTTTAATCTTGTTTTTGATCCTGTAGCTGACTTTTTTCTCTCCTGAGACGTCTGCATACATGTACAAATGATGACTTGCAGATGCTTATGTAAAAATATTTTTTTCCAACCCCGTTCTGTCACCTTGAAACAAATCTTAAAGGGGCAAATAACTATATAATTATTATTATACTATATTTTTATACCGCCAACATATTACACAGCGCTGTACATTAAATGAGGGTTGTCAATGCCAAACAGATATAGACAGTGAAGGAGGAAGGGACCCTGCCCTGAAAAGCTTACAATCTAGGAACTGAATGCAAATTTTAGTTTACACTAGATAACCAATAGTTTCTTGTTTTGGGGGGACTCCAGCAATGATAACATTTCAACAATTTCTCCAATTGACTACTGCAACACTTTAGCAGGTTTTGGTTGTAAGGTTTTTTCTTACTCACAATATCAATTTGATTTGGTAGTTTTGTCCTCTACCCTACTTATTAATGTGATGTGTAACTTTCAAGATACAGGATACATTGCACATCTCATTTAAACCTCAGAACAAAAAGCGTACTAGTTCTTAGATGTGGTGGCTTCATCAGTTTCCCTGCCAGTAACACACTTTATGTCCTAGGTTGACAATGTGTATTGGGCCTCATCCTGGAACTTGGGTGATCCAGCAAAACTAGAATGGATCTGGTCTAGGATTTAAAGCCAATTAGGAGCAGATTACTTTTAGGAAATTAATATCAGGTTTTCTGCAGAACAGAAAGTGTATATGGTTAACAGAACACCTCCCCCTTTTCTGGTTTTTTTTATTATGTATGTTTTTTTTTATAGTCTATAGAGGTGAACTTAGAAGGGTTGATATCACTTCTTGATATTTCTGTGCAGAATGGGAAGCTCAATGGATTTCTAACACTGCGGGCAGCATGGTGGCTCAGTGGTTAGCACTCTGGCCTTTGCAGCGCTAGGTCCAAGGTTTGAATCTCAGCCAGGACACTATCTGCATGGAGTTTGCAGGTTCTCGCTGTGTTTGTGTGGATTTGCACCAGGTACTGGTTTCCTCCCACATTCCAAAAACATGCAGTTAGGTTAATTGGTCCCCCAATTGACCTTAGACTGTATTAAGGACATATGACTTTGGAAGGGATATTGGATTGTGAGCGCCTTTCGAGGACAGCTAGTGACATGACTACTGACTTTATAAATTGCTGCATATTATGTTGGTATGCCACTTGTTAATAATATTCACCAGGTACTTTCATCATTTATAAAGAGACCTTACATTGCAGAGATATAATGATTATTTTTAAAATAATTTTGCCCTGAAATACCTATTAAGTACCCCTTGGGTACGAATAGGTGTAGTGAAGGTTTAGTACACAGCAATGGTTTACTTTGCTTCCTCGGTTTTAGTTGAGGGGTGGGAAACACATTGACAACTTCGTTTTGGGTGTCAGAAGGCTGTATTCTGATGGAAGAAGATGGATATACTCTTTGGGACACCTTTACATCACTTATTTTTACAACAACTAACTCGGTGCCCAAGCAGTTCCCCTGTCCGGGTAGTACTTATAATCCCTTCTATTTGCTTTTTCAATGTCTTCAAACATTTTTCCACATGACATGTCATACATATACAATAATCATTCGAGGTGGAACACTAAAGTGGAGAAAATTCCAGAATATCGGAGTCATAATGGGCTTGCAATTGCCATGAATGCTAATGATGTAATCATACACTCTCGCATTTCCAGCATCCCAGGCGAGTGGCCAATAAAGGGATCAGGGGATGTAAAATCTCTTCCTTCCTCCTTTATTCTTCATCTGGAAGTGAAAACTTGTAGCCAGTTTTTCTGCTACATTACAACCAGATGAAGAACACATGATAAGTGTTTTGGAAAAACAAGGAATGTATGATGTGGTTCCAGGGACCTCCTCTATGTTGTAAGATTTCCATGCTGCAAAGGCACAGGAGCAACACGACAGCATGATAAAAGCAAACAAAGCTCCTCACAGCTGAACTCCAGGTAGTTATAAACATTTCCCATCCAGGTTTGTATTTTTGCATTGAACCAGTAGAAGTACTTACAGGATTAGGATTCTACTACTTTTTCCCTACAGTTATCCTTTACCTAACCCTCCACCTCTTCCCTGAGCTCCAGCACTTTACAAAGTCTCATACACAACTACCTATGGTCCTGCCTGATCCATGTCACCAGATCCGTTCCCAAAGCAGTCACTACAAATTCTACAGCCAAATCCATCTCTCCTGCACATGTACAGAAAACTACCATTCATTTATATGAAGAGGCCATCTAATATGTGTCCCACAAACTGGAGTTTGGAAATCCAATTTGGACTACCAGTGGATGTGAAAGAAACAAAGACAGATGAGTATAGGGGTACAGGGGTGGTTGAGTCAAGAGGGTAAGGCGGAGGATAACAATGGTAAATCACAGGTATCCTTCAAAGCTTAACTCTAGACATGCAGACATACCTGACAAGATAAATATATAGGGTGCTGCCACAGGATTTGCATGTCTGCTCATCCAGTCTGGATATTTACACAGCTGGCACACAACACAGTCCCATTTACCATGGCAGGAGACCTGACCCATTCATCTGTGCTATTTCAGTTTTTTTTCCACCTGAGTCCTGTGAATAGACAGTAAAAAGAAGAAACAGCACACTTAGCCAACATCGCCTTTCTCAGAGGCTATCAAGACTCTACGGTAGACATCTAGTGTTTTGATACCAAATGTGAATAAGACTGTTGCATTAAAAAATACATTTCATGTAAAATAAATACAAAGATGCATTTTACCTTTTTCTGTCTTTAGTTTTAAATTACTTCAGCTTTAAATTGGCATGTCATGTTGTGTTCATTATTGCTTGTATTATGGCTACGTTACAATTCAGAGATAGGGTGTTCGAAGGGTGCATGGGTCACATGAATTGTGAATCCTTTAACAATAATATATATATACAAAATATTATTTTTCTTTTTGTTTGTTCCGCTTTAACAAACGGTTTACAATTATTAGCTGCAAGTGACAATGTCATATACATACACAACTCCCCTACATTTATTGCCTACCAGCTATCCTGTATGGGTGCATGTCTTCTGCTGATATACAATCCAGGTACCACTGTCACTACAACAATCAAGCCTGCTTGCAGTAATGTAGGCGATAAATCTACACACGGAAGAAATCTGCAATTGGAAGGTTGTATCATGAAACGTGATGCGGGCCTCCCAATAACTACGGTGGTGGAATGAGCTGGGAATACCATGGCAGCACTACAATTCCACTTTTAAAAATTCACAATCAGGCAGGTCATTATTGCAGAAAATGACAGGTGATGCCTCTTCTACAATAAGCCCTTCTACCTGCCTGATCACTCAACAGGGCTCAGCTTTGCTTGTCAGGATTGCCAGCAATCTTGGCTTCCCCGGGAAGTCAGGAATGACGTACCTTATGTGCAAGTGTTTAGGTGTTACATTATCCTAGCCCAGCAAATAAAGATGGCCTCCAAGAAGGAACGGGTGAGTATTGTGGGTTTAGTTCCGCTTTAAATGGCATGGAACTACACAGTGCAAACACTTATAAGGGATAGTACTGAAAAAACACATTAGGGAGATGAGCCCCTATATTTTTACATGAAAATGTTTTGAAAAGTTACAAGCAAAACTTTTTTGGAGTCCCTTTTAAAGAAAATATTCACTATCACATACTTTCAAACATAACACTTTACAAAAAATTTCCTTGAAACACGCACTTTTGGTTTAGAAAAGCCACCACATTAAAGAACAAAATTCCTTGAAGTTCTAGAACAGCTTGCAGGCTACTGACTGTTTAATTGAGCCTTACATTTAAAAAAGGAAATGGATAAAAATAGATGGGAAAATAAGGGTTTGGGGTTAGAATCCCACCCTAAATCCTCTTTCTGCAGAGCTAAAGGTTTTATTTGTGATGTCGGACAAGGCCTCCCATCCCGGGGTAACCACATCAAGGCCCTGATCTTTGCTGTAATTCATATGTACACACATCACATAATTGGGATATAGGAGCTGTACAGTATCAAAGGCTTGAGGGGGAGGGATGTTGATGCTAGTAGCACTCTATGAAACAGGGAACAAAACCTTGGAATGGAACCTTCCTTCCAAACATCTGTATCTTAAAAGCCATAAACTAAACAGAGACTTCTCCGTTCTAAAAACACTGGTGGGGAAGATTTAGCTGTGAACAGAGATCACAGATCTCAAGGGGTCCCATTTGTCTTTGCCATGTGAGTGCATGCACTGTCAAGGTCTGATAAACAAAGGAATGGGGTTCTGAAACCGTAAAAGACAAGTTATGGGAAAAAAATAGTTATTTTATGCCGAAGATAAGAATAGCTATTTTAAGAAACTATCTGATCTAGATGAGATAACTTCAACCCTTTTCATCCCACAAGCCACACTGGCGTAGATCCATCACTACATAAAAAAGGGGTATTTGGGACAATCCATTAAAACTGGATAAAAACAAGAAATTGGAGATTTAGTCAATATGATTAAATCATAGTTCTTGTTTAATACTTCCATTATTTTATTCCTCAAATTTTTTAATCAGCACATTTGCAGATTGCATGAATACATCATTCTTTTGTTCTTTAACCAAGCACACACCTGTAGGGACATCTCATATTTTTTCAAAGCTTGAGCTCTAGTTTCCTGCCTACAATCCACATTTTTCTCCTATTCCCCTTCCTAATGATAAAAAAATGATTGATATAACTGGCAGTGCAGATGGAGAGAGGGATTGATGGCACTTGTAGTCCATCAGCCTGGAATAAGGATGGATAAAAAAAGTTATTGGAGCTTCTAATATTTGGTCTGTATATTGCCTAGGGCGGTGTTTCTCAACCTCTTTACCATGGGGGAACCCTTGAATTAACTTTCAGGTCTTGGGGAACCCCTTCTATAATTACTATATGCACTGATCACAGTTTATTAGTATGGTGGTTGGTGGGAAGAATGTCTCTTACATTGCTGGCCAGTGAGAAGAATGTCACCCTTACAGATAGCCAAAAAGATCATTGGTGTCACTTAAACTGGCCTGAGAGTCACAAACTGGTCATTGCTCAAGGATCCCCTAGCATCCCCTGGAGGAACCCTGGCTCAGAAACAGTGGCCTAGGGTAACAGTGCTGCTCCTATACATATAGTACAGGGATGGCGTTTTAGCACCCTAAAAAGAAAACTAAAGCAGCCTCCATATCTAATGTCTGGTAAGCTGCAATATATTACATTTCTGTTTTGTGGTTAGAAATGTTTTTTTTTAAATCAGTTACAAAGTTTTTTACCTAGAGATACTGGTAGTAAAAGCCACTGCCTTTTTGCCAATTAGTAGAAGCCTGTCTGTGTGCTACTTAAATATAGCTTTCTGAATTGCCTGATAGACAGCCTAATGGCCAACTTAATTCACGCTCTGAGACGGTGATATATATTCTTTACCTGATCTAATTTTTTATATCTTTTACACAAAAGGTGGCATTTTTTTACACATTCTATTCATGTTATAAAAAGATGGTCAGCACAGTGGCCCAGTGGCTAGCACTCTCATCTTACAGCTCTAGAGTTTGTATAATGTCCCTTGGTTTTTGTGGGTTTCTTCCCACTTCCAAAAAACATACTGGAAGGGTAATTGGGTTCCATAAAAATTGTCCTTAGACTATGGTAGAGACATTAGGATACATTTAGGAACAGGCGTTCACATTTGGCTTCCGGCAACTAGCACTTTGCAAGTCACTCAGCCATTGGCACCATTTATTATTAATATACAGTATGTATATGGTGCAAACATATTACGCAGCGCTGTACATTAATTAGGGGTTGCAAATGACAGACAGATACAGACAGTGACACAAGAGGAGGAGAGGACCCTGCCCTGAAGAGCTTACAATCTAAGAGGTGCAGAAGCAGCGTACAATATGGGGGGGGGGGGCAAATTGCAGTGAGTGGTAGTGAACTTCTCACTGCTACCCCCATACATTCTCTATGGGCTACCAGGGTTGAGAGGCTATATGTAGCATCCAACCCGAGGAAATGGTTGAGGGCTGTGAGATAACTGCATCGCAACTTTGCCGTCAGCCTTAGAGACATGGCTATGGATGCTGCAAAGCGCTATGTAATATGTTGTCATTATATAAATACATAATAAAAAAAAAGATGTTACCCTTTAATGTTATTTTAAAACACAAACACAAGGAAGCCCTAACAGGCTCCAGTACTATTGACAGCCATTTTCCCATCCTGTGATACCTCATTCTAAGCTTTGTCTTTTCAGGTGCACAGCGACAGATGCCTCAAAGCTTCACAGCCGCTGTATAGCTACCTCTCTTACACACCGAAGACAAAGGAAGATGTAAGCTGTGCTAACACAGAAGTCAATCAATTTCCTACAAGCACAAACATCTGCCTGCCCATAACAAGGCCTGAAATGGGACTATTATGACACACGCTCCCTGGCTGGATGAAGGAACTGATGTGAAGACACCCACCTGTAACACAGACCATTCTTGGTCACAGTGCTTGCTCTGAAAACATTGTTAAGTAAACAAGAGTTCCCAGGTGGACACGGGAATGCCCTACAACTGACATTCATGCAGGGGCCCCCATTACTCCAACATCTTGGGAGCGGCTGGGATTTTAGGAAAATGGTTTTGCCGACTTGTTGAGAATAAAAGAAAAGGCTGTGCTGATATCTGAAAGGATAAAGGTTTTTGTATGTTGTATTTTGATGTTGTATTTTATATGTACATATGGTGTTATATTTATAGCGACTTTAAATGTGTTATATTTTATTTCACAACAAAAAAAAAGTTTAATCCAAATATTTTATAGTCACCTAAATTTGAAATATTATTATTTTGCATTGTTATTTTTATTAGCACTAGAATATTTTTGTACATGTTTTACAGGATAACCTGTTTTGCAAATAGATCACAGACTAAACTCCAAGAGGTAGTTTTCTATAGAGAGACAAACCCAACTCACACTGCTGTGTGAGTTCCTGAAATTGTAATTAAAGATAACGAAAGGATCAAAAAGTCAAGAAATGTTTTTTTTGGCACAATATATGTATTGTAGTCATAAATATATAAATATAAGTATATTAAGTGCTTAGGTAGGTCACATAACAATAAAGTAGGTTCCAGGCAGGGATATGATGATGAAAGGGGCAGCATGGTGGCTCAGTGGTTAGCATTCTGGCCTTTGCAATGCTAGGTCCCAGGTTCAAATGTTGGCCAGGATGCTATCTGGATGGAGTTTGCAGGTTCTCCTTGTGTTTGTGTGGGTTTCCTCCCACATTCCAAAAACAGGCATTTAGGATAATTGGCTCCTACCCAAAATTAACCATAGACATGACTATGGTAGAGACATTAGATTGTGAGCCCCTCTAAGGAACAGCTAGTGAATGTCCATGGACTTTGTACAGTGCTGGGTAATATGTTGGCACTAAATAAAAACTGTGTAATAATATTAAAATGAGAGGTCTGCCTGTTTTAAAACCGGGGTTTAATGACCAAGATACTATACATACAACCTCCTAAGCAATCAGCATCCTAAAAGGGGCCAAGTCTTCTCTTCTTTACTCAACATGTTTCACCTACTGGCATCATCAGGGGTTTTTATGGAGAGAGCATTTGGCTAATATTATAAATGTAATAATGAATGTCATTATCAATGTATTTATAAGAGAGAAGGTTTACAATTATCCTGTTTTGCTGAAAGATTTGTTTACAGAGCTTAGTAGCTTAAGTAGAGAAAGAACAAATATCTTCATCTGCTGTTCATCAACTTTTGGTGTTCTAGAAATCCTGTGTCATGGCAGCATTCTATGTTAAAAGCATATTTTTAAAACTAAGGTTTTATGAGAGGTGTTCAAAAAGTTACCACACTTTTTTTTTGGAAGCAGCGAGGGAGGGAAACCCCTTCTATATAAGCCAAATAAAAAGGCAAGCCACTGAAAACAAAATTTTTGTGTGAAATGAAACCCAATGCCATTCTGCCCACTTGCTGTGTACCCAGATCCAGACATCAAAGATACGTTGGCTTGAGGTAGGTAATCTTGTCATCCTGGAGGATGCAGGATGCAGAGAACAAGACTGCTGCTTACAGAAAGATGAAAAGGGGGACTGGTGATGTCCTGTGACCATAGACAATTCCCACCTCTTTCTACTGGGGGGCAGTAGAGGGGCCTGTAGTTGGGCTTAAGGGCCCATTCATACATGGGCTGCTTTAACTGTTGTGTTGTTACCATGCACATCTCTACAGGGGTAAAAATACAGATCTGTACTGTTTATGTGAGCGCCCCACGACACACTATTATGTAGTCCCCTGTGGTGGAATACAATGTAATGCAAAGAAACATTAGGATGTAATTTAAAATGAATGGCACCACATTACGCACTGGGCCTGATTTATTAAAGCTCTCCAAGACTGGAGAAAATGGACTCTCATGGGGAGACCTGGATGATCCAGCAAATCTGAATGGGATTTCCTAAAATTCATTTGCTATTATTTTGCAAATGTTTTCAATCTTGGACCAGATCCATTCCAGGTTTGCTGGATCACTTAGACTCTCCCATAATAGTCTACATTCTCCAGTGACAAAAGTGCAACAAACGTTTTGCAACATAACAAAATGTAATATATACAGTTTGTAAAAGGATTGGGTCTGATTTATTAAACCTCTCCAAGGCTGGAGAGGATACACTTTTATCAGTGAAGCTGGGTGATCCAGCAAACCTGTAACAGATCTCGTCCAGGATTCAAAACATTTGCTAGCAAATAGCAAATGAATTTGAATAAATCTATTCTAGGTTTGATGGATCACCCAGCTTCACTGATGGAATTGTATCCTCTCCAGCCTTGGAGAGCTTTAATAAATCAGGATCATTAAAAGCAGAAGCCCTGTTTTTCTGGTAAAACAAAAGTTGTATTGTTCAGACAGAAGGGTGAATGTGAGTTGATGAGTAGGTGGAAGAGCTCCCCAGATACCTTCCAATATTTAACCGCCACTCCCAAAATGAACTCTTCCTCTCCTCCGCTCTGATCAGCAATCTATTAGGCATTAGTCATCTCTTATTAAGGCCTCTAAATGCAACCCTAAAAATGTATTTCCCCATGCAAGCATATGATCTGAGCTAGGGAATATAATCCAATGTGATATCTCTATTACCCAGTCAGGACACCATGGCTTACCAACTTACCTCAACCTAAGTGTAAACCATTATTCCTTTGGATCAACCATTCTCAATGTTTTTATCATGTGGAAACACTTAAAATGACTTTCAGGGAACACCTTCTATACTTACTTTATCCATTATATTAGTGGGAAGAATGTCTCTTACATTGCTGGCCATTGGGAAGAATGTCAGCCTTACAGCCAAAAAGATCATTGTTGTCACTTAAACGGACCTGAGGGTCACAAAATGCTCATTGCTCAAGGAACCCCCAGTAACCTCTAGAGCAGGGGTGTCAAACTCTGTCCCAAGGACCAAATTTGTCCCTCAAGATCCTTTTTTTTTTTTGGTCCCCCAAAGAATTCTGAAAATGAACTACATCTGGCCCGCCCTCCTGCGTTACCACCTCACATCATCATTTTCAATACATGGAATACATAGACATTATTCCTGTACACCCATCATGTGACACAAAGCCTAGGCAATGGTCACATAGTGCCTGACTACCAGGGGCATTGTGTTTGTTTCAATCCACTAGAGACTGCATAGTGTAATATTTGGTGTCCGACAAACTTGTGATGTGAGAGGATGAACAACACACAGCCTGCATAGATAGATAGAAATTAGTCTTTTCAACCCTAAGGTGTGTGTAGAGGGTCTTGTTTTTGTTAGTTATGGATGAAGTAGTAAACTTCATCAATGTTTCAATAGATTTCAAGTTTGGCCCCCACTTTGTCTAAGTTTTTAATTTCGGCCCTCTGTGTATTTAAGATTGACACCCCTGACCTAGAGGAACCCTAGGGCTCCACAAAACCCTAGTTGAGAAACACTGCTTTAGATAGTAAGCTCTTAAAAGCAAGGAAACTGCTCCAAATATATTTATAATATAGCTGTATTATGCTTTATATTTTTCTGTATCTCCTATGAAGTATGCGGTAGCATCTTGTATTACTCATAACTGTACTATGTTATTATATGTGTGTTTTGTGTGTATCTGTGCCTCCACAATTGTATAGCACTATGGTATATGCTGGTGCTAAATAAAACTTATAATGGAATAATAGTAAAAGAGTTTCATTGTTTACGGTTCTGCACAACTGACAAATACTGCAATCCTCTTACTACTAAAACAAGTGGATGACTTTGCCATACATGCCAGAAAATATTCACTTTCTTTTCTCAAGAGCTAATTATTGTTCATCAGTTAAAACTTGAATGAAACTGATGGTAATGAATCAATATCCTTAAATGGTGCCCAAATATCCCACATCGATATTGTCTATCTGTAGTGACCTCTACATGAGATTTTATTATTAATAATATTATAAAAAATATATATTTATATAGCACCAACATATAATGCAGCACTGTACATTAAATAGGGGAAATGGCAGACAGATACAAACAATGACACGGGAGGAGGAGAGGACCCTGCCGAGAACAATCTAAGATAATACAACAACCATGGGGGAACTAATTGGCAATAGCCTATTGATCTCCAAAGCAAACTGTGTTGTGTATTCCCGTTCTTAAACATTTGTAAAATATAAGCTTTCAAAAATTGTGAATGTTTGAAGGGGCAGTAATTATCCTGAATTTATACCAATACTTGAAGTCAATTGCTAATGTTTCCAGCTAGCAGGAATTTATTACAGCTGTTAACGAGAAAATTGTGGATATAAATTCATCTCTTTGTAGAGTATTAAACATTCCTCAAGCCTTTTACTTGAACCACACTACTTCTTACAGCTTGTTTTAGAAATGATCAATGTGCATAAAATTTGAAAAAAGAGTAAAGAATCTATAAGTCTTCAGATGGATGAGAAATGTATCTTAGCACTTACTGCCCCTTAGTGGTCATATTGTGGATGCTCAACAAGGAGCTTTAATTGCAGCAATACTAAAGAAAATTCCCATTGATGGATAAAGACTAGGAACATGGGAATAATTAATTTATTACTTCCATGTGATGAAATGTTTGTTTTAAAAAAAAATCTTTTTTTTTCTTATCATTGTTTAGTATGTGTAAAATGAAAGCAGAACTCATCATCCTATTTAATGTACAGCCCTGCGTAATATGTTGGTGCTATATAAATTCTGTTTATTAATAATAATAAATTTACAAAAATGCAGGAATCCAGGTTTGCCAAATCAATCAGGTTCTCCCATGATAGTCTATCTTGTCCAGCCTTGGAGATTGTTTATAAATCAGGCCCAATGTTTTTAAACTTTAAACACGTTTTTGTTTTTTAATTTAGCATGTAGTATGCACACAATTCAACAATACAAAATGTATTAATGTAAAAGGACATTGTGAAACTATTTACAAAGCTTAATATCTCCTGATTCGGTCTCACTTATAGGAGAGGTGGTGTTCCATTTTAATCCCTCAGCTAATCTCTATTTTTTCTGGCTGTCATAACTGACAAGATAATCTTTTTACCAGGCAGAGGATTGCGCTTTGGTTGCTTTTTCACACATCGGCTCAATGCAATGACTAATAAATAAATTGAACACAAGCAAAATATTTTTCCCCCAGCTTTCAAGCAGGTGCTGACGCTGTGACATTTACAACTGTAAGAAAGCATTACACAATTTCTGATGTGACTTCACAGATACACCCTTGCTGTGATCACGTCAGTCCATCCAAAATAGAAATTTTGTTTGTATTCTGATAGCTAAATCACCCATTGGCTTTCTATGTTTACGGGGAACCTAGGAAATTTCTGCATGTGAGATCCCAGTTACACCCAGCAACTTCAAATTTTAGGAAACAATCTGACTTGTTTTGCTAATCTCCATTTGTAAACCTTTATTATGCCTTGTTGTTTAAAAGAATAAATGTAATAAGTTGATTCATTGTAAAAGGCCAGGGCACCCAGCACTGACAGTTTAGTTATAGGGAGACACTAAGGAAGCCTTCTTGTCATACCTTTTGGTGGCTTTGACAGTGAGACTTTCTGGGACTCTTAGCTCCTAACCCCCCCCCCCCCCTTTTATTCCCAATCAAGAGTCTCAAAATTGTTACAATCTCGCTGCTGTAAGAGAGTGAATAACTCATTGGGCCTGATTTAATAAAGCTCTCCAAGGCTGGAGAGGATATACTTTCATCAGTGAAGTTGAGTGATCCAGCAAACCTGGAATGGATTTCTTCAAAGTCTTTGCTAGCAAATGTTTTGATTCTTGGACCACGTCCACTCCAGGTTTGCTGGATCACCCAGCTTCACTGATAAAAGTGTATCCTTTCCAGCCTTGGAGAGCTTTATTAAATCAGGCCCATTGCCTTTGACATTCGGTAGGACTGAGAAGCCACAAGGATTTCTCCAACCCGAAAGTCCCCTAAAAGAAATATAAATCTGGTGGGTGATGCTGCTATCCAAGCCTTAAAGATGATTTTGGCCAGACCTACCTGGATTTTATTGCCAAAGCCCCTACCAAAAAAAATGTTTTAGCTAAATCAGCCTATCAATCTTCTTTCTAACCTGAACGTTTGCGTTATTGCATCTGTTCCTGGACAGGTCAACCATAATAATACACTCAGCAACATACCCCGGAGATCAACATTCAACACTGTGCTTAGCAAAAGACACCATCATTGTTTGAATTTTAATAGCATTACCATTCTATGCCTTTTTTGGACCAGAATCTTACACACCAATATGGAGAATGAAACTCAGTCTACCCACAAACAGGAATCTACTCACTGTGGGCAGTATGGTTGGCTCAGTGGTTAGCACTTTTGCCTTTGCAATGCTGGGTCCCAGGTTCAAATCTTGGCTAGGGTGCCATTTGCATGAAGTTTCATGTTCTCCCTGTGTTTAAATAAGTTTCCTTTGTGCACAGTTTTCTCCCATATTTCAAAAAACATGCAGTTATGCTAATTGGCTTTCCTCCAAAACTGACCTTAGACTGCTAATGATATATGACTATTATTGAGATTAAATTGTGAGCCCCTTTAAAGGACAGTTAATGACATGACTATGGACTTTGCAAAGCATGAGCAAGAATAAGTAGGCGCTATATAAATACAAGTACATAAATAGAACCCAAGTTCTATTCCAGAGACTGCAGAAAGGGGCGACCTAGTCTTAAAGTCTCAGGGCCTACTAATAATAATTGACTTGTTCTTTGAAGGGTTTTCTGATGCATTCTAGGTAGTTACATTATTAATAAAAAAAGCAAAAAAGTATTTAACTACACTGGTAACGTCTACTCTAGTTCTTTTTACTGTGTCAGCATTTGGGGTCTAGATTGTGGAAGAGAAAGATATAAGAGAAAGATATAAGTAACATAACCTCCATATTGCTGTACTTACAAAAGGAATAATATGAGATATGACCAACATAAGAGATCGTGCCTACATTGTACAGAAAGTGGGACTTAATACCACCCTTCTGACACAGTAAAAACATTAAAAAGTAAGAAAAATAAACTAATATTTTACTTATGCTTCTTTGTGGCCTAATAAGAGTAAACCAGTCCAAATAAAATAAACCCAACACAGGAAAATAAAAGTGGCTACAGATCTCTGATCACGGGTCACACCTGCAGCTAGAGACAATGGATACGACAATGAATATACCCAACCAATCACGGGTATTGTTGTACGGAAAAGTAATAAATGTCTTTGTCTTGTAAACCAGTAATAAAAAGGACACATAACGCATTGTGAAACTTAATAGCACCAACAATTTTTTCATAGCAATAATGAACAAACATGAATCCACAGACTGCAATATAAACCATTTTATCTAAATATACCAACAAATACACATAGCTTTTTTACAAAAATGTAAAGCAGAAAAAAAAGAACACTGGGGCATATATATATATATATATATATATATATATATATAATTACATATATATTTATATATATAAAAATTAGTTAAATAGCTAGGCTTAAAAAAAGACATAAGTACATCAAGTCCAACAACTACGGAAATAAACATACTAGAAACCAGCATATTGCAGATTGAACCATATATGCATTGTTGATCCAGAGGAAGGCAAAAAAACTCCTTTAAACCCTAGTTTAATACTCAAACAGGGAAAAACTGGGTGTTCCTTGGATCAACAGTCTCTGGTGTCATTCCTTTTAAACTTTAATCCCCAGTTATTATTATTATTTGCTTCTAGAAAAGCATGCAGACTTTTCTTAAAGCAATCTATAGTAGTTGCTAAAACTACTTCCCTAATGGAGCCGACTCCACTTTTTCACAGACCTTACAGTAAAGAATCCCTTCCTTACCTGGAGATTTAACTACTTTTCCTCCAGATCCAAAAAGTGTCCCCTTGTCCTTAAAGTAAAAAATTTGAAGCAAATTCTCTATATGGACCATTTATATATTTATCTAGGGTGGTTATTAGGGGTGACCCTAAATGTCTTTTCTCAAGGGAGAATAGATTCAGTTTAGCTAGTCTCTCCTCATAGCTGAGCTCCTCCATTCCTTTTATTAGTTTAGTTGCCCTTCTTTGCACTCTCTCCAATTTTCTACAATATCCTTTTTATGTAGGAAGGTAAAGGGAGGGATAAATGACCCGAACCAGCACAGACAATAATTTATACTCATAGAAAAGGAGAAAACAAAGATGTGCAAGGACGGAGAGAGCTGTGCTATGGAATCGAATCTTTCTGCAGTAGTTACATTTTTCTAGCAAGTTCAAAGGCACAAGTAAAAAAAAAAACATTTAGAGAAAGAAAAGAACACTGCAAATAAGCATTTAAAATACTTTTTTAAATTGGTGACAGGGTCTCTTTAACCCTTACCGATAACAGTATATACACTAAGCTGATTATTCAATATTATAACCTATGGTTATATTATGACCACTGTGGTTTCACATATGAAGGCTTGTTTAAAGAAACATTATTTGCATATAAACCCTGGATTATATTGTAGGTGTTGTTTATGGGCTCCTTAAAGCTGCCAGCTCATTGAACTTCATTTACACTGCAAGCATTTATAGTTTTAAACACCTCTGCCCTATAATTACAGTGTTAGCAAGAGATCAGAAATTTGCTCATTTGAACATAAAATATAAAAAATGGCCATTTTTCTTGGCTTCCTTGACACTTAATACTAATCCCTAAATTACACAAATTAATTTTTATAGGGTAATTGACCTTTTTTAACTATTGATTTATTTTTGTCTCGTATCCACAAAACCAGGGGAAAGTGCTGTAAAGATGACTGTATAAAAAAAAGAAGTCTAGACTTCATTAATATGGTAATCATTCTGGCCATATTTAGGTCAGGTCATGGTTACATGGTTATTGATTTTTCTGTTTTTTACAGATTACTAAATAATGATGTAAATACACATTTTTGATTGATTTTATAGTTACCACTACATTACTTATAAAAAAAGTTAAGTTTACTGAATGTTCTCTCTGGTTCATTATGGAGTTAGGTTTTGTGAAAAGGAATATATATTTCAATGTTTCTTTGATAGATATGAATTTGTTCTTTGCTGCATGTAAAAGTGGCATCTAGACCAGGTGATAATCATCTATTTGGCCATCTGTAGGTACAGTAACAATGTCCAACAATCCTAGAACAGAAAGGCATATTCATTGAATAGCAATAGCTTCTACATCAGCCTTTTTTGACCTTTTTAACAAGGCGAAACCCTTGAAATAACTTTCAGGTCTCCAGGGAACCCTGTCACCCTTACAGATAGCCAAAAAGATCATTGGTGTTAGTGGTAACTGACATGGGAGGCACAGACTGCTCATTGCTCAAAGAACCTCTGGAGGAACCCCAGGGTCCATTTTACTAGCCGTCCCTCAGAGGAGCTCACAATCTAATGTCCCTACCTCAGTGATATGTTATTAATACAGTCTAGGGGGAATTTTGGGGGGAAGCCAATTAACCTAACTAAATGTATTTGGGATGTGTAAGACAACCAGAGAGTGCCCGGAGGAAACCCAAGCAAGTACAGAGGAAACATAGAAACTCCATGCAGACAGAGTCCTGGCTGAGATTGGAACCTGGGACCTAGAGCTGCAAAGGCCAGAGTGCTAAGTGAGAAACACTGTTCTACATTATGACATTGTTTTCCTTGCTTCTAGTTTTCAGTTATTTATTAGCACTTGTACTGTTTATGTAGCAATTATTCACAAAATAAAGGGTTTGCTTAATTGGTAACAGCACACATCAGCATGTCTTTCTTGAGCTGTTACAATTTGTTGTGCATTTTATTTTTGGTTTTATCAAGACAATGTACTGTGAGGGCTTTATACCGAAAATGGGGGGACATTTGCATCACATATGGTAGTTGTTGAATATAAAGAAAATTGCACAGATTGTAATATATATTAAGATTTTTAAAGAGGGAAGGTAGGACAGAGGCAAAATATCTCTTTAAGTATGATTATTAATTTGTAATACTCATATTGGATCTTGAAATGGTTGCTTGCTTGTTTAGTTTGGAGAATTACAATTGCTATGGATGGTTTGTGACTTGACGTTTGGTCTCCAATTGGAAAAGAATAGAATATAGTCCAAAAAGTATCTTATTATGGACATTATATCACTAAGTGAGCGTCGTTAGGATATGCAATAGAAGAAAGTTAATTTATAGTAAGCTCCAGGTACGCTAACATGTGTGCTATTTTGATTAGCAATATGTGGCCTCTGATATCCAACACAGAAAAGACATGAATAGATAAGATATTGCTTACCGCTTTACTTTTTGATGTTTTACATCCCTGACAACCTGAAAATGAGCAAACTCAGCGTTTCCCATGAAAAGGCAGTTACGTCTCTGCATGATAGGATTCTATCAGATAGGTTCTGTGAAAAAAAAGTGAATGCGTGATAAATAAACAAAGCAACAAAACTGTGGGTCCAAGTTTTAGAGACTAGATATAAAGGAGAGTGAAAATAATTCCCCAAATCAACAATGCAGATATTTATTATTCTGTGGAATCTTGATATTGATGACTGGAGTTAATTTTAACAAAAGTATTTTAATTAACAAAGTATTTTTTTCTTATATTAACTATATTTACTTCCTGTACTGCTGATACAGCTTTAACAAACATAAACTGATTTTAGTAGAATTGTTTTTCATTGTTTTTTTTTTTATTGCCATGTTTTTATTGTTTTCTGCATCTCTTTAGATCCCTCACATTGGACCTGATTTATTAAAGCTCCTCAAAACTAGAGAAGGTAAACTATCAAGGGAGTCCCTGGCTGGGAGATCCAGCAAACCTGAAATGGATCTGGTCTGGAATCTAAAACATTCGGCAACTGATAGCAAATGATTTATAATATCACACAGTTTCACCCATGATTGTGTATCTTCTCCAGGCTTGGAGAGCTTTAATGAATCAGGCCCATACAGTTTGTTAAAACTGTTGTCAGTGGGACAAAAATTGATTGTTCTATTTCCTCCAGACAACCTTCCCTGTCTAAAACTAATGTTAAACTACGTTTTAGTATTTATTTACACTTAAGACTTTTACTTATACCTAATATGCCTTCAGTCTACTAAAAAAACTTTTATTCAACCATAAAAAATCAATAAGTAACTTCCAAACTGAAAAGTAAACCAGAAATTCTTGTAAATAACATTTTTTTACTACTAGCCTTTACCAGTGAAGGAAGTGATACTCAATGCTGATAAGCCCTGAAGCTATTACCATTCTACAATGACAAGGAATTCCTTTGATATGTTGGGCTGTACTATTCTACTTTCAGGTTACAGACAAAATAAATGTAGAGACATTTAGCAGAAGTCTGAGAAACCGGTTCTTCCTGTGGGCAGGTTTAAAAGAAGAGGTTATGTTTTGGGTCTACCACTTCTAGTCTTCTGCAGAGAACTCAGGAGCTGAACACACACACAAGTAAGTGTATTTTTCTATGATAAAGATAGTCACAGACATGGGGTGACAATTGCCCAAGATTGATGGGTAATCTCATTAGTAAAGTGGAGGACAACTGCCTATGTGCCTCTTAGGTAGAGACGGTAGAATACAGAACGAGTAAGAAAACCCGGTGTCCCCTCAAAAGATATAGATTATACATGTGCATGCCCTGACAAACCCAGCAAACCCGAGAGCTTTGCCCAAGATAAAAAAATATATTTGTCCCATTATCCCATTGCCTTTCTACGCCTAAATGAGACCATTACTCTGTGTTTATGACATATGAGGGGTTTGGGAAGAAAGTATTCAACATGTCCTCCTGCATTGGACTTTCACTATGAATATCTTTGCTGTTGATTAAATAACTTCATAAGTCTGAATAAAGGACTTTTAAAGAAAATTTCCTCAATGATTATCAACCAATTTTCATAAAAGCATAATGTGTTTATTTATTAAATGATACATGTATCAACACCATAGGACATATAGGATGCCTGTGTCACATTCCTCCTCTTTGATGCTTTTCCGCTCATCCAGGGTTTTGTGCTTTGTAGGAATTTTGAGGATATATATTGGATGTGTGAGTGTTTAAAATACTAAATTAAAAAAGTATCTTTTTGTGTTTTTTTGTGCATATACGTATTTATTGTTGTGTTATACTCTCTTTAGTACTTACCTCCTTGTTTTTGTGTTTCTCCTGATGAAGCAGACTTGCAATTGCAAAACATATAGAAAAACCTGTTATATTTTGTATATTATTATATAAATTATGTATTATAATTGGATCACGTATGTATCCATGAATTTTTGTTCTAAGGACATTATGTTACATAGTTAGTCAGGTTGAAAAAAGACATAAATCCATTAAGTTTAACCACTATGGAAATAAACATATCCCAGATAAGAACCCTATGGACTCTATAGTATATAGAGTCATTTTTTTTTCTCTATAAATATCTGTAATTGATCAACCAAATTTTATATTAAATAAAGAACAAATAAAGATGTTTAAATAAAGCTATTGGATATAATCCATGAACTCTGCCTTGAAAATCCCAAATATCCATACTCTTGTTCTCTGTATTATTGGGATGTGGCATGTTGTTTTTTATTGAGTCTTTAGTGATTATTTTCTGAAAATATTTTGCCTGTCTTACAAATCTTTCAATGCATTTTGCCAAAAAGGTCCTTCAGGAAAAGCTGATGAGACAAGTTGGTACAAGCTTATGTCTCCTGCCTTTAAAAGATGGTTACAGATTTGATAGATGTCTCCACTATAGCAGAACAAATACTGGGGCAGGGCAGGTGGCACTGGAAACTGGCAAAAGTTCCAGAGGTTTTTTTACATAACTTCACTTTTATTTTCAATTAATTCGACCCCAGGATATTATATCTCTTGGTAGGAACATATTTACATTGTTTTTATTGATTCCCATATAAAAACCTCTCTAAGATATTCCCCGGGGACCTCTCTGGATATTATCCCAATATACTTCTAACCTCATAATTCTTACAGGTCAGGTTGAATCAGTATAGACATAATTAGGAGATTTCTTTTGTAATCCAATATATTCCTAATTTGATTTTACCTTTACCATCACTGATGGATAACATATATTTAATCCAGGGATTATTCTATGCAGTTGTTATGTTCTTAATGTAACAGTGTAATAATGTTGATCATGACTATACTAGGAAAACTCTGTAAAAAAATATGTAAAATTTCCAGGTGCTTTACATGGTAATGGTGGTTGGGGTTTATTTTATGCTGTTTAAGCATCTCTACTATATGATATACAAGGCTGTGGTAATTAGGAGGTAAACACTGCATACCAGACCCAAGGCTGAGGGCTCAGCAAGATAATTACAAGAAGTGGTTATTCAAAGACATAAGTGATTTTGAGACGTTTATTTTATTTCAATAGACTGCAACATACATCTGTTCCCAAGTTTTCACCAAGTGTTTGTTTAAAGCCTTGGGAAAACTGACTCAAAAAATACCTATTAAGTGGTTGATTTATATACTGCTCATAAACTAAAAAACTGCCCATAGACATGGTCAACACAACCATAATTAGCTAATCTTGCACTGATCAGTCCAATGCAATAGTTGTGTAAAGTATATGGCAGAGAAAACCTTTATTTCTAATGTTAGACAGAGTAAGGAAAAGTTGTTAATACTAACAAGGGCTCCATTAGAGAGATTTTACTTCACTGTCTTATTTACTAACCACAATTTCACCATACAGGAAGAACATCTGCAATAGGGACAAAGAGAGAAATAAAATTTGATAGGTCTTGTAGCCTCCATCTCTTTTATTTTTGTCTGTGTTTCTAATGGAGAGTTTACTTCACGTCTTGTCTCATCACCAGCAGGGTAGGGCAGGAAGTGAGGATAATTCTCTATAACACAACCCTGTGGAGCAGCAAAAAATCATCCTTACCCACTCTGTCTAAGTCTTTTGTTTTTCATATACTTTAAAGGAAAACTATAGCAGTGTGTTGTCAATTTAACCTTAATCTTCTTTATAAAAGTTTATACATTTCTTCTCTATACTTTTTTATAATAATGCTACTTGTATATTACAATGTTATCATGTGAAAGGATTCCCTTAAAATTAAAGTCCTAAAAAGATCCATAAACATTAAAATCCTAAAACAAAGGAGCTGCAAGTAGGTGTTTTCTGGTCAAACACAGACAAGTTTGGCACAACAGTTCATGTATGATCTATGTCTTGCATGTTATGAAGTGCCTCTCAACTATACAAGTTGTGATTGCAAGATTCTTCGCATTCCACTTCATTATTATAAAAAAAAAACAAACACAAATGTGAAACAATAAAAGGTTTAGCATTTGACATGGTGTAATCTGAACTATTCATAATGTGTGTACATAAAGCAAACATTACACTTATTATAAAGTTAAGGCGATGCTGTTAAATGCAGTAATAAAAATATACATTAGGTGGCTATACAAAAGCAGCTTTTTGGGAGAGTCAGACACCAAATAACTCCGTATTAAAGTCTCAGCTATGTCAAAGATAAATGTTCATCCTTACAAGGCAAGCAGAAAGCAGAAGTAGTTAAACTAATCTGGAAGAAGGGAAACAAGCAGAGACTTTTTTGTGGACCAGAGATAAAGGAGGGGCTTTTCCATGGATCACCAGATTAAAATATTCTGGATCATGTTTGAATTGACTGGAGCATATATTAGTGTTAGACCCTGCACTTCACATAAAGTCTAATTTATTAAAGCTCTCCAAGCCTGGAGAAGATAAACTATCTTTGGAGAACCTGGGAGATTCAGCAAACCTGGAACCAGTCTGGTACAGGATTGTAAACATTTACCAAACTGAGACCGAATGATGACCTGGAAATCCATTCTGGTTCCCCCATAATGAGTCTATCTTCTCGAACTTGGAGAGCTATAATAAATCAGGCCAAAAGTCTGTGATACACAAGTATATCAAGCATTGCATTAACTTCTACAGTAACAGTTCATCCAAAACAAGGAGGGGTATTTTACATGACATCAGTAAATAGTGTTCCATTACATGGGACTGTCCAATCATAGACTGTGAATGAGAGGCACAGAGAATGTTCGTGCCAAAAATCCAGTTTGGGCTTGCTTGGCCTAAGGCAAAGTTTTAGTCCTAGGATTCTTGCCTGCAGTGGCTACTTGATTGTAATGCCTGCATGATTTCACGATAATATCAGGTTTCCTATTCCTAAAATATTTTAAATACCACATACAAGATAACTTTTCACACAAGACAAATTGATATAAGCAAGCAGATCCCAGGGGTAATTAGGTCCTGTTAAAAACTCTCCCATATCCCCATAGCAATGGAGATTTTCTAGTGTAGAATTACAAATAAGCCAGAGCAAAATAGTATACTAATACATGTAGGGATCTACCAATACATAACACCCATCTTATCCAAAACCAATTCATGGAATTCATGGAATAAAAACACACTGTAAGGATTCAATGGTGTGGGGAGCCAGTTTACTCTTACTTATTGTTCAGCTTGTCCAGCACAGGTCACCTGTAAATGTCCAATAGTTGTGGCAGATTGCATTGGAAGGATAAATCCATGAGACCACATTGCATCTAATGATCATATTAGAACAGACTGAATAGGTTGTTGCTTGTGAACATAATATGTCTCAAAGCTGAATATCAGTAGCCATAGAATTTGTTTTTGCTTCTACATACCCAGTTATCAGATTGCCTGAGATAAGATATTATCATGGTGGTAAACATTAAGCCTGGGTTACTAAAGCTCTCCATGACTGGGAAGATAGATCAATGTTTTTCAACCAGGGTTCGTCCAGAGGTTGCTGGAGGTTCCATGAGCAATAAGCAGTTTGTGACTCTCAGGTCAGTTTAAGTTATATTGCTGATCTTGTTGGCTATCTGTAAAGCTGCGTACACACGTGCAATTTTTGTCGTTGGAAAGGATCTTTCACGATCCTTTCCAACGACAAGGGAGTGCACGATGCATGAACGATGCTGTACATACAGCACCGTTCATGCTCTATGGAGAGGGGAGGGGGAGAGCGACGGAGCGGCACCCTGCTGCGCGCTCTCCCCTTCCCTTTCATTAGGATCGGTTGTCATCCATCGTCCGTGGATCCGGCAGGTCGGTCGTTCGGACGATGGACGACACCGACTGTACACACGGCAGATTTTCTCCTGATATTTGGCCGATGCCGATAAAAATCTGCCGTGTGTACGTAGCTTAATATGTGCCACCCCCAACATCCATTTTCTTAAACTTGTGTAACATTGTGTTTTTGTATTTTTTTTATTTTTTTTTTTTCCCTTTAGATTGGCGTGCAGTAAGTAAAGTTCTCAAAGATGCCGACTGTAAATGAAGCCGATGACCGTATGAAAAAGTTTAAGAATAAAGGCAAAGACACTGCAGTGAGTTCACATGCTAAAAACAATTTCACAATTGTAGGTTCTCCTTGTTTTGGTCACTTTAAATCTAATGGTATTTGGTAGATGACTTCTTATAATGAAGATTTTGGCAGCTCTCTAAAATGCTTCCTTAGAACAGATGAAGGTAAGAATTCTTATTGCAGGGGAGACATAGCCTGTCCCTTGCTGCAATAAGACCTCATCCACCATTTTAAAGAACAACTTTAGTTCCGCTTTAAGGTCTTAGCTGCAATGTTCTTGGGTTTGGATACATTTGAATGTGTATAGTGTGTTCTTAGCCCTATTTAATTGTAAGAACATTTCTACACTAATATCAGGTATTGACATAACCTGTTTATACAAAGGGTCAGTCAACCTAAGACTTCTGGATAAGCTGACCACACAATGACTAGTTCTAAAATTCTAAGCAAGCTTGTTGGTCTTGCCTAATTCTGGTGTGTGGCGCACAGAGCACATGTTGAGAACGGGCAGAAATCCAATCATATAAAGAAAATTGGACCTATAGAACTCTGCGATAATTGTTGGCTTTTGTGATCATGGTAAATAGGATGGTGGCTGCAAGTCATATAGTTGTTCATGTGGACTTCTGAAGTCCAAATTTGGACAATTTTCTTTTTCAATTCATTGAAATTGTGAAGACTGGGAATTTAGGATATCTGATTTTGATTCCCTGCATGTAGGAAAGTCTTGTAAATCTAATATTTCACACCTGCACTTTTCTAGGAACTAAGGCGACGAAGAGTAGAGGTAAATGTGGAGCTCAGAAAGGCTAAGAAAGACGAGCAGATTCTAAAGAGGAGAAATGTGTCTTCATTTCCAGATGATGAACTTAACTCTCCTGAACAGCAGAAGGCTCAACAGGTACCACTATTTTCATAAAGATCAAAGGGCTCTATTTATAAATGATTCCAATGTTTATCTAAAATTCTGAATTTTCCTGCACTTCTTGTTTTGGTGCCTAATAAACAATTGCTTGTTCTGCCACCTAGTGGCCAATTAAGTGCACAGCTGTTACAACTGGAAATGCTGTATGTGTAAACTAATATGGATGTGTCTGGACAGGTAGAATAATTTGTAAGTACCCACCAAGTGGGTGTGGCAATAGAGAAAAATCTAGGGTTAAATCCGTTTTGGGTGCTTGAACCATTTTTATTTGATTACACTTCTGTAGTTTTTACATGTAGACAGGAAGAGCCCCATTTGTCAAACACGATAATTCATCCTTATACAAGTGTTCACAATTTGCTGTGTTTTAGAGTGGTTTCCAAATGCATAACTAAATATACAGTTATAGTAAAAGTTTTTTTGTTCATGAAATATTTCAATTTTTAAGCTGAGGAGCAATAAAACCAGTTTATCCGCTCTAACTGACAACTCACTACAGCTAAGTGAGTCAATCATTTCTTCAGCTTGAATGTTATTTAAAGGTCATGTGTAGGTGTCGCATCAGATTGAAGGAAAACTTACCGGTAAGTGCACACTTAGTGTAAGTGAATGGCTTATGAGCAGTTTCACTGAAGAATCAGCATTTTTTTTTGTCCCTTCCAGACTTCACCACAACTTTTCTACACAGTGAAGCAAATCTAAAAAGTGACTTTTTTTGGCAGCTAGGACTGCTTTTTAAAGCATTAGGAAGGCAAACAGTGCACTCTATGCATTGTTAAACTGGCTGTAATAGAAAGTGCACTATTATGGCATCCAGATCCAAAAATACAACTGACAAAGCTTGTAAAATAACATATTCAGTAACAAAAATTTGATGCTATTTCTATTTCCAGATTGGTTTTCTTAGAAACATTTCCAGCCCTTTTGCAGTAGAATGATTTCAGTCAAAACTGTGCAAATTAGTCAAGCACTAGAACTTTAGAGCCCAGACTTTGGTCCTTGACTATACATGTAATGCAATTTTTTTTTTTGTCGGTCGTCCGGACGATGGACGACACCGACTGTACACACGGCAGATTTTCGCCCGATAATTGGCCAATGCCGATTATCGGGCGATAAAAATCTGACGTGTGTACGTAGCTTAAGTGTGACATTCTTCCCACTCACCAGCAATGTAAGAGACATTTTCCCACTGACCACTAAGCCAATGTACTGTGAGCTGTGGATATAGTAATTATACTTCAGGGATTCCCTGAAGACCCTAAAGTTATTTCAAGGGTTCCCCCATGTTAAAATGATCAAGGAATACTGAGATGGACAATCATGGGAGAGTCTAAAAGATCCAGCAAACCTAGAATGAATTTTGTCTAGAATTTAAAACATTTGAAAGCAAACAGCAAATGATTTTTAAGAAATCCACTCCAGGTTTGCTGTGTACCCATCATCACATTTTTTACTTTAAATTAAAGGGTAGATAACTCTTTTATATATTATGTCTTTACTGCTGCAACAGTAAATAGTATAGGAAAGAGAAGCCCGCAGCCTCCTGGGACACATATGTCATGTATTGCATATCCTGATCTCAGGCATGCGCAGAAGGGGCTTTTTTCTACTCTAAAAAAGTGCCAATCTCATGCATGCGCTTTGAACAAGAGGCCGGAAGAAGGGGAAGAAGATAGCGGTGCCCGGTGTCAATCCCTCGCCGGGATGAAGAAGGAAGACGGGATGACACAGGACCTACTCAACGAGGATCATGGATCCACGACATTCCACCACTTTTTTGTTGTTGTTGTGATAGTTCTGCTTTTTAAACAAAACCCTCAGCTTTGGTGCCTACAGAAGTGGTTACAAAACGTTCTTCCCACTTTACATGATGAGTTCTGGCTACCAATGCAGACGTAATTTAGTCACCCTTCCCCATGTTACATAAAGAAATGACAACTTGTTCCTTGTCATACTTTCGTGACATAATGCTGTTCTGCTTATCTTGTTTCGGCATAAAAGCGGTCTTTCAGTTTCAGTTTAGTGATAAAGTCACGCGAAGGAAGAGGAAGAGTGAATTGTGGTTTAATACACTTCGAGAAACATAAAAATGGATTGTCTATGTTGTTTTTATCCTAGAAAGCCTAAAAGAATGAAGATCGCTTCATTTAATGCCAGGCGGTTTGGGCTGAAGAAATGTAAAGACAGCAAAGTGTTTCCAATTATAAAAGAGGTGGGTGTAACAAGGAGTTTATGTAAAACTTGCCTTCACTTATCTGAATGTATGAGAGAATTGAGTTTTCCCATTAGTAATAAATCAGGCCTGGCTATGCATGGCCTTACAGGATAGGATTATAGGGTGATTGGCCAATGCTTCTAATTGTCTGTATTGTCCAAAAACTGATGTTGGGTTGGAGCTGTCCTGTTTGCTTGTATTGGTAATACTGCGTTAAACTGACAGGGAGGGAAACTGATTGTCACCCAGCTGGAAATCTCTTTGACATAATATTTAGAATTAGGGGGGAATAGCCCTTAGTTTCCAGGACTGAATTGAGAGGTATAGAGGGAAAGAAGAGTAAATATTTGTTGGAAAACCTGTTGTGCTAAATGGAAAAAAAAGCACAGCTGTATTTCAATCTGCAAGTTTTAGTGAAATTCCAGCTGCCATTTTTCCATCTTGATTCACAAATAAAAAGCATTACACTAACTGGTGTCTAAGGGATGCAGATCATTTTGGGTTTCTGCCTATATTGTGTACAAAGTTCATAAATATTAGACAAGGAGCTAACACTTTCTATCCTATTTGTAGATTGTTTCACGTTATGACATCATCGTACTTTTGGAAGTTTTTGATTCCAAAGAGAAAGCTGCAAAAATGCTTGTCGAGCAGCTAAATAGGTGAGTGTACTGGTTGAAATGCTAAAATATAAAATTGATATGGGAAATGGGCTTCACTATATCATTACCTTAGTGTTGATACATATACGTAGGGCCTGAATTTTTAAAACTCTCAAAGACTGGAGAAGATAGACTATAATGGGAGAACCTGGGTGATCCAGCAAAACTAGAATGGATTTGCTCTATGACTGGAATTAGTAGCTAAAAACTGCAAAGGATTTTACAGAATCTGTTCTAGGTGTGCAGGATCACCCAGGTTCACCCACGACTGTCTATCTTCTCCAATCTTGGAGATCGTAATAAATCAGGTCCATTGTGTGCCAGAATGTCCAACACACAACTCTCTGATCGGGTGCCTAAAAAGCTGCTTTGGATGCAGTTTACTCTGCTGTCCTGCTGGGTGCTGAAAAGTTTGGGGCCACAAAAATATTTCTATCTCTTGTTGTCAATGCAAGCATGTGTAAAAATTAAAGAAGGCCCTGTTCTCAGACCATTCATGACAACATTTTCCCATGTGTTATATATGAATTTAACATATTGTATGGTTATGTAAAAGCATTCCTTTATTAAACTGTTTAAAGTATACATAGTATAAAAGTATAAAATTCACCATTGCTCTTTCATCACCAGATACATTAAAGGCTACAAAGAAAAGGAAGAGAGGAGCTAGGCCAACATAGACGTAATTAGACAATACCAGAAGAGGGCTATGAAATGTAGGGAGCGAGGGGTTGTACTTGGGATTTGATTCTTCCTAGAGCAGTCTAATTTTCTAGCAAATTGAAGGCACATTCTATGCAAAAGAATAAAAATATATAGAAAAGTAAAACACTGAAAGTACACATTCAAAATACTTGCCCACCTCCACCAATGACAAGCAGAATGAGCTAAAAGTATAGGTTGTATACTTTTTAAATCATCCAGATATGTATAAAAGAAAGGCGAGCCCAGCAGTGTGTAAATAAAAATACACATGTATTTCTTACATTGAGTCTTACATTTATGTGGTCAGGTCCATTGCTTTATTTAAAGTTATTGAGCCCTATTTATTAGAGAGAATACACTTTAAGCAGTGAACCTGAGTGACTCAGCAAACCCAGAATTGATTTCCTAAAAGTCATTTGCTATTTGTTAATAAATGTTTTCAGTACTGGACCAGATCCATTCCAGGTTTGCTAGATCACCCAGGTTCACTGATAAAAGTGTATCCTCTCCAGCCTTGAAGAGCTTTATTAAATCAGAGTCTTTAAAGAGTCTATTTATAAAGCTGTGAATCTGACATTCACTGAAATATTCTTTGGTGAGGAATCTTCCAGGTGTTTCAATGGCAGTAGCTGATTTTGTGAAATGTCAAAATCACTGCTTTTATAAAAAAGACTGCTTAATGTTGCTGCTGTTTTATAGCTAAAATTGTTCATATTTTACTAAATGTATTTTCTGGGTATCTTCTCACAGAAGTTTCCAGCACTTACAATAGCGGAAATTGTCCTATTATGGTTACTAGATAACAGGTTGGTTCTAGCCCTGTTTGCTGAGGGATGGTTCCATGCGCCTGAATGAATGCTAAAGTATAAAAATGCTCACACATTCAAACAAGCATGTTTATAAAAGTGAACCTTTCCTGGCAAATTCAATTTCACTAGATGAGAAAATTAAAAATATCAATGAAATAAATAGTACTGATTTGTGCTGACATTTGCCAGGTCATGGTAGGATCAATAATTGCAAAAATTAGCTGTTTGGCAATGGAGATCTACAGTATATACACTTATAATGCTTGAAAAAGCCATTCCAACCTTTGCTTTTTAAAAGTTATAAATACATTTCCTTAATGCTTTTTTGATTCCCAAATGCTTTTTTTAGCACATATTTGTATTTTTTGTAATTTTATATTTCAATGCAATTAAATTGTCTCATTTATTTGAACAGCACGGGTGGAAAAGGAGCATCATACCAATACATTATAAGTAAACCTTTAGGAAGAAAGGAGTATAAAGAGCAATACCTGTTTGTATACCGGTAAGTGATCGAATAGCAGGTGTGTTCATTCATAAATCAGTAAATTGGGGTTATAGGTGTAGTGAAAGGAAGAATAAAGATTGAGCTTAGAGGGGAAATTGATATACAGGTAAGGAAAGCAAAGAAAAAAAATGGATTGTAAAAGAAAAAAAAAAAGATTTGTCGGTAACTCACCATGTAAAGAAAGTCTGCAGGTCATGGAATGATTAAGATCAAGAAACGGATGAAGAGAAGGATCAATTTATTCAAATACATGAAGAAACCAGTGATCGGAGAGAAGCAATGGCCATAGGCTGAAAAGAACAACACATTGGATTAATAAATGAATGCTGTGTGGGGTTGGGAATTTTATTTTAGCTTTTTGGTCAGCTTTTGCTTTATATATATGTTATATACCGTATTTTACGGCCTATAAGACGCTCCGGAATATAAGACGCACCCAATTTTAAAGGAGGAAAATCTAGAAAAAAAGATTCTGAAAGATTATTCCCCTTCTGATCACTCATGTGCCATTCAAATTCCCTTTCTGATCACTCTGTGTCATTCAAAATTCCTTTCTGATCACTCTGTTATTCAAATTCCCCTTCTGATCACTCTGTGCTTTTTTTCCACTGTACGGCAGTTAGGAAAGGGAACAGCAGGTGGCGCTGTGTCGGCTTCTTTCGCTCTGCTTTACAGACAGGAGAAGACACGTGCTGCTGCCAGAGAGGAGAGGAGACAGACACTGCTGCAGCCAGAGACACACGCAGGATCGGGTATCGGGTGAGTATATTATTTTATCACACCTTTGTTGTATAGGACGCACTAACTTTTCCCCCCCCAGTTTTGGGGAAGAAAAAGTGCGTCTTATACTGCAAAAAATACGGTACATACTTTATTGCATAAAAAATGATTCCCAAAGCACTATGGGTTAGCTCAGGAGACCCTTGAGCAGATGTGGCCTGCTTTGAGGACAATGTATATGATTGGAATATCACACAGAACCGTCCAATGAGTCATTGAGATGACTGATACTAATGTGTACATTTCATCTTGCATATTTGAGTTATGTACATGGCAGAGTTTTTAACAGAGGGGCAAATAAATGGATCACATGGAGGACGGAAAATACATAGTGGGAGAAGGGGGGGGGGGGGTCAGGGCTGCAGAAAAACATTTTGACTAACTGTACCCGATTTCAGATATACAGTCCTCCTTCCTCCTCCCAAGCTTTTATTCTCCATCTGTATTCCTGCAAACTGTTAAGGTTTTGGGGGACCACTGAGCAGTGTGTATTATTATCTTGAAATACCACAGTAAAATATTGCTTCACCACTGTCAAGAGGAAATCCGTAAACCGGAAATCCGCGCAGTACGGCTAATCGAAATCCGGTCCTACTTCCGCAGGCGGAAACCCAAGCCTGTGCGGAATGACTAGATTTTCTGACGGCGCAGAAGTCCGCGCCTGCGCAGTAGGCTGTCAGAAAATTGGGTCGTCTGATTTCGCGCCTGCGCAGTAGGACCCGATTCTTTTGACAGCTTTACTGTCCGGGTGCGAAATTTCTAACTGTGATACTAACAGTGATTCCGTCTTTTGCTATTGACTGTTTGGTATAGTGGAATATGTAAGGGACCTGTAAACACTTTTATTATGCTCCCAGTTCTGATAGAGAGCTTTCCAATGATTTACATACTCTTTTAAACACTGTTAATGACACAGAGCTATTCCTAGGCATAAATGACCAATGGCTTGGTTGCACCACGCACCAACAAACCTGCCCATTCCAGCACTTACAGATTTATGTGTGAAGATTCAATCCCTGCACCTGTCATGTGACATTGCTACAAAAGTGCTGTCATGTGACATAATTGTTTACAAGAGTGCTGTCATGTGACATCTTTGTTACAAGAATGCTGTCATGTGACATCATGCTTTACAAGTCTTGTAATGTGACATTGTTACAAGAGTATTGTCATGTGACATTGCTACAAAAGTGGTGTCATGTGACATTGTTTACAAAAAGTGCTGTTGTGTGACTTCATAACTTACAAGAGTCTTGTCATGTGACATTGTTACAAGAGTCTTGTCATGTGACATTGTTTACAAGTGCCATGATCGAACCAGGTTACCTCCTTTCTGTTTCAGTAACTTTATTTCTTTTCATAAAGACAAGAATACCAAAGCCATTTTGTTAAAAATAAAAATAAATTGGGCATATCCAATATTATAACACTGTAAAAATGTTCACTATAAGAAGTTTATCGCTCTAAAGATGAAAAGAATCAATGCCATGTAAATTCCTGTGATCATTATCATTGCAGAAGTCTATATTTGTCAATTTCAGACAGCTATATTGCATGGTTTCCAGGCGCCCTTTTGCTACTTTTCATATGGGGGAAAAGAAGTTTGGTTTGCAAGGGACCAAGTGGGGAGGGGGGCACTTAGGGGGCGAGGATGAAAAACCACCCAAAAACATCTCACCAATAGGCACCTTCCTTATTATTTCCCCTGATATTACAGAATAAAATGTTGGAATGCCAAAACCCATTACAGCCACTGATACTTATATGGTCTATGTGATTGTTGTTTCAGAGAGGACTTGGTGAAGGTAAAGGAACAATATCAATATGCCGACATGCAGGAGGGTGATGAGGATTCCTTTGCACGTGAACCCTTTATCATCAGATTTGAATCAAAAAAGACCGGTACGTGAATGAACTGAAAATGTGTTATTATGAAACCTTCCCCTCCTAAAGTGGAAGAACACGTCCCGGGGCTTTTTAATAATAATATTATTATTAATAAACAGTATTTATAAAGCGCAAACAAATGACGCAGCGCTGTACATTAAATAGGAGTTGTAAATGACAGATACAAACAACGAAACAGGAGGAGAAGAAGACCTTGCTCAGAAGAGCTTACAATCTAAGAATGTATTCCCAATATAGAAGTTGCACCAGCAAAGATTTTTTGAATTGCTATGTGCAGTAATCTACTGCAACCAATTTTTTCTTATTGTTTTCACTGCACTAAACTTGTAAATTTGATTATTGCTTATCACTGCTCCCTACTGGATATCCTCTTATTCTTATTGTAGCCGTGCAGGATTTTGTAATCATCCCCGTCCACACAACTCCGAAAGACTCTGTGCAAGAGATAGACGAGCTCTACGATGTGTACTTGGATGTAAAAGAAAAATGGGGCACACAGGTAAAGAATACATTGCTGTCAAAGGAAACAAAATGCAAAAAAAATTACAAAAAATACATATTGAAGGGGCAGTAATCACACATCATTACATGTCATTACACAATCACATCATTATAACAATAAAACTAAAATATTTATTCATATCGTAATTAAAACAGCATCTGTTGTTTAACAAATTATGCTGATGATGAAAAATCATTGGTTCAAATCTTGTCACAACATGAAATATACTCTTCACATTTCACAGATGGATTAGGCTGGCGAGCCAATCACATCTATGTCCTATAGTGATTTAATAGTCAGGTTTAGTCAGAGTTTAGTTTAGTCAGGTTTAGTCAATAGTCAGAAACAGAATGTTTTGTTTTTACATTTTTATATTGTTTCTTGTGTCTTGCATGTCTTCTAATGCAGAATATAATGATACTGGGAGATTTCAATGCAGATGGATCTTATGTCTCGGGGAAAAAAATGAAAAGTATAAGACTAAGGAGTGATGAGAGTTTTCACTGGCTGATCACGGATGACAAAGACACAACAGCCACCAACACTACAGACTGCACTTATGATCGGTATGAAATGTATTTCATGAGTACAAACCCCTCCATTGTCTAAGTGCAGTGAAAGTTTGTATTACATCTATACAAGCTTGTTTGACATCATATTCCAAATCTATAGGCAATAATCAGGAGCTGCCCCCCCCCCCCCACCCACGTCTTCTCCATACCACCCTTCTGGAAAGGCTTTCTACAAGACTTTGGAGTGTGTCAGTGGGGATTTGTTTCCATTCATTCGTTTGTGAGGTCAACTTCTGATGTTGAATGAAAAGGCTTAGCTTGAATCAGCATTCCAATTCAACTCTAAGGTGTTCATTAGGGTTGAGGTCAGGGCTCTGTGCAGCCCACTTGAGTTTTTCCACACCAAACAAGCATGTGCAGTTCAGCTTAAATTTTTTTGCTGAACTGCTGAGCAGTGACCAGGCAGGTAAGAAAACTTATTGCAGAAGAGACATTGCCTGTTCCTTTGTGCAATAAGGACCTGTCTGATGGAACTTTGACCCATTGTAACTGCTACTATTGCAACTTTTTCCAAAAAAAGCCATTTGTGGTTTAGTAGTTGATCACTTCTCTTTTAGCAACTAGTTTCAAACAACATTTTATAGATTTTTTTTCCATGTTAAGAGTAATAGAATAGATCTGTTTACTGATGTTTATTTGTAACAAAATGGTATATATAAATGATGCAAACACCTTAGTTTATAAAGCTCTAAACTAGGAAATGATTGTGATTTTTGCCTTTCAGCATAGTTGTTCATAACGATCTCCTACAATACATTGTTCCAGACACTGCCAAGCCTTTTAACTTCCAGGAGGAGTATAAACTGACAGATGAGGAGGTGAGCTGAGGGGAATAATGGGAGCATTTTTACAAACGAGAATTTCAGTAGGATCAGGACAATTTCACATAGAAACAAAAGTTTGGCCAAGACAAAAAAATAAATAAATTAACAATTAAGTTAAAAGCTAATTTTCTATATATGATCCCATGGTGCAAAATGTGAATCTGTACTACTAACAAGGGAAAGGGAATTTAAACATACATGCTTTTTAACATGGACCTTAATGCAAAAAGTCGAGAATTTACGTATAGGGAACATCTAGATATGTAATTGTGCCGGAGCTGCACCCTTTAATTTGGAACGTCTCTCAAAAAAAGCAGTGCAGTTACTGACTATGCACTCCTGTACCTTTCGCCCAGTGTTTCTCAACTAGTGTTCCTAGGTCCTTGAGCAATAAGTAATTTGTGCTTCCTAGTTGAGTATAAGGGACAGCAATGTTTTTTTTACCCTTTCTGTAAGGGTGAAATTCTTTCCATGACCACCACACTTCTATACTGTGAGTTGTGATTATGGAATACATAGAGTGGGTTGGTGAGGACATGGAAGTTATTTCAAGGGTTCCACTTTTAAAATGGTCAAGAAAGTCTGCTATAGCCTGATCCCTGTACATTAGCAAAACACATTGCAGACCCTGGTTATAATATCAAGTTATTTGCTTTGTTCCTACCAGGGCTCCTATTTATTCTCTGACATTAGAATGATAGGGGGAAAGGCTAAAATCCAATTTAATGTTCCTAAACATTTGTAAATATGTTTATTACAGGCTCTGGCTGTCAGCGATCATTACCCAGTTGAAGTGGAAATAAAAACAAAAAAAGGAAAATGTGGAAAGAAATAGCAATGGAACATACAATGGTTTCTACTAATTATTCTGAATATGCACAGCACTGGAAAAAGAAAAAAGTATATTTCATGGTAATACATTCCTCCTGTTCAGCACTGTCCCCTGTAGACACCAATTTGAGATCCAGCACCACTTCCTTTTTTTTTTTTTTATTGGAAGTTTTATTGGATGAATTTACCATGAGGTCAAATTAACATACAATAGCAGGTTAACAACCAGAAATAAAAGAAAATACATGAAACAGTGCTGAGTGCTGTTAATAAAGGGTGGAAGCTAATAACATTTACCGCACAGTTAATATCTAAAGGCTGCATCCTTGGAGTTATATCTATCATATCATTTATAACATAAAATCTCAATCTGAAGCCAGTGGGCAACTATCAGAGATATTTTTACATTCCGTAATACCAATCAAAATTTCTCTAAAATGTTTATTTTAATATACTTCATGGTGAGAAACACATAAATGTGACCATTTTTTTAAATAAAATGTAATCAGGGAATTTTTTATCTGTTTTTATAGTTGTTGGTAAAGATTATATTTGGATTTATTAAATTTGGTTTTTTTTATAGTGTGTTCATTTTATTATATATAGTATAAATAAATAATCATAAAAGCCAGGAGTAATTTAATGTCCAATTAAACTTTCAGGTGAATGACTTTTGAGATACAGAAGTTAGTTTTTAGTTGTTAGTTGTCACCTGCAAGCCATGCTGCAGAATGAAAACCTTGCTCTCTGTAATCTCTGCAGAGAGACCACAGAGAACAAGGTCCCACTCTCCTGCTGCAAGGGATAGGCTTTGCTTCTCCTGCTTTGGCTACTCTATAAAGCAAAAACTAACACCTTGCACGCCACTGTTTAAATTTTTACATAAGGGCTTGAAGCAATTACCTCCAATTGACAAGACCCTAACAATGCCCAAAGTTATCAAAAAATAAACAAAAATAAAAGCATTTTTCTGTCTGAGTGACAACAAATTCTTGCATGGACATCACAAAGACAGAATATAGGATAGAATATCCTCAAATCATTTTGGTTTGATGCTTGCAATGACTGTTGATGGATCTGCTGTATTCATTCAATCATAAGGTGAGAACACTCGAGAGCATTGTCACCCTGTGCTAAGACCTAGCCATGTCATTTTTCCATTATACAAGGGACTACTAATATTTTAAATGTCACAGCAGCCCCTACTCATGGACTGGCTGCTGTGTCATAGGGAATTATGTGCACTTAGCTCAGCAAATAAATTATTGGGATGGGATGTAGACATGAGTAGTGAATGTAAAACAAGAAGAGATTACAACACAAAAGTGCAAATTGACTCCACTATTCACCTAAAGTGCACTTGCAGTTTCTTGTTCCACCATGATCAATGCTGTGTGGATGATACAGAGAACCATTGATAACAATTGATAAGTGATATGGGTCAGGCCTAGCATATTGCCTAACATTCTAGGCACAGTCACATAGGATCTCCCTTAAAACCAGAAGTTGGAGATAATCTTGCCACTTGCATTGGAGCAAGGAGCTGAGAGCAAGCAGGTAAAGCAAGAAAATCGGGAGGGGGTTAGGGGGTCAAGATCAAGGTGTCTCAAAGTGTAGCAGACAAACATACAATAAAAAAAACACTATTATAAGGAATAGATAAACCCTTCTACTTAACCCTTACCAACTTTTTAAAAATGAAATAGAATTTCTTTACGATTTTATTTTTTGTGAATAAGCACATATCATGGGAACCACCAATTAACATTGATTTAGTCACAGACACCACAGCATTAAAAAACAAAAGGAAAAAAAAACAAAACACTTGTTTATTATCGCTGTACACAAATCATACAAGAGATCCGTCAAGCTGTCACTTCAGGGAGATCTCTGCAGTTTAACGCCACAACCGGAACAAAGTCATGTGAACAATTCTCTCACTTCTTTCCCGATTTCTTTATTCCGCCACCAGCTGAAAAGAAAATCATACAATATATTATTCTCTTAGAATACAGAGAGCACTGAGATTCCACACAAGGCCATTATAAGAGTGAGTCTGCCATGTAAAATGACATTCTAGGGTAAACCAGTTTATAGACAAAATAATATGTTATAGGAGAGAGAAAATAGGATTACATCATTACATCAATGTAACTGAGCTCAGAAAGTGGAAAGGTAACCATGTCCCAACTGGAGCCCAGAATGCAGGTTCAAGGTGACTGTAAAGCAGACCTAAACTCAACTTTTTTTTTTTTTTTTTTTAACTTTACATAAAAGGGTAGTCAATCCTTATATAAAGTAAAAATTCTATTTATTTTTAGTACGACACCCTTTTTTGCACAAAAAATACCGGTAAGGCTCTTGGCTGCTCAGGAGGAGCTCTTTAATGGGAGAAAAAAAATTGTCGATCTCAAGCGTGCAGAGGATTTTAAAGCTCCTGTCAGTGTGAGTAACCTTGTAGACCGGGTATACCTGCTACCTTTTCAGCCTGTGTGCTAAAAACCAGCCTTCTAGTTGTTTTTGGTATTCAGCTCTGAGTGGGTCAAATAAATTTTCCACAGGTCAACATGTCATTTTCATCAGATATAATTTTATGTGGGCTTTGTAGTATTTTTGATGCAGATTTTCAAAGCAGTTCAGTTTTCTCGAGCACGTCTTTTTGTGATGCAGCTAATTATATATTCTGTGAAATTGGTTATAAATAGCCAGTTTGACATGATCCAGACAGTTTCTCTTACGCGTGTGGTCCATTCACGATGAAAGTACAACTTTGCCAAATTACCACAGAATTTAAAAAGATATACAAACTATATTTCGACTGTCCACTTGGTGAGCAGATAAATCTTGGACTCCACATGTCATCTGTACCAGTTGTTCCAACTGACTGGGTGACTGGCTAAATCGGCGTAAAGCAGCAATGCCATTTGCAATCGCGAAGGTGTGGAGAGAACCGCAAGACCATCTAATCAACTGCTATTTTTGCCGCGCCAACAAAAGTAGATTCTCAGGTAAAACTTAGCAGAAAATTGTATATCCCAGCCTCGATTCTGCAATTAGGCCTGTTCCCTATGATGATTCATTGCCAGTTCCGGTACCGCCACATGATGGACTTGCTTTTGTAGAAGTTAATGATGAATGCGCTGGAGTTGCCACCAGTTACAACCCCAAATCATCTGATCCTGACTACTTGGCCAATGAAAATTTAGAGACCTTTACACAAGCAGAGCTGAATAATCTCGTTTGTGATCTAAATCTCTCCAAAGACAAAGCATAACTTCCTGCTTCAAGGCTTAAAAATAAGCACTTGCTTGCAAAGGATGTAACTGTAACTCACTACAAAAAACAAAATCATAACTTGACAACGTTCTTCACTAGTGATGGCTCAATGGGCTATTGTCATTATATGAAAGCACTCTAACAGTTTGTCACAAGAGCATGTTCCATCTGAATGGCATATCTTCATTGATTCCTCTAAAAGAAGCTTGAAAGCAGTCTTACTGTAACATAATGGTAATTCCAAACCAAGTTTACAGATTGCCCATTCAGTTAACCTAAAGGAGTCTTATGACAACATGAAGTTACTACTTGAAGCAATCCACTATAAAACACACTAGTGGAACATCTGTGGGATCTAAAGGTCATTGGCTTGCTGATGGGAATGCAAGAAGGATTCACAAAATATTGCAGTTTCCTATGCCTGTGGGACAGCCGATCTACAGGAGACCATTATGTCAAGAATTATTGGCTACCAAGAGATACCTATAAGGCCGGAACAAGCAGTGTCAAGTTTCTGCCTCTGGTTGATCCACATAAAATATTTCTGCCTCCTCTATTTACAAAGTTAGGCTTGATAAAGAATCTTGTAAAGGCCATAAATCAAACTCCAGAAACTGGGTTGTCGCATGTCATTAAAAATACATTTCTTGCCCTCAAATCTAGAATTCTTCCCGGAAAATCTTGGTTTGGTGAGTTAACAAACAAGGAGAACGTTTTCAACAGGACATTCAGTTAATGGAGCACCGCTACCAAGGTTTCTGGAATGAAAGTATGATGGCCGACTACTGCTGGATGCTGTACCATTACAATCCAGACAAAGAGTACAAAAGAAAATCATACTCTAAGCATATCTGAAGAAACAATGGTACCTGACTGACACTGTTCAGTAGATCTATACCACAGTGTGCCTTATTTTACTTTACACTGAATATGAATTAACATTCACTTCAATGGTGCTTTTGTTTTAGTACAAAATACATGCACGTACAATGGTAACTGAAAATCTGAAATCTGCTAGAAAAACTGATTAGGAAAAGTTTTCTGTGGTTTCTGATTATCAAAACCCATTTTTTGTTGACCTGTGTAATCGGACGAGAATCACCTGATGTGTGTAAGCAGCCAGTTGTACCATATACTGGCAGGTGCCCATGTGTGTCCATTTTTGTCCTGATCAGAATAGAGATACTTTTTAGGGTATAAAAGTACTTACTGAGAGGCCCCTTTTGAGAAGCTTTATTTTTCAACTCCTCAAGCTTTTTCTGTTCTTCCTTCTGTTTTTGCTTAAAGGCCATCTCATCCTACAAATAGAAAGACAGCAAAGATGCACAACTGTTAAAACTGTACAAAAAACAGAAATCAGAGATTTGAGTACAATGGCCATAGGTGACACAGGCATGACAGTCAAATTGAAAATTCCAGGCTGCCATGATGGATGTACAGACAGATATGCAAGGAAAGGAGTCAGTTTATAAAACCCCATTCTCCCTGGCTAAGCCCAGCTTTCTGTACAGAGTTTTCTACACAAGCCACACATCAGGCTACTCTGGGAAAAAGCATTCCTAATGTTAGTAGGTAGGAACACCAGTCCAACCATGTGTGCCCCTGAAAAAAATTAAAAGTGAGGGAGAATGCTTCCGCAAACTGGCTGGAGGTCTTCTTAAAGCGGAACTTAACTGAAAATAAAATAATGACACTTACCTTCCAATCCCGCAGATCCCTCGATGTTGCTGGTCCTTCCCTCGATCCGGTCCCACGATGTCCTAGAACTACTCTTCGTCACGGTGAGCAGTACGTGCCGCCATCTTCAGTCTTCTCTTCCATCTTCTTCTTGTTAGGTCATCCGATCTTGCCGCGGTGATCAAGTCTGAAAGGGGCAATGCTGCTCCCCGCCTTTTTTTTTTTTAAAAAGGGTGTTGCACGTAAAAATAAATAAATAACATTTTTCCTTTACATATAAGTGTTGTCTACCCTTTCATGTAAAGTGAAAATGTTGAGTTTGGGGAAGTGACTTTGACAAACTTCTCTACACATCAGAGCTGCTCCCTTCCACAAAGGGGCTTAGGAGGTCACATACAGCTGTCAATGAATGATCGAAGGATACAAAACTCCCTTTTTCTGCAGATCTCCCTTCATTTCCTGTGGAGAGCCTCAGTCATTTCTATCTGAATGGCCAATTATACAGCTATAAATAGGAGAGCAAAGCAGCCGTGTATCCATAGAACAAAAAGAACAATTGGGATCAAAATAAGGGAGACAGCTTTAACCATGGCATTAACGTACACACATTGAAGTTTTGTAAATAGAAAGGATCTTTCACGATCCTTTTCAACGAAAAAACACTACACGATGCATGAACGAGTGCTGTACATACAGCGCCATTCTGCTCTATAGAGAACGACAAAGCAGCACCCCCTTGTGCTTTTTCCCCTTCACTTGTATTACGATAGTTCGTGGATTCACCAGGCCAGGTCCATGAATGAGCGATGTACACACGCAATATATTTTACACAAAAAAAATACATAATATACAACAGGTATTAAACACAACTACAGACAGAAATTTTAATACGGTACCAAAATAAAAAAAATACCTGAAAAAATGCAAATTGGGCTCTATTTACAAAACAGGGAAAATTACATTCCCTCAAACATTCCCTGTTGGGAATCAATTACTGCAAATGAAACACATGGACCTGGAAGATTCCCACCAGGGAATTCAGTGTTCTCCCCAGCCCAGCACTTTCCAGTTACCACCCAACTGTTTTTGGGTGGTTACTGATGAGTTGGGTCACTATACAGGGGCTGTCACCCACCTAAGGCTTCTTTCCATGCAGCGAGTGTGGCTCCGGGTGAATTTCTTTACAGAAGCAGTAACCCCAAGCCACACTCTGTGTGGAATTGAGGGCTTACCTGGTCCTCACGAGCCAGCGGCATCCTACAGTGATGCCTGCCCGGGATCTGTGTCCACTTGGTGATGCCCGGCCGGCATCGGCACCCCGTTGGCATTTCCCGGCATCTGTGTCCCCTAGCCTCGCATCCCGGCTGGTTGAACATTGGAGACACGAAGCTAGGGGACGCAGATGCCAGCCCGGGGGCGGGAAATTGAACATTAGAAGTATTTTTAAATGTCAAATGTACCGATATAACATTTAAAAATACTAAATTAATCATACCATCAGGGAGGTAAAAGAATTCTGGGGAGAACACTGGAATGTCAGAGGGATTGGATGATTCTCTGCTTATAAATAGAGCCCTTTGTGTGACATTTGTTCAGCTTTAGAAGGTCTGTATACAAAAATTATTATTATTAAACAGTAATTATATAGCGCCAACATATTACGTAGAGCAGCACATTAGATAGAGGTAGCAAATGACAGACAGATACAGACAGGGACACAGGAGGAGGAGAGGACCCTGCCCTGAAGAGCTTACAATCTAGGAGACAGAGACAAGACAAACTAATAGCTACCTCATCTAACTCTTTGCTGGCTTTTTTTGGTGCCTTTAATGGCTTCTTTTTACCACCTGCAAAACAAAACATAAAAAAAAGGTAATTAAAATGTTATCGCTATGTAAATGTATTCATGACAGTGTTGTCAAAATTATTTGTAAATCTGAGGATTTCACTGCCTTGCCAGGGTCAGGAAGGGGGTGGAATATCCAAGCCGCCAATGACTGAATTGGAGAGTTTCTGGACATTTTCAACAGGAGGAAAATACCTTTCAGGGAAACCCCTGCTATTAGTGTGGTGGACAGTGAAAAGAATGCTTCTTACATTGCTGGCCAATGGGAGAGAAGGTCACCCCTAGCCAAAAAGAACTTTGGGGAGATGTTCTCTCACTTCCTGTTGAGTCTGCCAGTCAGGAAGTGAAAGAAAATCTCTCCAGCAGATCATAAACAGTAAAATAAAACATTTTAAAAAATAAAACAATAATTTGGAAATGTAACCCTTTACTAGGCTATATAAAACAAGACACTTATAGGGTTGATACCGGTGCAGGGAGAATACTGGATGATCTATAACAACCACAAACAGCCAATAGATCTACTGTGGTCTCCCTGATTACCCAGCAATCCATCTCTACCAATATACCCCGGGTGTAGTAATGTGACATCTACCCTGTTGCCAGGAAGCCCCTCCACCCCTCTAATCCCAGCACACACACAGGATGGCCCCGGATCCCGCCACCCCTCATTTGAATTACACACCTTCTCTTCCAGACATCTTTGCAGCGACTGACAGCCGAGGACCCTTCTCTGCACCGGAAATAGGCGTCTAATACACTGCCTGAGTCGCTTCGGGACTTCCGACTTTGGGCTTCTCTACGTGCCTGCGTTGAATAAAAAAAGCAAACTATTTCAACAATGAAAATAAATAAATAGGAAACAAAAGCAGTGTTTGCGTGGAGTATTGCAAATTACCATCATAAGAAAACACCCGCACGATGCGATTGGCTGAAAACAGCGAATGTATTGCTATATCCATGAAATGCCATTGGCTGAGACCGGCCATGTTGCTACACCCATATATTGTGTTATCCTAAGCTAATGAATGCCTGAGAGCGGCTATATTGCTACACCTATTCATTAAATTATCCGAAGCTGTCAGATTCTAGAGTGCGGCCATATTACTACACCCATATAATGAGTTATCTGAAGCTGCCGGATGTGTGACCGCGGCCATATTCACCCATACATTCATTAGTAACTGCGGCGACCATATTAGTACTCCCATACAGGGAGTACACATTGAATTAATCGCTTTTTTTTCCAGTTTCATGGAGACTTTAATACATGTTGTTAAGCAAATGCACTGAATGTAGGAAAAAAGGTTCGCAAGATTCAAATTCTGGAGTTATAGAGACCGGAAGTTTGAGTGCCGCCATCTTGGTACTCCCAATAGTAGTAGGAAGTCTGGAGAGAGTGCAGTGTAACCCCTCTGTCATTCGAATGAAGCGTACTGTGAACTGTGCCTGGATTTATAGAACAGAAGAATGACCAACGGCCAATTTCTGATGCGGTCAGGTAAAAACAAAGTGTAAGATAATACAGAGAGGAAACTGAAGCTTTGCTATGCAGCTGCAAAGCTTAGGAGTGATTACTTTTGCCCACTATATATTATTATTTTATTACAATATAATAATTTGTGTTCTGTAATATTTTATATCATCCTTGGCTTTCAGGACCCTGGTATTTGGAGATGTGCCGGTGTATCAGCAACCATACCTTGAGATGATTTCTAAAGATTCTTCTTCAATTGTCTACATCATGTTTTACAAACTTTGCTGCTTCAACTATATTTTTTACATGTTGCTTTGGTTTACTGAGGAACGAATCTAAAAATCCTATAATACATCAAATGAATGCAAACAGCCAATATTTACATCATGCCTGATATCCTCTATATATATCCTCTATATATATCCTCTATATATTCGGTGCCGAATCCTGACTGGTGACCATCTATTCTTGTCTTGTTAGTGCTTGGAGTTCATCATCATTTGTGGGGTTTTGCTTGTTCACCCGTTTTTTGGAAATTGACCACAGGTTCTCAATGGGAACTAAACCCACGCTTCTCACCTGTCCATGTTCCAAGGCTGGGTGCTGCCATCTTTCTTTTTCTTCTTCTTTTGAGTGATCTTTGGCCATCTTGATTGGCCGTGATGGGATGATGTAATTCCCGTTCAGGCATAAGGGAGTTCAGGATTGCCAGTTTCTCTGCTCTCGCTCTTCTTTTACCATCTCCGTCCCTCTTTCTGCCTTAGTTTCCCTCTCTTTCTCTTTCCTTCTTTTCCTTTCTCTTTTCCCCCATGGTTTCTGCCCCTTTATTCCCTCTCCCTTCTTACCTCACTCTTTCTTCCTCTCTTTCACTTCTTCCTCTCTCTCCTTCTCTATCTCTTTTTCCACCTCTTATTTTTTCTCCTTTTCTCCCTCTCTTTTCTTCCCCTCTCTTTTCTTCATCTCTCCTCTCTTCCTCTCTCCCTCTCTCCCCTCTCCCCTCTCCCTCCCTTTCTCTACCCTCTCTCTCGCTCCTCTCGCTCTCTCTCTCTCTCTCCCCTCTCTCGCTCCTTTCCCTCCCCTCTCCCTCTCTCGCTCCTTTCCCTCCCCTCTTTTGCTCCTTTCCCTTCCCCTCTCTCTTTCCTCTCCCTCTCTCTCTCCCCTCTCTCACTCTCTCACTCCGTCTCCCCTCTCTTCCGCTCTATCTCTCACACTCTGTTTCTCCTTTGGCTCTCTTTTGTTCTGCAGCTTTTATGGTGTGTTTTGTTTTTCAAATGATTTATTGATTTTTAGGGATTTTACAACAAATATTATGGAAAATGTTGGAGTCACATACAACAATAAATTTCCAACAATCAAACAAGTTCAACAGAAGAAAGATAACTTTGCAAATCTTCTACTGTCCCAATCTGTGTACTACCTGCAGAACTTCAGTCTCTCCTTTATGTATTTTTCAGAATGAAGTGGCTTCTCTTTCTGAAACAAGGCCATTGTCCAAAAGTCTTCATATCCACCCACTGCCAATGTTGAGCAAGCTCTGCCCTGGTGGCAACACAATTCTGTAGCAAATACTTCAGGAGAAGACAGTTCTGGCATTGCTAAAAAATGAACTCGGCTTATCATTTTGTATCAGGGCCAAAATACAGTGAAAATGGGTTGAAGCCACAAATTTTGCTAAACACAGCATTTGTGTCACTGGAACATTTGGTCATGGTGTCATTCTTAACATGTGTCAGATTCATTCAACTCCCCATTCTGTATGGCTGTGCACACCAGCACTTTGATATCACATGGTCCAGAGTGTGCAAGGGATTATGGTGTTTTTGAAATGACCCCTGATGTCTCCTTGCACAGTGCTTGGACAGATCAGGGACAAGGTACTCCCGATCTGCTCCTATCCCAGCCAGGGTCTGACAGCACCGAAACTGGATGTTCTCCAACTTTGCAACACTTTTTGTTGTTTAAAGTTTTCAGAAGATTTTATAGCGGTAAATGTGATTCAACTCCTTGATTGTTAGGATGTAGAGACATATTTGTGGCAGTCAAAAAACTAATGAAGACAATACCTGTAATTATCATATTTGGATGTTAAACAAAAATTAAAAACAAAATCATTATGACTCCTCCAATTATTAAGATGAAAGTAATAATTTGTCACTGTTTTTACTTGCAGGTGTTGTATAATTCCATAGCACCTCAAGATGAAACACATCTGTGTCGCTCAGGGTATAATAAGGTGTACAATATCTTCGCAGCAGTCCCCTCTACTAAAGAATACGGTCACCTATCTTGGAATTAGGACTTTTTGTGCTCCTGCCTCTAAACTTCCTGACACCAAACCTGTTTCAGAGGATCTGGGTGTGAGCCCATTGCAGCGATGGAAGGATGTGGGGAAGACAGTGGGCAGAAATACCATGCAAGCAGTGTCCACCACAGCCAAAAACTGGTGGGACCGATATGAAGAGTTTGCGGGACTTGTAGAAGTTCGAGAAGCTCAGGGGAAAGTAGCAGAGGTAAAATCATTTTTGGATTAGTGCTGTTTTTCTGCATAAAATAATTTTTACTGCCCTGTTGTGTTGATCCATTCCTGCATATCAGCTAAGAGGTCCCAACACAGTGTAAGTTCCCTGTTGTGTCAGCAGCTGAGTTCCCACTGCTTCCTTCTCCCTCCAGTGAATTGTCAGCTCAGCTCACCATGCTTCCCCTCCCAGCAAAGTCATTCAGCAGCTTTGTTCCTCAAGCTTTCCCCTTCCCAATACTGATACAGCCACTGCCTCTGCTCCTCCCTACAAGCTGTGACTTCCCATCTAAACTTCTCTCCCTTCCATCAAAAACTCAGCAGCTCAGCTCCTCATGCTCTCACTTCTTAGTCATAAATTAGCAGCTCAGGTTCTATTCTCCCTTTTCCAACAGTGGTTGTTGCACCCACCTAGCAGTGACATAACAGCTCTCATTAGTGTAGCCCCCTAATCTGGAACTCCTTCCCCCATTACAGATTGGATAGCTACTGAATAACTGCCAACAGCAATGTGAAAGCTGGTGGCAAGTTTACATTCAGCTATATGGTTTATTTATAAAGCACTGACATAGTGAATCAGAACACTGTAAAAGTGAATCAGTCACTGGCATTTAAAACACACATTTTTGGAGTGTGTCTGGGTCATCACAGTACAAACTGACACCCTATTGTTTGCAAATGGAACGATAAAGCTGTGATTTTCTAAAAAATAAACTTGAAAAGATGTTCTTTTTTTATTACGTGAATACTGTGTAATAACGAACAACAACCTTTGTCATTTGTTCTATCCTTAGGCTGAGAAAGACTTCATGGTAGCACGTGGGATAGTACGAGAGGCCCGTGAGAGTGTTGAAGTCCAACAGGTAAAGCTGAAGGAAATTCGGGATCGATTAGATCGAGTGTCTCGAGATGACGTGCAGTACTTGGAGTTGGCTACTCTGGAGCATAAACTACTGCAGGTACAGCATACTGCATATGGATTGCAGGCTCAGAGAAGTGGGCGGGTTGTGTTTAAAAATAGTTCCACTGTAATATCTTGCTGCTGTATCTGCTTAAGAAATAACATAGAATGTGTAATAATTCACTTACAATCAAAATAGGAATGAATTCTGAAGATCGTTTTAGAATATAGTTGTATCTGGTTATGTGCATGCGGGCTAAGTAATGTGTGTGTTCCATCTGCAGTGATTTATTACCTTTCATAGACATCAATGTACTACCCCCAACAATGTTTTATGATACTCTCTCTAAATAGCCAGTGCTATCTTTGTTCAGGCGTCATCCATGGTTAAGCTACGTACACACTTCCAATTATTATCGTCGGAAAACGAACGACGAACGTTCCTGCACGATATATACGAACGATCGTATAGCACCGATCCTGCACATAGAGGTAACGACACGATCGTTCGTAGATATTGTACACACAATAGATACGATCGTTTAAGCGATAGAGAAACTATGTGCATGACAGGAAAGTGAACGGACGTTCGTTCATCACGCATGCTCTGAACATGGACGATCAACGAACGACCGTACACACGAACGATGTTCAACGATCGTCGTCCAATCCGATCCGCCGGTCCGGTCGTTCGTTTCCAACAACTTTCCTCGTTCGTCGGCGTCGTTGGTTACTTTTTTACGAACAATTTTTTGCCCAATCGATCGTTCGTCGTTCGATTGGAACGAAAAAAATTGGAAGTGTGTACGCACCTTAAGCACCTACTTTCTGTACACAGATGACACAAGTTAATGACACATGTTCTTCATTGCAATCACAAATGTCTGAAAGATCAGCCCCTGCTACAGCCTCTCACCTTGTAACTTGATACAAAGTCACAGTGTTTTAGTCTGATCACTGGAAGAAAATGAGAAAAGGCGCCCTGCTACCTGCTTTTTTGAAAACCATAACATTGCTGAATATTATGTCACGTTAGATTATAAATTTTAAACAGGATATATATAGCGCCAACATATTATGCAGCGCTGTACATTAAAAAGGAATTGCAAAATGACAGACAGATACCGACAGTAAAACAGGAGGAGAGGACCCTGCCCCAAACAGCTTACAATCTAAGAGGTGGGGGAAGTATCACAAAATAGGGGGAGGATATGGAATGGTGCATCCGATGAGTCACCGGGGGAGTTCCCGGTGACGTTGGTGCGTGTGTACGCCCTGGCCGGGCGGGGCGGGAAATTCAAAATCCATTTGTATTGCATTCAATAAAAAATAACTGTATTGAATGCAATACATTGGATTTTTATGTGTAAAAGCAGTACATTGTTTTCAAGAACATTTATTTTACAATATATATAATAGTATGAGTATAATATGTATTTTTTTTTTAATTAATTTTTTTTTTAAATATATAGTTTTTTTAATTTATTCAATTTATTGTTTTTAAATGATTTTGTGTTTCAAGCTTTATTATACTCATACTATTATATTATACTGTAAAACCAATTTTCATGAAAAACAATGTACTGCTTGATGAACTGACAGAAATGAATCACCCAGGAGGTTAAACCAAAAACAAGGATCATTTTTACTTTACATAAAAGGGTTGTCTATCTTTTTATGTAAAGTAAAATTTTTAGTGATAGGTCCCCTTTAAATCCATCCTGTATACTCATGGATTTTCCATCTTCTGTTCATAAACAGTATCTGTAAGGGGGAGCTCTTGCCTTTTACAAGAATACCACTATGACAGATATCCTGAAGAGTAACAGCCTGTGTGTTCCGTCAAATCCCCTGACACATTGGTTATTACTAGTCTTAATTTATGAAAAAACAGGCCCCTGGGGGTCTGTTTAAAATTATACAGAACAGTTTGTAAAACTGATTTTGAAGTATCTGGGGAGATAGAGATCTTCCTATGTTTCCTGTGACATTTTCCTCCTCTCGGAGATCTATCTGAAGGAGAGCCAGTGAGTCAACCTCAAATATGTAGTTTATTAATCAAATTTCTTCCATCCAGGCTATAGCTAATCCAATCAATGGTCTTATGTCCAACATGTGTTCTGTATTTCCAGCTGAACTATTATTACAATTCTAATGGGACAAGCTGCAGGCACATGTTAACCACTTAGATGCAGTTCTAGGCCAATGATACCTCTTATCCGTGATTTATTATCAGCTGCGAAGAGTTTTTCATGGGGCTCCTGTTCATATTTTTTGGTAGTTCTGCAAATAGGAATAGTTTATTTAAAGGGAATCCATACTGTAATGAGTGCACTTAGGGAAGGTACTGGAGGTCGTTGCCTTCTTTGTTATTTTTATTTATGAAGACTTTAATAAAATATTAATATTAAAGGAGATTTAATTTTTAAATAAATATAAACGCATTTCCTGATACATTCTTGTTTTTTTTCCTGTCCTTCTACAATCCCTTATCAGATGCTTTATGCTTCCAATTTCTTAATTTTATATTTTCAATATCCTATAAGACCTTCCTACTGCTCTCTGTCCCTCTGCTCTCCATTGTGCTTTTCTTGCTTTTTTGCTGCTCTGTTTTCATCCAATCTCTCCAGGTGCCTAATTCATGCTATTCTTTGAGCTTTTATAAACCCGACTATGTCTACAGTATCTATAATTTGCTCTAATTTGTGGTTCATTCTTAGGCCATGTACACACGTCAGATGATTCTTGTCCCATAATCCCCTCAGGGCTGATATCGGATGAGAATCTGGCGTATGTACATTGCTCGTCGTCCATGGTTCATGGATCCGTCCTGACAAACAATCGTAACGAAAGTGAAAGGGAGAGAGCGCATCGGTGTGCCGCTCCATTGTCCTCCCCCCTCCTCTCCTCATGGAGCAGAACGGTGCTGTATGTACAGCGTTTGTTCATGCATCTTTCATCCGTTTGTCGTTGGAAAGGATTGTGAAAGATTCTTTCCAGCTGCAATTATTGCACCTGTGTACGTAGCCTTATTTTCCACATTCTCTTTTATTCTTGTATAGTCTCATTGATCTTATACAAAATGTTTCAATCAAATACCTTCAAACTAGTCTTATCTCGGGTAACATGTTCACAGCCAGATGTTACCACTGGTCTTAATATGGCTTTATAGATCCTAAGCTTTGATTGTCGGTTTAGTGCTCTACTTTTCTTTAGATGTTTATAAGCATAGTAACATTTGTTATCATTGCGGATTCCACCTTTATTCTCTTTAGTGAGATTCTTCTTATTTGTTTAATTCATTCTAAATCCAAAGTATGGCTGTGTATTTTTTGACTGGTAATTGATTAGAGAGTACTCTATATGTTCTTGTACATTTCATGTATTTTGTTTTTGACTTGAAAATTGTGGGCCCTGCCTTTAAAGTAGAACCAAAGTCCCACTTTTGAGAAATCTATCAAACCCAGCTTCCCTTGCACTTGCCAGGAATGAAAGTCCTGCAAGTCTGCACGGGTGTTCCATTACTCCTCATGGATAATCAGGATGGGTGAAGATCATACGAAAGAAAAAGAAAAGAAGGACGGTGGCGGCACCTACAGTGGAATAGGGGTAGATGAGTAGCGAGGGGTTAGTTCCACTTTTAGACTTCTTTCTGGAGTACCTTTTAATTTCTTTACTAGCTTTTCCTGATACCTGATAAAACAAAAAACGTCGTTTGTGCCTTGCCAAAGGTTGTATTTCTGTTCATCCATTCCCGAGATATACACTCCTTTCACACATCCATATCTATTTACATAGGAGAGCCTGAGTTTTCATTGTTGAAGTAAAATAACTCCCACAGGTCTTGTCCCGTCCTCAGCATGTGACTGGAAAGTGGAAAGAAGAAGCAGCATACTGGTGATCTAATTTCTGTATCTCTCTGCACTCTCCTTCCTTAAGCATTTGCTGTGCATTGCAAGAAAGCTGACTCTTTCCATTAAACTAGTCACAGCTGCAAGAGCTGGTTGCTAATACCAAGTCAGATTTGTGAACTTTCACTTTCACTGCTTTCATCATGTTCACAGACTATTTTGCTGTCTTATTAGTTGTTCATGATCTTTGCCTTTTAGGTATTTAGGCTGGGATCAGTGTGACAACCCCAAAGCCTGCAATTTCCAAAACAAGAAGTACTTCCTTACTGCTTCCCTGCTGTCAGAGCCATAACTTTTTTTAGTTTACTCTTTTAACCGTAAAAGGTTGCTCAGTAGAGACAGTTCAGTTTAGTAGAAGTTAGTCACAGTAAGAAAAAAGCTAGACAACCCTCTTCTCTCCAGACAGCAGTGGCTGAAGAAGGGGACTCTCTTTGCAGTTACAGAGGCTGCTGGTTAGTGCACACTCCTACACTCTAACCCTATTGAAATCACATTTGCACCCAACTCCAAAACCCCCAGCTCCCCTCAATTACCTGGAGTGAAAATGACTTTTGGGAGCCTGGATTTAGGATCCTGATCTGTGACAATTGAGAGCCATCATGTAAAGATCTCATTGTAGTGTGCAACAAATTTTATTTTGTTTAAAATGTCTCTTTTAGGAGGAAAAAAGACTAAGAGCATCGTACAACCATGCAGAGGAGAGTGAGAGAGAGAAGTTTTCCCTTTTTTCTGCCTCCGTCAGGGAAAGTCATGAAAAGGAAAGGACCAGAGCAGAACGGACGAAGAACTGGTCGATCATTGGATCGGTACTAGGAGCAATCATCGGGGTGATGGGATCAACTTACATCAATCGCGTTAGACTGCAGGAACTAAAGAGTCTGCTTCTAGAAGCCCAGAAAGGACCAATCAGTTTACAGGAAGCCATACACGAGCATGCCTCTGTGCATAGGAGCCAACAGCAGGACCTGGGCGAGCTCATTTCAGCACTACGGAATATGGTACCAGCTGGGCTACCTCCCAGCCAAGAATCTCAGAAAGGAGGGCCTGCAATTCCAGTAATCTCATCGGGTGTAATGGATGAGGAATTAAAGGCAATTAAAGAACACATGACCTACACTAAGGAAACAGGAAAACACTTGGAAAGTTTACAGCAGCTATACGGGAACCTAGAAAAGAATATAAACAAAATTGCAACGGATGTGCAAAGCGTCAAGTCGAAGGTTTCTGTGCAGACTTCAGATCGGCCAGTTTCCAGATATGTTCCGGGGGATGGAGGGCAAGAAGCACCTCTGCAAAGTTTCATACTTGAGTTGGCTGATGCAGAGCAGAGATTGGGAACAAAGATAAATAGGAATTCCATATATTCCACGGCACTGACTTGTACTGTTGTTGCGTTGATATTCCCTGTACTATATATTCTGTTGAAAGGGAACTAGATACCAAACTAAAAAAATAAAACTCTACTCCTAATCTTTGTTTTACAAAAACTGTTTTTCTTTCTCTTTTGTTTTTATACATGGGTAGCATGGGGTTAGTTCAGTGACTAGCACTCTTGCAGAGCTAGGTCCCAGGTTCAAACTCACCCAGGACAAGAGAGTTTGCAGGGTCTCCCTGGGTTTCCTTTGGGTACTCCCGTTTCCTCCCAGATCCCAAAAACATGCAGTTCGGTTTATTGGCTTCCCCTCAAAACTGCCCTTGGACTGTGTTAGTGACATATGACTATAGTGGGGACATTGTGAGCCCCTTTGAGAAACAGTTAGTGACATGACTGTGGACTGTGTAAAGCGATGCATAATATGTGGGTGCTATATAAATTCAAGTTAATAATAATAATAATTCCATGTGATTAAATTCAGGCAGACAATACAACTCTTCAATAAACATATGGGAGTTGCTTTACCAGATAAAAAATTGGAATTCTTTTCCTTCCTTTCCTATGATTAACCCAACCCTCCTGACACACCATAGCTAGAAGAATGTCCACTTGCATTGACTGGGTACTGAAGAGGAAGCAGCAGACCGATGAAGTCATCCCTTTACTTACCTCCCCATCTTGTCAATATAGAGCAATGCGGCAAAAGGCTATACTTGTTTTATTCAGAAATGACAAATGTTGTATTTTGCATGGGCATAGAGCAGCTTTTCTCAACCATGTTACAAGTCTTATGGAACCTCCACTATAATTACTATATCCACAGCTTATAGTAAATTTGTGTGATGGTCAGTGGAAATAATGTCACCCTTACAGATAGCAAAAAGATTGTTGGTGTCATTTATAATGAACTGAGAGGCACAAACTAATGCTAATTGCTCAAGGAACCCCCAACAACCTCTGGAAAAACCCTGGTTGAGAAACATTGGTTTAGGTAAGAGAAGAGATGTTTCTGAGTATAAAAACTCCATTATAAAGCATCATTGAACCCAAATGAAACAAAAAACATACAGAACTCAGGACTGTACTTAATTTAGTACATTCTTTATTACCAATATCAAAGTTATTAGTCATATTACAATAAGTCTATTTGAAACATAAATTTTGCTTCTCTGTTATGGGGTGACATGAGTCATGAAGACTTTCACAGCAGTTTCTCAGTTTATGACAATGTTAGACATGACTCAGATATATAAAGTAAAACAAGAACAAAAATGCTAATCCTATGTAATTGTAAAGCTTATTACACAACAAAAAATGTATATTGTGCAGATTTTCTTTCCTTTGATGTGTTGGCTAAGATAATTTCCAGGTCTACTGATTTGGTTCACAAACAAACCACAACTCCTTGTCATTTAATTACATAGATAACAAGGATATCTAATAACACTGCTTTCCGGTAGCAGGTCAGTACAGAAGAAATGACAAGAACACACTGGGCCTGATTTAATAAAGCTCGTCAAGACTGGAGAAGATAGACTAGCATGGGAGATCTGAATGATCCAGCAAACCTGGAATGGATCTGGTCCAGGATTGAAAACATTTTTCAGCAAACCACAAATCATTTTTAGGAAATCCATTTCATTTGCTGAATCACCCAGGTTCTCTCATCTTCTCCAGTTTTGGAGAGCTTTAATAAATCAGGCCCAATGACTCTGGCAGGTTAAACAGGACATGCAGAAAACATACTTGTCTAGCAAAAAAAAGCAATGTAGCCACCACATCCAAGGATTAGTAAACTAAAATGTTTATTTTGGGGTTTATATATACTTTAAGTAGTCAGTTTATTGAAGTCAAATATCCCAGTTCAAAACATATTGAGTCATAGCCTGCTCGAAACCAGATTTGGTTTTCCAGATCTAAGATATATCTTCCTGCAACCCCTCCCTTCACCACCACAATCTCAATCTTCATGCTGCAGCAAGAAGAACCAGTATTGCATTTTCCATAATATTTCCTAAATGAAACATTTCACAGTAAATATGAGATGACTTTAGGCCATGTTCACACTAGCTGTTTTTGCAAGCAGCAAAAGCATTTGAGCATTTTAACCACTTGCAAAAACAGGGATAACATTGGGCCAAATGGGGCCATTTTTTATTCTTTATCTAACAGGTGCTACAGTTAGTTAAAATTTAGGGCAACCAGTGTTTGACAGTAAGTAGGTGCCTAAAGGAAGATAAATTACATGGTGAAATACCACTAGTCTGAATATGCTTATTCCGGCAGTAGTAGGTGGGTACAAAGAACCTAATGTGAAACTAAATTTCCACTTTAAAATTTGTGATCAGGCAGGGTTTTATTGCAGCAAAGGACAGGCAATTTCCCTCTGCAATAAGCATTCACAACTTGGCGTTGGATGCCAGGATATTAGGAAATTGCGGCTTCCCCTGAGTTACATTGTCCTGGTCCAGCCAATCAAGATGGCCACTGGAATAAGAAGAAGGAAGATGGTGGTACCCTACAAAGGAACAGGAACAGGTGAGTATAACAGGGTTAAGATGTAGTTTTAAAGATGTAGTCCCAAGTAGTTATAGGAGCAGAAAATGTCTGTCTGCCATTAACCATCCCACATAGTAATAAAAACTGTTTGATAGGACTGGTAACAGAGCTGCAGGTCACAAAATGTTAAATGCACATCTTCATGTTAGGAATGCCAAGAAATAAGGTACTTCGATCTGCAACTTGAATCCGCTATATATGAAACAGGCTGTTTATTGCTTTAATACTGAAATGTTCTGGAGCTTCTTCAAAGTCCCATTCAGCGGTTCCCTTGGAAATGGCAAGGAACTCCGCCAATGTGGTCAAGTAGCACGTTGGCTTGGGTTTTTGGGATCGAATGTCATGATTTCCATGTGACTTAAACCTGTGTAAACACAAATGAGAAATAGAACTTTGAAACTTCCTGGACAACCTACCAATAAAATAATCAGATTAAAATCTCACTACATAAATAAATGCTGGAGACATAGCTAAAATGTGTTTTGTGTTACTGGGGACTGGGGAAAAATGTTTACCATATAAACTAAAATTCTTTGGTTTCTTAAATTAGTAAAATATGATTAGGAATTGACTTCTGTAACAGCAATAACCACAACAATTATCATTCCTTAGCAGAATAAAATACAAGCAAACAGCTAAAAAAAAACAAATCACACACATATAAGGGGACATTTTCTTACCAAGAGATTGTGTTTTTGTCCATTCATTCCTAGAATTTACACAACTCGTAACAAAGCTATGACTTGCAATGGAGAAGACCTGATTTTTCTCTGTCCTTACTGTAAACTTTGACTGGAAAGTCTTCATGCCTTTCAGTTCACATTCTTCTTTTGTATGTACACTGAGCTACCCATGTGCAGCTCAGTGTGTTACTAACGTTTGTTGGGTTCTGTAGGTTGAATCTCAAGCTACGTGCACACATTAACAAGCTTGACTCTTGGACATGTTGAGCATGTATATAGTGATCCCCCAACGTCCTTTATCAATTCACCACTCCACCACTTCTATGGGGGAGAGCACAGCAAGGTACTGCTTGCTGGTACCCTCCTCTATGGAACAGAACAGCGTTGTTCGTTCTTTCATCTGCCACTGGAAGTTATCTCAATTGCCATTGGACCTTCGGTACCTTTTTTGTACCCATACAGGAGAAAGGTTGGAAAACAACGGAGCATTGTCACCCCATAGCAGAAAGTGCCTGAACCTGGACCAGACAGGAATTTCAGGAATTATTTTAATTATCTACAGATTCCTAAAATAATAGTTTTACTTTTGAAATGATAATAACATGTTAAAACTTGTAGATTTTACTGGTTGGGTTTACATGTACTTTTCTATAATTCAGGCTTCCAAATATAAAAGGCTCTATAATCCACTGGAATGTGTGCTTAAATCTTTTTCCACCTTGGACTTGTGCCTTGTTTTAATTGTCTATCTTATTGGCTTCTGTTGTGTGGTCCTGGCTGTATTTAAAATAATCATTGTAAAAAAAAAAAAAAAAAAATACATTACTTTTCCACTCTGCGATACTAAGGTCCAGGCTCTCAAAGGAGTCATCGTATTTCTGTACTGGAGAGTCAGGGTCCGAGTCCTGGTATTCTGCTAGATATGGATGTGCCAGACATTCTGTTGCAGATAATCTTTTTTCTGGGTCCAGTTCCAGCATTTTTTCCAGCAAATCAATCTCTGGTAAGAGGGGAAAGAAAGACATGATGAACTACCTGTCTGAATTGTAAATGCCAACCTTGCTCTGAATTGAAGTGTTTTTTTATGCACAGTCAGGTATTGAAGTTTTAAGTCAAAGCTTATTTCACCCTATCACCAAACTAAAAAATAATATTCTGGGTAGGTAACTTTCTGTGTCGGATTGGCCCATCCCCATCATGATTACCTAGCTCTTACCTACCTCCTGTACCGAATGGCCCTGTATCACCGGAATCTTTTAAACCTCTGGCCAGTCGGTTTGGTCCATTCTATGTTGCCAAGTAAGAGATTTCGACAACTTTGACTTTTATGAGAAGGGGTCCAACCGCTTAGGTAAAAAGATTTGGGTCAGAGGCTTTGCTATTAGATTTGATATAAGTAGGCATCTGGGGAAGGATTGTGATGGAGGGGTCTTTAGGTTAGAGGTGGGTTAAATTGTGCCTTTTTTTTTCTTTTACCATTGAATAGAATAGGGATGGGTCAAAACCAGTAAGTTTTGCAATGTTTTCTATGTACCCTTCTCTTTTTTGTCCTGGTGACCATTATCACCAAGACAAAAACAAAAAAAAAAGAAACCAAGGTAAGGTGGAGAACTATTCTAATGGGAACACCTGTTCTGATGACAATTGTGAATTTCTCCAGACATTGTAGGGATCTCTTTTTACTTCCAGTTTCATCTCTGGAATTGGATGTAAAAGACATCATTCTCAACAAAAAACAGCAAAAAAATAAATAAATAAATAATCTTGTAGGGGTTTTAACTTTTAATATACTTAACTTTAAACTATAACTTTTACTATGTATATCCAAACTAAAGAAAATTTGGGTTATACACGTGTTGCTGAAGGAATGGACTGTCCGCCTAATTCCAGATCTAAACATTTCTGACAAGGCCAGATAGTAAGATCACTGACACACCATATAAGAAAGAAAGAAGAGCTTTGCAAATTCCAGAATCTTACAGTCAGGGATCTTTCAAAGAGGTCAATAGGGATGCACCAAATTCACAGACCACCCACTCACTCCTATTATTATGTGTGAATAACAGGTTATCTTTCAGGTGGTTTTCATACCTGGTGCAGTCATTGTTGGGAAAATCTCCTTAAAATTCTTCTTTTGCTTCGGTGGAAGCATTTTTAAATAATCCTGAGCCTGTATGGAGAAACAAAAGGCTGCTAGTCATATGGGCAAGTATTGAATAATGTTTGGGGGAAGAAATACAAACAGACCTGTACCAAACATTCAGAAAATAAAAAGTGCTAAAATTACTTTACTTTAATGAGCTCATGTTCCAAGACAGCAACTCAAAAATATTTCAACAAAACACACTTAGAAAACATCAGTCAGTAAATATGCAATTGGCAGCTTTTGGGCTTTAATTTGTCCCTTTGCCCAAACATTCACCCCACCAAATCAAACCTTCCCTTATTCCCCTGCCACTTTGTGGCTCCATTAGAGCACTTTGCAAGCACTTGGTGCTTTTAGGTATGGGGGAGCATGTGCCCCCAGGATGCAGCACTTGGACCTGGAAGCCAATACCTATGCTTTTTCAGACTAGATGCAATGCAATGGTCACAGAAGAGAAACCTTTATACCAACAGCTAAATGCAGATCTTCAATAGGTGCTTACATGCTTGCTTTCCATCTTGTTGATTAATGATGGTTGGGGACTTCCTATGACCTCAATAATTTTGTTCAGTTCGTCAAAATCTAGTATACGTGTTAAGAACAAAATACGTCACAGATCGGACAGGTTCTAAAATTCAAGAAGTTCATTGTTTTCCCAGAAAAATCATCTTTTCTGCAAAATAAGGATAACTATAATGATTGGGATCAAACCATCGGGTCATAATTTGACACTGCTGTGTCCCGGGGGGTGCTAAGGGTTGGCGGAAAAAAAAAACACAGTTCAGCTGGGGACCCAGGCAATCTATACTCCTGGAAAGAACCGTTTCAGAAGAGACTTTAATAGAGAATTGCTTTATGGGGAAGCTTTTTTTTGTTTGCAGGTAGTACTTTTTTGTTTAAAGAGACACTGTTACATTGTCCATGCTGGACAAGATGGCAATGTCTTTGGAAAGGGCATTTCTAACCTCCATATACATATCTTACCTGGCATCTAGTATGCCTCACGTTGGATTGGAGGGGCATTTTATCTGCTCCCCTGTGATAATGCCAAATCCTAGCAGCCAACCACTAGGTTTGAACAGTATCAAATAATTGGTGGGAATCACCTTACTGCATTGCTGGATTGCAGAATCCCAGAACCAGATGCCGATAGAGAAGGAGCTATGAGGAAATGCAGGTAAGGTGAGTATTTTCCATAGACACCATCACTTGGCCCTTTGGATATTTGGCAAGTTCTATTGTTCAGTAATCAGTTTCAAGTTAACCTGCTAAGTTAGACAAATGGGAGCTTCTAAAGCTGGCTTTGGAACTGGTGCTGATATACACCCAAAGCTCACAAAAGGATACAGTCTCCTCCAGGAAACAGAACACGGCCTGTAATCATTTCAGCCAAGATGCATCCAACAGACCAAATGTCCACTGTAAAGGAAGCAAGAGTTAAGTTAGCGTACTATGCGCAGAAAGTAGTTGCCTACAACAACCATTCAGACTGCCAGCAATATCATCCTTCATTGTCACTGCAAGGTGTAATATCTGCTCATATGTGTGTTGATTTCCTTGGGTTGACCCATTTTCCTTCCCAAACCAAAACCCATATGCTCCAATTTCACCACAACCTTCTCACAGTGTACACATCAAACAGAGCCCACAATATTTCCTGGCTGGATGATGTTTCGCAGCACCTAGGCCTTTGCTCCCCAGCCTTTTTGCCCCTTGCCTGTCCCTTTCATTCATTGGATTTCAGTCTATCAATTATAAAGGCTCAGCATAAATGTTTCCTCTTCCATTAGCCATGACCGGCTTGTATTGCACAAAGAAGCACAAAGACCCAGCGATGATGTAATTGGGCCATTGGGTTATAATGGAGACAAAAAGGGTTCTATTGAAAATGTATTGGCATGTTGATGTGGGTGAAATGGAAGAACTGTGGATGGCAAAATATTAGCAGGTCAAACTTCAGCTTTATACTTTATTAGTAGTAAGAACTGATGAAAATGATGTCTCTGCATTTTTAAAGTGATCAGATACCTTGCCCACATTGACAATTAGTATTTTTTTAGCTAGCTGGCAACTCTGTCAGGGTAAATTTACCCTACATTTTTAAATATCTGGCATTTCTGACACTTATTAAAAATTCCGATCACCTGTTTGGTTGTAGTGCATCCAATTTAAAATAATTTCAGGCGCTCTGTACCAGCGTGTCACCACATATCCAGTCATTTCACTCTCCGTTTGGCGAGCCAGCCCAAAATCTAAAATCTAAAGGCAGAAATGAATCTCATTGATATACAAAAAGCTCCATTAGGCATAATTAGATTATAATTATTCTGGTCTACGAGTGTGCCCCTAGGCTACTGCTGGGATTTCCATAACATGTACAATTCAATGCAAAGAAATAACTGCATTAGAATAGTGCGGTTAATGAACCGATGTCTCAGTGCCTCATTTTTTTGAAATTCAGACATTTAATAGACTGTATTGGGCTTATTTTATAATTCATTGAAAGAGCAGCAATAATGTAGAGTTCACTTGTCCAAAAGTCTGTACTTACATCAGGGATATGGGAGTTTTGATTGGACATTATGGCTCACTCCATTTTGCGCATAGCTCTACTTTTTACTTAATACGTCTTTAATAGTTTCATAAACCGACTATGTTTTATGGGTGATTAGTTTTCCTATCAAGTAATATGTTATTGTGAGAGGCTAAGGTTTTCTTTTAGGTGAACTTGTGCTTTCCAATAGGTCAATTTTACCTCTTTTTACCTAGCAGCAGATTCTTAATTTTTCTTTCAGATTCATTCTGCTCTTTTCTGGGAGGGAGGAAAGAAAGTCAAGTAAAACCTCAAAGTCACTTGAAGCTTACACTGGTTTGTCTCTTGACCATCATATGGCAGCACTAGGACAATCATGAGGCACTAATGCTGTCATATGGGAGAATTGTGGGGAGTCACATGCTCCTGCCATGAGAGGAAGGGAGCAAAGGAAAAGTAAGAACTTGCAGCTAAGAAAGGAGCAACAAATAAACCATAAAACAAAGCACTGCCACCCATCTAGATCTACGCATCCCACAAATGGCCACTGGAATAATAACTGGGTAAATTAACTGCATGTCACTATTACCACAATGGAGGGTACAGGGAATATTAGGATGAGATTACCTGTGATATCTCAGCCCTGATAAGGAATTCATATAAACTGACAAACACCATACAATAAAACAAACCCAAAACTTCAAGTAGAGGGGGAAATACTAGTCTCACTTAGTAGTATTGTAATAGTCAGATGGGTGTTGTTTAATCCCATACCTTAATCTCGTAGTTTTCATTCACCCCCAGATTGCTTGGTTTTAAGTCCTACAACATATAAAAACACACATATGATAAATAATTAGGGCACAAAAAAACTAATGCTGTGTTTGTTAAGCAGTGGTCTTTCTGTAGAGGTTCGAATCAATAGCTCTCCAATCAGCATGGGGATTTACTTATTGGAGAGGTTTCCAGGTCTGTGCATTAAGACCACTGTTTCTAAACACAGAGCAAGGGTCCTTCTGTGCAGCATGCCAGCAGCAGTGCTTTAGTGCATGCACATGCCTACACATTTATGTAGCCCATGTGCACTGCATTAGGGCATTCTTTTTGCATTGGTTGTGTAATGCTCCACAAAGGTCCAAGAATTGGACTTGCACTATTTTCAAGAGTGCTTTGCATCATATATAGTGCAGTGTCCCGAGGTGCAGCACAATGCACTCTGTAGGTGTGTTTGAGTAATAATAAGTATGAATGTCTCCACGCCACACATGGCACAGTATGCAGCACATGGCTCCTAAACCACATATGTGCACTGATGCAGCTAAAATTACTCTGTGCCCCCTGTATACTGTAAAGCTGAGTTGCATCTCTGCTTCTGTCTCAAATAAGGAATGTTTGCTGCAACTAGGTATTTATTTTCTATATTGATTGATGCAGCCATTGTGATTACATTTTCCCTTTCGCATCTCATAGAGCAGTGGTTGCCAACCTTTCGTACCACCCAGATCACTAAATCCATGGAATCCGGACCGCCCATGCATTGGAAGCCGTGTGCCACCGAAAAGGGAAAAAACTTCCCCAAGCCCTGCGCTTCTGTGCCCCCAGCATGTTTAGCAAGCAGGTCTGAGCCTGCGATGGAGTGGACGGGTTGTGACCATACAGGGGCCATGAACGGGGGGACAGGAGAAGGACCCAGCTGGGGGCCGCACCGGCTAGACCAGACCATCGGTTGGCAACTGCTGTCACAGAAGATACTGGGAGTGATGGGAAAGAATGGCTTGCACTAGGCATTTATTGGTAAATATCTGAATATTCTTGGATGAATCTGAGATGCAACACTTTATACATATCTTTTATTGTATTGCAATGCTCTATTAAACTATTTTGTGAAAAGTCTTATGCATTAAAATGCTTGGATGTCAAAATTCTGGAATTCACATTGTGATATTCATAATACAGACCTCCTGAATCTATATATAGTGAATGTAATCTGTAGTTACAAGAAACTCATGTTTAGTTTGGTGGATATTAGAAAAGCTGATACTGTGGTGGCTGAGCGAGGTGACCTGAGCAAACTATAGCAAAGAAATCGGGAACAAAAGTGGAGCTTTTGAACATTGAGACCAATCATATTCCTTGTTTATTTTGACATCTGAAGGGATACAATATGTCGGTTACAGTAATTGGCTACATTGGGTGACAGTCGGTCAAGTCCTGTCAACTTCCCAATTTTAAATACATGTTGCCAAGACCTTTTCAGGAAGAGACTGTATATTGGATTTAAACCCAACTTACCCTGTGTACGACACCCACAGAATGAATATACTGAAAAAAAATGAGAAAAATAAAATGAATAAAATTAAAATAATGCTTCATTCTCTATAAAAAGCTGTCGGGGCTATATACATATGGGAAATATAAAATATATAACGGGTTATGGCTGGTTACATGAACGGGAGCACTATGCGTGGCCTGCTGACAGTTGTGATAAATGTCTGTTATTTGGGGATCTGATAAGCACAGCTAGACTGGCCTGGAATGTACAGTGAACCCAGCATTCCTCTCTGATACGGCCCATTTATTGAGTAGGAGGCAACTGTAAACATACACCAGCAAGAATGATATTATTTCTGTCTCTTACTCCCTCTGAGCAATAAATATCTCCAAGGAATTCGCTTCCTACTGGCAGGAGAGATGCTAGACCTTGCAATGAAGACATTTATTTATTTCCTTACTGGATAGAGCAGGCTGGCCCACCTACTGCGGCATGCTAATGCAGGTATTTTACAAAAACTTTACACCTATTATTCATCCAAAGTCCCATAAGGCCAGTTGTATAAATAATGTGTGCTCAATTTGTAAGGCAATGAAATGGCAATGATTGTAGAGATCCCAGTGAGTCTGAGTTGGCATACACTAGGCAACACTGATACAATAAAATATTGCTGCCAGCAAAATTATTTTAAAAAATAGCGCCTTTGTCAATGAATCTTGGCTGTATAATTCATTGATCATTGAGTGATTCTTTTCCAATGGCCAATGGGTGACTGGCAGCTGTATTTTTTTGTACTGCATAGAGCAGTGGTCCCCAACCATTTGGAGCTCGCTAGAGACCACTAAGTCTATGAGCCATGCATCACTCAAAGGGGAAGAAACTTCTCCCAGAGTGACGTCATGATGCCAGAAGCCGCCCACTCTCCCATCCTAGGTCTGAGCATGCGATGGGTGAGTGGATGGGTTGTGTCCAAAGATACAACCTGCCCACCGCCCTGAGCCTGCGTTGCATACGGGAGACATGGTCCGCGGCTCCGGCCGATGGTCCCCCCCCAAGAGGGGTCCTTCTCCTTGCCTCACTAGGGGGTGCATCGACCAGAGTTGCGGACCACTGCTGCTCTCGCAGCCCATCTGTCAGAGGGAGGCATACCGAAGCTTGGGGACACGCAAACCGGGGCTTGGGGATCCCTTGACTTATGCCAGCCTTCCCACTGATTTTGGAAACAATTTCCATAAAGGTAATAAAACTATTAATATTGCCCAGTTAGTTTTCATTCAGGAAAATTTCAATCATTTCCCATACCTCTAATAGTGCATGCCAGGCATTCTAAACCTTTTTACCCCTGAGGAATCTTCAAAATAATTTTCAGGTCTCAAGGAACCCCTGCTAAAACCAATTTGTTGCGGTCAATGGGGAGAAAAGCATCCAAAATTGTGGCCAGTGGAAGGAATGCCCCTACACTAAAAACTTCACTGGAGTCATGCCATTGGCTCTACCAAGTGCCGTTGGCCCCAGAACTATGCTGGCATCATCATTGGTGATTATTGAATAGAGATTGCACATTTGGATTGCAAGGTGTACGACCATCTTTAGTACTGGGCCCTTTTCTTTAAACAGGTGCTCCAACCCTTTAGGCTAGATAAGACATTTACATTAAAGTGCACATCTTGCCCAAACTATTTTTGTATCAGGTGTGGAAGTATTAGGCAGGTTTTTATTGCTATCTGGTGCTCCATAGAAGTAAGGCAAGGTTCTAATCAGGGTTCCTCCAGAGGTTGTTAGTGGTTCCTTGAACAATGTAAGAGGAATTCTTCCCACTGATCACCACACTAATGTATATAGTAATTATAGCAGGGCTTCCCTGGTAAAAAGGTTGAAAAACACTGAAGGGGACGATTCCATCAGTAGCACAGAGAGAAATGAAAACACTTTTTAGACAGAGTAGGGGAAGGCTAGAACCCTCCTTGTCAATGAGACAGAAAGTGGGGGGTAGATTTAATTGAGCCCCAAATAGTACTAAACATAGATTTTAATCCTTCCCTGCGCTATAGAAAACTAAAAAATACTTTTTTTTTGCTTGACCTAAAACTTTAAATGACACACACAATGGAAGGCCACGATAAGAAGCAATTTATATTCTTGAGATATTAGCTGCTTCTGACTTTCTGATCTTGATAAGAGCAAGTAAAGGGGCAGACATTAAACTCTGCGTGAACACTGACCTATTAATCATTTCTTATAGGAAATACCCCAAAATAATCATTTGAGATTCAGCTTCCTTTTATTATTATTACACGGCATATTCTGATTGATTTTTAGAAGTCTTGCAGTGCAGAGGTGTTAATAAATTTACAGTGCAGGAACAAATCGATGAAGCTCGGTCATAACTCTTCCTCTCTGCATTGGTCTTGGCTCCGTACAAGCAGTGAGAAGTTTCCTCCTGAGAACTTGTACAGAGAAATGACTTTCTTGTTTTTTTTAAAAAAGGGTCAACTTAAATGTAAAATAAACATATTTCTTAATACTAGTGACAAACCTGAGCCATAGACCATGATTTATCAACCCGGTGTTTGTTTTGTATGCAATGCATGCTACTGCAGACAATCTGCTGCAGTTTTTTTTTTTATGTCAGCTGCCGATCGGAAACAGCAAGCGGAATATTTTCTAGCTAGTATTTATATAGCACCGACATATTACGTAGCGCTGTACAAAGTCCATAGTCATGTCACTAGCTGTCCCTCTAAGGGGCTCATAATCTAATATCCCTACCATTGTCATATATCATTACCACAGTCTAAGGAAAGATGATTAACCTAACTGCATGTTTTTTGGGATGTGGGAGGAAACCCATGCAAATAAGGGGAGAACATACAAACTCTTTGCAGATAGCATCCTGGCTGGGATATACATAAAGCACAATATAGGGGTTATGGGATCTCTCATCAACTGCTATTTAGAGCTCAGTTGCTTCCACTGACTTTCTTCTACCTGACTGATATAGGTAGTATAAACAGATTTAATCAAAAAAGCTGAAAATAAAGCTTTGCAAACTGCAGAGCAAGTAACACATTTTTAATTAGCGCTTTCATTTCTTTGTTTTTTAGGTTGATGCTGACCATGCCTTGCAAACACTCACATTTAAACTAACAGCACAGGAACATTTCATTAAATCTTATATTATCATCAATCCTTATGTGACTCCTATAAACTCATAAACACAGTTTTGCTCTGGCTGCTCAGAACTTGTTCCATCACAGGCACACAAATGGTTCAGTCCCGTGATGTGTCTGAACACGTAAGTCGAATGCTTGCAAAGTGTTTTTTTTTTTTTTGTCTGGAGCTGCTGATAAGTTGGGCTGACAAACAAGTAATGTGTGACATTAATAAACCAAGTGAACAGGCTGGCAGCAAGTCACATGGGAACGTCCATGTAATCCCCCCTTTCTTGTTTTGGGATGTTTTTATAACATTATGCTTGTTCTCCATTGTCCCCTGACAATATCTAGGTTATTTTCCCATACGAAAGTTCAAGTTCAATGCAGAACATATGAACTATGTTGAACAGCTGTTTCATTAAACTTTGTGCATTTTCTGTGGGAATTCCTTAAATGTATGTAAAATCAAAAAGTTTTTTTTAATTGTTTTAGAAAGGTTAGAACCTGTGTTAGATTTTTAATGCTTTGTGTTCTTGCTGGGAAGATTCATCTTTCTATTTGTTCTGGTGATCACGAGTCGTCAAGAGGTAGGAAATCCTACATTTATGAGATGTTATCAGGGCAAGAGGTGGAAATCCTCCAATGGACACACACACACACACATATATATAAATGTTTAGTATAATAAAACTATTATATACATGTTTGTTTGTTTTACTGATATCCTTGTGCCCTCTGTCCCTAAACTAAAGTAATCCACCCCCCTTTTCCACAGTTTTATACCTACCCGAGATTCGGCACCAAAATACCTCCGTGATGTCCATAACCAAATCTGTCCTGGCCTGCCTGCACATTACAGCCTATAAATTGGCCTCTCCATGGCTTGTATTCTGCAACTGGCCAAGAGGGGAACATAAAACTAATGCTGGTGTAATTTACGAAGGATTGAACTGTATATATTTTTAAGTAAAGTGCAGTGGTGTGGACATTTTATTTAACCTTGTGAGAAGTAACTTTTGGTACCAATCTATTCTTCTAAGAAACAAAAAAATCTGGAAATTTGCTTTAAGGTTAATGGGAAGGATTGAAACACTTATCAGCCTTTCTGTGTCCTCATTGGTGAGAGTTACTCACTTTATGAGTTCATTCTCACTGGGACCATAAGAGATGGGAAATCCAAAATGTTACAGATAGGTTATAAATACCTCTCACTATAAAAGAGAGTTAGAATGTTAGAAGCCGTTATAACAATCATGGAATTCCTCACCTGTAGTCCACGCAGGATCTGGTAGAGAAGATATCCGATCATTCTGCGGTTTAGTTTTTGTATCTTCATGACCCGTCCTAAGTCCAGGGGAATGAATGGCATGACAAGGTAACTGTAAAGCATACATATATATTATATGCAGGGCAATGCAACACGTCCACTTTGATGCAGACCTCCTTAGCAGAATATACTTAACATTCTTTCTATCAGGTGCCCTTATGTTCAGCCATTGGGAGCAAAATGAAATTCCCCAGTTAATGGAGTTTTAGCCTATAGAGAACTATGGATTCCATGTATCTCACTCATTGCACTCTAACCCAATCTAAAATCTAACCCAATGGGGCACAGATTGTCCCTGTCCTTTGGGGACATATAATTAGGCTGGGATATTGTATGTTCAACTGGGCCATGACTCACTAAACACACTGGGGAGACATTACATTGAATGCTACTTCTCAAAAGGGCCAATTACTGATATTTAATTGTCAATGTCTAACTGAGCCCAGTGTAGGGTTGGCTTACTTTTTCACTTTTTATATTCATGAACAATGAAGGATCAATAGAATGATCATTTAGCAAACCAACCATTCAAATAACTCATGTAGTCACCCATTCCTGCTTATGTAGGTAACAAAATTTTACTCCTACATACCACCTACTATTCTTTCGAAGAAGCAGATTATCTGACAAAAGCATAGAATTCCAGCTGCAACATTATCATATTGATATGGTCACAATGTGTTGTGTACATTCTATTTGATTTTTTTATTGTTGTAGGTATTAGTAGTAGTGTTTGTCGAGTATCTCACTATTCGATTCGACAGCTATTCGATCGAATAGGGGGATATTCCCAGCTCCGCTCCCCTGATTGCTCTTGGAGCCCTAGCATAACTATAGTATATGTTCTTGGATAGAGATTCCCCATCCAAGAATACAGGAGTCCCACAGGATCCCCGGGCATTAGAGGCTAAATGGGGACAAGTCTCCCTATTCAATCACCTCTAGTGCTCTGTGATTGGCTGGGGAAGGGAAAATTCTGATGTCGCTTGAACTGTCATCAGGGTTTACCTTTCCTCAGCCAATCACAGAGCACTAGAGGTGATGAATGGGGAGACTTGTCTTCATTTAACCTCTAGTGCCTGGGATCCCCCACTGACACACTGTGCAGCCGTGGGAATCCTCCTGTCATTGTGGGATAACCTGTAAAAAAAATAAAATGTTACCCAAATCACACACATTCAATAAATTACTTCAACATTAAAGCCTCTTTTTTAGGAAAATTTTTTACACAAAAATTTGCAAAGTCGAATCCTGTGTTTTCGGGCCACGTCTATCCGATTTCAAACAGCCATATTCGGGTCAAATATAAGGACAACCCGAATTCGAACACCAACACTAATTAGGAGGTAAAAATGTAGATCTATTATGTGAGGAATATATGGAAAATGTTTTCTCTGTTTATATTTTTAATGGACATTACATAAGAGAAAAACATGATTATATCTATCTCTTCATTTTCTGAGATCCTCAACCAACGTCTACATTTTGGGCCTACTTAGCCGAAGTCCCAAGCTTGCTTGTAGGGGTTTTATTCTTCTATGCCAACAAATTAAAATGGGGCATTTGGACACATTGTGTTGTTGGATTTTAAGCATCTTAAAATCTGTCCATAGTAGAGGTTCCACTACTTTATTAATTTTAGTTATCACACACAAAAAGGAAAATATATGTGTGCCCCCAAAAACACCAGTAGTTTAGGAACAATTATTGTTTCATATTCAAAAACCAAAAATTGGTATGTCTTTCTTCATAATTTTTTATTATATATTATCTTTTGGGCATTGAAGTTTGATAAGAAGAAGAATGCTTATCAATTTCCTTTGGTCAAAGGGAGCCACATAACCTGATGTTACTTTATTTAACACAAAATGAAAGAAAGAGAGAAAGCCAGGTTAATTGTTTGTTGTAACAATGTATTGGGTATAATATACAAATATATTCCTTAATTTCAGGAATGGGATTATCAAAAAGTACAAGTAATTTTCAGTTTTGGTTTGTAAATGTGTTTAAATAAAAAAAATGTGCTATAAATGCTAACTACTATATATTCTATCTTGATAATTTAGAGTATGTATTTTGTTTGGTCTGAGGAAGCCAAACACGTCACCCATTTGAAATATGATCAAGCGATACTTTATGCATATGAACCATCCAAAAACAAATTTTTAAGATATGTGATTGAAAGGTGTTTTAACCTCCCTACCGGTTCATTTCTTTCCAGTTTTATATGTCTAAAAGCAGAACATTGTTTTTCATGAAAATTTATTTTACTGTATAATATAATAGTATGAGTATAATAAAGTTTGAAACACAAAATCATGTAAAAATAATAAATTGAATAAATTAAAAAATCTTTATATTTAAAAAAAAATGTTATGTATTTTTTTTAAATACATATTATACTCATACTTTTATATATACTGTAAATTAAATGTTCTTGAAAACAATGTACTGCTTTTACACATATAAATCCAATGTATTGCATTCAACACAGGTATTTTGTATTGAATGCAATACATATGGATTTTGAATTTCCCACCCCGCCCCACCAGCAACATGCAACACACGCACCGACGTCATCGGGAACTCCCCCGTGACTCATCGGATGCAGAAGCGGGCCGGAAGAAGAGAGAAGAAGACGGAGATTGTAACGATGGACGCACGGGACATCGGCGGATCAGGTAAGGCTGTATTTACTATTACCTCCCATAGGATTACCACTTTTAGCAACTTTTTTCTACCCCGAGTCACACACGGGGTTACCTCTAGGGAGGGGTAATACATTTTGGTGTTTTTTTAGTGTATTAGGAATAATGAATAACATTTTGTATGTATGTTTTGGTTTTTGAATATGAAACAATAATTGTTCCAAAACTACTGGTGTTTTTTGGGGCACACATATATTTTCCTTCTTGGTTTTGATCTTTGGTTGCCAATGCATGAGTAATGCCATTACCTTATTTATTTAAAGCAGAAATAGAGGACACATCCATAAAATGCGGAAGGGTATCAGGCCTGGTACCTAGGTGCTCAATTTACCAAGCAAACACACCAGTATTACTATATTTAATTTTTACAAAAAGTGAAAGGTATTTTCAGTTGGGTCCAATGAAATTTGGAGTAGTAGGTGACCTACTTACAATGTCTGAAAAGATTCCAGGGAGTCATCGGGGCTGAAGACATTTAGCAGGGAGATAACCTGTAACAAAGAAGAGAAAGAGCTCAGCCTTCGATTAAAGGAAAACCCTAGCCAAAAACTATGTTAAATATTGCATTGAAACTTAAATGAATGGAAAGAGGAGAAGTCTAAAATTTAAGGAGGCCAGGCATTGGAGGAGGCCAGGCATTGCACGAGCACTGTAACAAGAACAGTGAAACCTTGCCATAGCTTCTCATACATGCAAAAAAACCACGTCGTCTTCCAGCTTGATGGTGCCATATTAGGTTTTGGCAACTTTGTTATACACAGAAATCTTTGATGATTGCTCATGTTCATGTTATAACATACACAACGTACACAATGAAATTATATTTGATTGGCTGCTCTCAGCAACACCCACATTGCATCCTCTTTGTCTGATCTAGTATTGCTGACTTACATTCTCATGTTTCATATGCTTTAAAAGGCGTAGCTCCCGGTAGGCTCTCTTTGCATGAACTAGAGACTGGAATGGGCGCAGCAGTTTCTTAATGGCAACACGTTCTCCGGTCACTGAGTCCTTGGCTGAGCTGTAGGAAAAGATGGTAAGTTATTGTATCTACCACTTGCATCCAGCAGGGGAATGAGATCAAGTTAAAAACTACAGTTTTTTCTGGAGCTTGATTTACTGCTAAGCTGTAAATGGCTTAAATATACTCTAATATGAACAGACCTGAACAGCAGGAGATCAGATTGCGTATCCCTTCCGGAAAATAACTCAGAGGACAGTCACATTCTCCTCCCTCTTCTTTAGCAGAGTCAATGGATCTGATTTAATAAAGCTCACCAAGACTGGAGAGAATACACTTTCATCAGTAAAGCTGGGTGATCCAACAAACTTGGAATGGATCTGGTCCAGGATTTAAAACTATGCTAGCAAATAGCAAATTACTTTGAAAAAACCCATTTCAGGTTTGCTCCATTACCCAGCTTCACTGATGAAAGTGTATCCTCTCCAGCCTTGGAGAGCTTTAATAAATCAGGCCCAATATTTGCCTTTAGCAGGGTCAAAATCTGCCTTGATTTCAGTTTTGCTGAATGTGGGGCTGTACTGTCATGGGAGCTCCCTATAATGAATCATGATTTGTCAAGTATAACTTTGAATAGGCATCTATGTACTGGTAAAGTGCTTCCTCTGCTAACTTTGCCCTCACCACCAGTTGGCATGAACCATGGTAAATAAAAAAATAGTC